>NC_091465.1:91187025-91787025 GCF_027789765.1 Dendropsophus ebraccatus | reverse complement strand
AGTGCGGTAGCCTATGTATTAAAAAGAACTGGTCAATCCTGCCTTCAAAAAGGCTACAACAACATCCAAGAAAGGATAGAAGCTACTGGTGAAAGGCCTGGTCAATCCTGCCATCAAAACGGCTAAAACATCCAAGGAAGGAAAGAAGCTACTGTTAAAAGGCCTGGTCAATCCTGCCTTCAAAAAGGCTACTACAACATCCAAAGAAAGATAGAAGCTACTGGTGAAAGGCCTGGTCCATCCTGCCTTTAAAACGGCTACATCACGAAAAAAGGTAGAAAGTACTGGTGAAAGGACGGCAGAGGACACCCGTAAGATGACATCCACAGATAATATGGTTTGAAATGGACAAGACAAGGGTGCTAAATTGAATTTGACTTTGAATTTGACTGTAGCAGTTGGGGTAACATTCCCTGCATAATGTGACTCCACACTTCTCCCCCCATGGCTGTTTTGAGTTTGAATTTGACTTTGAATTTGACTGTAGCAGTTGGGGTAACTTTCCCTGGTTGACTTGCAGAAATGCGCACAGATGCGGTGCACCTTGGTGAGCAAGTCAGCCAAATTGGGGTAGGATTTAAGGAACGGCAGCAACACTAGGTTGAAGACGTGGGCCAGGCATGGTACATGTGTGAGGCTGCCGAGTTGCAGACCTGCCACCAGGTTCCGCCCCTTGTCAAACGCAACCAAGCTCACATATGGCAACCATGGCACATATGTGAGGCTGCTGAGTTGCAGACCCGCCACCAGGTTCCGCCCCTTGTCAAACGCAACCAAGCTCACTGCTAATAACACAGGGTAATTAGCAGTGAGCTTGGATATGGCTTCACTAACACATAAATAAATAAAAAAAATTAATAAACAGCCTGTCAGCGCTGTCAGTTAGTGACTGATGATGCCACCAGCTGCACTGAAGACCCGCTCTGACAACACGCTAGGGGCAGGGCAGCCCAGCAGCTCCAAGTCAAATTCAAACTCAAAATCCAATCAGCGTTGGGGAGAAGTGGTGAGTGACATCCAAGCTCACTGCTAATTGCCCTGTGAAAGATGGAGGTGGCATATACTATATACTATACAGCTGCAGTTGCCCACAGATTTTATACGACAACCTCCAAAAACTAGTGTGACCTGTATATTTTCTTATTTCTTCGTTTATGACTGGAGTCACATCAAAGTTCACTGCTAATTGCCCTGTGAAAGATGGTGGTATATACTATATAATAGTAATAATAATATAATAGTACTGAGGAATTCTTAGGGGTTTGTATGCAACACCTGCTGTCCCCTTTCTGCCAGCAGCCAATCACCACAGTGTGCTGCTGAAATCTTGGTAGCTGCACTGCAAGTCCCAGCCAGCAGTCTGGAGTCTGACTTTGAGAATAGTGGAGGTGAAGGGGTGGGTGTAGGGCGGGAGGCGCTCGTGCCTGGGGCCTGGGTGGGGGGACTGACAGAGCCAGCATGTGACACAGGGGAAGGACCACTAACTAAGTGAACGGCCTTGGTCCACTGAGTGGGGTGTTTAGCACTTATATGCCTGCGCATGCTGGTAGTGGTTAGGCTGGTAGTGGTGGCTCCCCGGCTGATCCTGGCGTGGCACATGTTGCACACTACACTCCATCGGTTATCCGCACTTTCTTTAAAGAACCTCCAGACTTGTGAACATCTAAGCCTGGCCACAGGAGTTTGACTCGTGAAACAGTTGCTGATCTACTCGCTGTGCCCCTGCCTCTCCCTCTGCCCACCCCTCTTCCTCTTCCAACCGGTCCTGCGGGTGAACTTGACTCCCCCTCGGAAGCACGGTCTTCACTAGGCTTATCCACCCAGCTCGGGTCAGTCACCTCGTGCTCATCCACCACGAGCCCTTCCTCCAATTCTGAATCCCTTTTTTCCCAGGAGGGGCCAGGCTGTGGGGAAGGAGGCGGAGCTAATGGAGCAAGGGTTCCACTCCCTTGTGTAGCGTGGGTGGACTGCGTGGAAGACTGGGTGGTGTATAAGTTACTGGACACATTATCCTCTATCCACGTCAGCACCTAATCCCACTGCTGCGGTTTCAATAGTGGTGTACCCTGAGACCCCGTAAGTTGCGAGAAGAAGCTAGGGAGTGGACGTCTGCGGTGTGCCACTGCTACCTCCTCAACAGGTGCTGCTGTGTCACCCTGCCCTGAACCACGGCCTCTGCCCACTGCATCGCTTGGAACCCCACGCCCTCGACCCTTACCCCTGGGCTTCACCATTTTATGGACACTGCACAGTCAAGACTGAGATAGCTGCACTACAGATCACAGCAAGCCAAGAAGATATATTACTCAGACTACTTTTGGAGGTAGTTGTATTGAGTCTGTGTGTAAGTGCTGCTATGTAGTGTATAGCAGTGAGCTTGGGTATGCCCTCAGTAAGAAATATAGAAATAAGAAAATTTACTGGGGTCAGGTCCCACTAGTTTTTGGGAGGCTGTGGTATACAATCTGTTGGTGGCTGCACCTATACACACTCTGTGACATCCCCTTTACACTGAGCAAGCAGTAGTGAACTTAAATATGCCTTGCGTAAGAAATACAGAAATCAGAAAATATAGTAGAGGGCCCACTAGTTTTTAGGAGGCTGTGGGATACAATCTGTTGGTGGCTGCACCTATACACTCAGTGACAACCCCTTACACTAGTAGTAGTAGTAGAGGTCCCAATAAAATAGCACTGAGCACTTCTTAGGGGTGATCGCAGGATGTACCAAAGAGTCTCCTGCATGTTGATTGGCTGAGAAATAGCGCCCAAACTTACAGGAAACGGATGATGAGATTTTCTCAAGTATCGCGAGATGCTCGTCCGAGTAACGAGTACCATGGAGTACCCTAATACTCCATCCAGTACCCTAATACTCCAATCAAGTACCCTAATACTCCATCGAGTACCAAGCTCGGACCAGCACGTTCGCTCATCACTAATTATCAATCTTCTTCCTTAGAATGCTACTGTACTGTATAACCTATATCTTATTGTGTGTGACACTCACTTATCCCTCCTGTGATCTGTCCCGGTGTTCCTGGTGTTCCCGGTAAAACGACTATAGAAATGTACAGAAAAATAAATCACAAAATCTACTTTTTTTTAATCTTTCAGCAGAATTTTAAGAGCAGTTAATCTGGTGCCTGTGAGCAACTTCATGATTCTAAGAAGGTGAAGGACAGCTGTAATTAGAAAAGACTTAGATGTGTCACATATACAGTGGGTTCACACTTTGTAATCTGCACTTAGAAGTCTCAGCGATTTCCATTGCTTATTCACGCTAGCGGCGGCAATCATCTTCTCTCGTCCTATAAACATCATTCTATGGCCGGGAAGATTCCTCATACCGCTGAAAGAATTGACATGTCAGTTCTCTTGACGGAGAGCAGAATCGGCATGGCCATAGAGTGGTGTCTATGGGACGGGAGGAGATCCGTGCCCCTGCGAGTGGGAACAGACGACGGAATCCGCCAGAACCTCTCTGCGCAGATTCCATAGTGTGACCCCCCCCCCCCCCCTTACATGGGAAATGTTTTACTTTGAGTTGAAGTGTTTAGACCACGACTGATCAGGAGTAGAGATGAGCGAATAGCATTTGATCGAATACTGCAATATTCGAAAGATTCGAGTTCGAACGAATATGTGATTGAATATTCGAATCTAAATTAACTTTATTAAAAAAGCTAAAAGATTGTTTAGCTGTTTTAATAAAGTTTATGCTCCCTGGGAAAGCAGGAAGTCAGTATTACAGGGCAAGGTATTAACTGTAATAGTTAATATTTAATCAATAAAGCACATTTTCGTTCTAATAAAGTTATTTTCATTGTACAATAGCTTAATTTAAATAGCAATTAAATATACCGTTAATAAATATATATAAATAAATGTATGTATTTATGTATTTAGAGTATATTTAATTGAAAAAGTATGTATTCGTTTTAATTATGCTATTGTACAAGGAAAATAACTTTATTAGAACGAAAATGTGCTTTACTAATTAACTTTTAACTATTACAGGAAGCTGTATTAATGCCGGTAATACAGCTCAGTGTAATAATTAATACTTTTCATTAATTAAAACAGCTAATGTTTCTTCTAATGATGATATTTTTTTATCACAATAGCAACATTAGAAAAAACATTTTGATTTATATGTCCGCCCATCTAATTGGCTGAGCGGACATATAAAGAGCTGGTCCCGTCACACTGAGCTCAGTGTGCCAGGGACCGGCAAAGAGACAAGACCTGGGAGGGTGAGTAGAAAGCTCCCTCCCCCCTGAGCTCAGTGTGACGGGACCGGCTCTTTATATGTTCGCTCAGCTAATCAGCTGGGCGGACATATAAATCAAAATGTTTCTTCTAATGTTGCTATTGTGATAAAAAAAAATAGCATCATTAGAAGAAACATTTGCTGTTTTAATGAAAGTATTAATTAAGTATTACATTAAGCTGTATTACCGGCAATAGCAATTGCCAGCAATAATACCGTTCCCTGTAATAGGTAATATTTAATTAATAAAGCACATTTTCGTTCCTATAAAGCTATTTTCCTTGTACAATAGAATAATTAAAACGAATACATGCTTTTTCTATTAAATATACTGTAAATAAATAAATATATATACACATTTATATATATTTTTTTATTAACAGTATATTTAATTACAAAATCATTGATTCGTTTTAATTATTCTATTGTACAAGGAAAATAGCTTTATTAGAACAAAAATGTGCTTTATTAATTAAATATTAACTATTACAGGGAGCGGTATTATTGCCGGCAATTACTAGTGCCGGTAATACCGTTCCCTGTAAAACTGCTTCCCTGCTTCCCAGATGCATTCCAGAGGTGTTTGCATCACTTTCTAAAGATGTCTTGTACTTGGTGACCTCCGATTCGTTGAATCTTGATTTCCAGGCCCCAAGGATTTTTCTCCCATAGACTATAATGGGATTAGATAATGGGATTCGATATTCGATCGAATAGTCGAATATCGGGAGCTATTCGAATCCAATCCAATCGAATTGGATATTTCACTATTCGCTCTTCTCTAATCAGGAGAACCCACAGGGAGAGGACTTCTACCAGTTTGTTCTCCTGATCGTCCGAGGTCTGAACACACAGACTCCGAGCGAGTAACACATTTCCCATCTATACATGTATATGTGACACCTCAAAAGTCTTTTCTAATGACAGGTACTCTTTACTTATCTTACTGTTTAAAGGGGAAGTATCAGCAGGTTAGACGAATCCCAGTGAGTATCGGGGTAATTCTAAGGGGGTTAGTGATAGATATTTTATGGCCTAATAACAAGTCCCTGCTTAGTAATGGAGGAATGAGGTGGGGATGTACAGCATTGCTACAACTGATATAATTGTATACTGTCTCCAGGGCTAAGTGACCGGGTATATACCCCATGGCTGGTAACTTAGTGATCCCGAAACCAATCACAATCACATTTAATCAATGTAATTCATTCCCAATGTATTTCCTCATCACTATGTCAGACACTCACTCAGTCCTCCTGTCACCTGTCCTGGGGTTTCCGGTAATCCAACTACATTAATTATTTAAAAAATATATATTTATTAACTTTATTTTCAGTTTTTCAATTATACTTTTATTACCTGTTACTCAAGATGAGCAAAGCGAATCTGGTGAATTCTGATTTTCAGCGAATCAGTCATTTAGTTCAACTTTTTTAAATTTTAAAATTCGCCATATTCGCTTACCAGTTTTAATAAACATGGCGACCACAACAGCGAACAATTATGTTAGCTTTGACTTACACAGTTGCAAATGAGAGTTATAACCATTCCAATCATCAAATTGTTTGTCTCGGCGTACACGGACAATTAGCGACATGTTGGTATGAACATTTATGAACATGTTCACTCGCCACTATTTTTAATGAAATTTGTTTGTATGCAATTCATGAATATTCGCAAATTCATGAAAATATTCTCAAACTTCGCGAAATGAATTTCAGAGTAAATCGCTCATCTTTACCTGTTACAATAAAATACACCCTAAAGAGTTGTAAAACCCCAACACCACCACCTATCACAGGTGAGATGACGTTACTGTGTAATCTATGTGTTATTATGTCAGACACTCACTCAGTCCTCCTGTCACCTGTCCTGGGGTTCCTGGAATTTCATCTATATAAAGTGACACAAGATCATGAATCAATTTTATGAAAGATTTTTTTGCCTAAATTTTAAGAGATGTTTTCACTAAAAATAAAAAAATTATCACGATTACATTAAAATCCATAGCTATCGTCACAACGAGCGGGGAGAGGTGTCTGCTCCCCACTCTGAGTCAGCCTAATCAGTTGGGCTCCATAGACTTACATTATAAGCCTAACTGATCATGTGACACAGAGCTGGGAGAGGACAACCCTTAGGGCAGTCTTCTCCTGGGTTAGTGATAGATATACTGGGGGAGAGAGCCCGGTGGTGTCCCTCCTTATACAGGGGGAGAGAGCCTCGTGGTGAACCTCTTTATACTGAGGAGAGAGCCTGGTGGTGACCCTCCTTATAATTGGGAGAGATCCCGGTGGTGACCCTCCTTATACTAAGGGAGAGAGGCCAGTGGTGACCCTCCTTATAATTGGGAGAGAGCCCGGTGGTGAACCTCCTTATACTGAGGGAGAGAGCCCGGTGGTGACCCTCCTTATACTGAGGGAGAGAGCCCAGTGGTGACCCTCCTTATAATTGGGAGAGAGCCCGGTGGTGAACCTCCTTATACTGAGGGAGAGAGCCCGGTGGTGACCCTCCTTATACTGAGGGAGAGAGCCCAGTGGTGACCCTCCTTATAATTGGGAGAGAGCCCAGTGGTGACCCTCCTTATAATTGGGAGAGAGCCCGGTGGTGACCCTTCTTATAATTGGGGGAGAGTCCTGGGATCTGCCTTGGGGTTCCCAGGAATCCAACTATTTTTGTTTTTCAGTAAGATTTTATTAGGTCAGATAAATGCATCCGAACCCTCGAACCTATTATATAGGAGGTTACTTTACTGTGGGATCTATATCTTAATGTGTTTTCACTCAAATAGTTTTAAAGCCTTATAAAATTCATAATAATTGGAACAGCTATATTATCCATATTTCTCTGTAATTATGAAAAAGCATGCCCCCCACTCCCAGCTCTATCATTATCAGCCAGATAACAGCAGGCAGCAGCCTAGTAGTAGCAGTGGGAAGGGCCATGAAATCTGATCCTTCTCCCACTAATAATAGCAGATTATCAGACCTGGAGCATTTTCCAGTAACCCTGGTGGTAGTGAGTACCGGGCTAATTGTTTAGTAATAGAAGGAAGGAGGTGGTGTTGTACAGCATTGCTACACCTGCTTTTTGCTAAAGACAATAAGCAGCATTATATATGTATATCATTGTATACTGTCTCCAGGGCTAAGTGACCAGGTACATAACACATAGCAGGTGACTTATTCCAAAACAATTGGCTTATCACTATTTGAGACACTCACTTATCCCTCCTGTGATCTCCCCCGGTGTTCCTGGTGTTCCCGGTAATCCAACTATATAAAGGAAAACAAGATTATGAATCCATTTATGCAAAAATTGTCCCTACATTTTAAGGTCCCCACCAAATTAGATGTCATAACTTAAAGGAGAAATCCTGCTCTGTTACTGACTATGTTCTATGGCTATGGGAATTTTGTCATTTTATGCTCTATGTTTTAATTCAAGGTCTGGACTGGGAGTCTTCGCCAATAAATAACAGCTAGGGAGGTTGGAGACTGATAACATGACTTCTTATGTAGAATGTGTGAACACACCTGTGTCCTCCTTCTCCTCCTCTTTCTCCTCCTTCAATCTTTTGAAGTTTTCTTGTTAAGATATAAACTAAGGGTGGTTCCCATAATAAAGTGAATCAGCTTGAACACTGGTGCGGTCTCATGTGTTAAGTTTATACTTGCAGCAGGCTGCAGCTGCCACACTACCTTACCAATTTGGCAAGACCCAGGTATATCTAAGAGACTTTATTCTAAGTCTCACCTTACCAGCAGGAAGTGACATCACCATGTTATCCAGGAAGTTAAGCCTTGATGCAGTTGTAAGTGGAGGGAAAAATGTACTTTACAAGCATTTCCCATAATAAGTCTATATTGGTGATAAAACCAGACAGTAGCAGCCTAGTAGTAGCAGAGTAGGAAGGTCCATGTATTTTTGGCCTAATAAAACCAGATTGTAGCTGACTCAGACCTAAGACCTCAGACCTAGGCTAAGTGACCGGGAATATAACATGTCTTGTAACACAGTGAATCCCGAAACAAATTACAATCAGATTCAATAAATTTAATTCATTCCCAATGTATCTTCCTCATCACTATGTCAGACACCAGGGCAGTTTCTAGGCCATTTTGGCAACAGGGCGAAGCTGAAAAAAGTGCCCCCCCCCCCACATACACACCTATTGATAACGGCTGATTGACATCCGGGAGAGGGGAAGCTATCGATCACTGCTGAGTGAGGTGTGAGGTCCGGGTGGAGAGGTGGAGAGCGCCCCTATTTGGGACATGTGTCCTGGATTCCTGGGAGAGCCGATGCAGGCAGAGACTTACAGAAGGAACCAGTGAGAATAGACAGGTCACCTGCTCCCATCCTGGACTGATCTGTATCTGTGACCACAGCAACCGTGTGAATAACCAAAACTACAACTCTCAGAATGCCCGACTCTCTTAATTTGTACTGCAACTTCCAGCATATTCTGAGGGCTGTGGCCTGTCAGTAAATGCTGGGAGTTGTAGTATATGTGGTTGTTGTAGTTGGAGTTTGCATTGATTTATCATGATTTACGCCTGCAAACAGGTATAAATCACGGCAGAAATCTACAGCTGCTTCAGAGCAGGCGCAGGTCCCATTACCATTACCATTAAAGCGAATCTGTACCGGCAAGTACCAGAAGTAATTTTATTGCTGCAGCGCAGCAGGATGTGAATGCGCCTCCCTCGCCTCCTCCATCCAGCACAGGGCCTGCAGCACCTCCCTCGCCTTCTCCATCCAGCATAGGGCCTGCAGCACCTCCCTCGCCTTCTCCATCCAGCACAGGGCCTGCAGCACCTCCCTCGCCTTCTCCATCCAGCATAGGGCCTGCAGCACTTCCCTTGCATCCCTCATCCAGCACAAGGCCTGCAGCACCTCCCTCGCCTCCTCCATCCAGCATAGGGCCTGCAGCCCCTCCCTCGCCTGCTCCATCCAGCATAGGGCCTGCAGCACCTCCCTTGCCTCCTCCATCGAGCCCAGGCCCTGCAGTGTCTCCCTCGCCTCTTCCATCCAGCATAGGGCCTGCAGCACCTCCCTTGCCTCCTCCATCCAGCCCAGGGCCTACAGCGCCTCCCTCGCCTCCTCCATCCAGCCCAGGGCCTGCAGCGCCTCCTCCATCCAGCCCAGGGCCTGCAGCACCTCCCTCGCCTCCTCCATCCAGCACAGGGCCTGCAGCCTCCCTCGCCTCCTCCATCCAGCCCAGGGTATGCAGTGCCTCCCTCGCCTCCTCCATCCAGCCTAGGGCCTGCAGCGCCTCCCCGCCTCCTCCATCCAGCCCAGGGCCTGCAGCACCTCCCTCGCCTCCTCCATCCAGCCCAGGGCCTGCAGCTCCTCCCTCGCCTCCTCCATCCAGCCCAGGGCCTGCAGTGTCTCCCTCACCTCCTCCATCCAGCCCAGGGCCTGCAGCACCTCCCTCGCCTCCTCCATCCAGCCCAGGGCCTGCAGCGCCTCCCTCGCCTTCTCCATCCAGCCCAGGGCCTGCAGTCCCTCCCTCGCCTCCTCCATCCAGCAAAGGGCCTGCAGCCCCTCCCTCACCTCCTCCATCCAGCACAGGGCCTGCAGCGCCTCCCTCGCCTCCTCCATCCAGCCCAGGGCCTACAGCACCTCCCTCGCCTCCTCCATCCAGCACAGGGCCTGCAGCCCCTCCCTCGCCTCCTCCATCCAGCATAGGGCCTGCAGCACCTCCCTTGCCTCCTCCATCCAGCACAGGGCCTGCAGCACCTCCCTCGCCTCCTCCATCGAGCCCAGGGCCTGCAGTGTCTCCCTCACCTCCTCCATCCAGCCCAGGGCCTGCAGCGCCTACCTCGCCTATTCCATCCAGCCCAGGGCCTGCAGCGCCTCCTCCATCCAGACCAGGGCCTGCAGCACCTCCCTCGCCTCCTTCATCCAGCACAGGGCCTGCAGCCACCCTCGCCTCCTCCATCCAGCCCAGGGCCTGCAGCGCTTCCCTCGCCCCCTCCATCCAGCCCAGGGCCTGCAGTGCCTCCCTCGCCTCCTCCATCCAGCCCAGGGCCTGCAGCACCTCCCTCGCCTCCTCCATCCAGCCCAGGGCCTGCAGCGCCTCCCTTGGCTCCTTCATCCAGCCCAGGGCCTGCAGCACCTCCCTCGCCTCCTCCATCCAGCACAGGGCCTGCAGCCCCTCCCTCGCCTCCTCCATCCAGCCCAGGGCCTGCAGCGCCTCTCTCCCCTCCTCCAACCAGCCCAGGGCCTGCAGCGCCTCCCTCGCCTCCTCCATCCAGCCCAGGGCCTGCAGCGCCTCCCTCGCCTCCTCCATCCAGCCCAGGGCCTGCAGCACCTCCCTCGCCTCCTCCATCCAGCACAGGGCCTGCAGCCCCTCCCTCGCCTCCTCCATCCAGCCCAGGGCCTGCAGCGCCTCTCTCCCCTCCTCCAACCAGCCCAGGGCCTGCAGCGCCTCCCTCGCCTCCTCCATCCAGCCCAGGGCCTGCAGCGCCTCCCTCGCCTTCTTCATGCAGCCCAGGGCCTGCAGCGCCTCTCTCCCCTCCTCAATCCAGCCCAGGGCCTGCAGCGCCTCCCTCGCCTCCTCCATCCAGCCCAGGGCCTGCAGCGCCTGTCTTCCCTCCTCCATCCAGCCCAGGGCCTTATAGCCGCTATAGAAAGTTACTCCTGCTGGGATGATGTTACCCCCTGATTAAGGAGACGAAACGTACTTCTGGGTTTGGCGGCATCCCAGGTGAGTTGTGTACTGTTTATGGGTTTAATGTTCTGCACCTTACTTTTTTTGTTTACAATTGCACTAGTCACTTTACCAGTGATGGCGGATTAGGTTGTTAGTTTAGCGTATAGCTATATATCATGTTATTTATATCATCAGAGTATTGTTAGACTATTTACCAGTGCTTTACAGCGAGGTTGCAGACTTTATCATGAGGTTACCCTGACTTGCTCTAACTTGGGGTGCTGTTTTCCATGTGTGGATTTTTGAGATTTTATACTGCCATATTTTAATCAATAAAGGTATGAATTATATTACATTTTGTAGTCTATTTTCATTCTAGTGATGTATTTCACATAAAGTCTTAGGGAGATTTATCAAACATGGTGTAAAGTGGAACTGGCTCAGTCGCCCCCGGCAACCAATCAGATTCCACCTCTCATTTTCCAAAGAGTCTGTGAGGAATGAAAGGTGGAATCTGATTGGTTGCCGGGGGCGACTGAGCCAGGGTCACTTTACACCATGTTTGATAAATCTCCCCCTTAGTTCTGAATAGGATTTGGGATTCATGGGAAGGCAGTGTAAGGCTGCCCATCACCCTCCTTGCCCCACTCCACACTCACATACCAGCTAGATACTGCACTGCTGTCCTCCCAAGGCCCCACACTCACATACTGGCCAGACACTACAATGCTGACCTCCCAGTGCCTCCCACCCTAGATCACATACTGGCCGGACACTGCACTGATGTCCTCCCAGTGCCCCCCACCCCACACTCACATACTGGCCAGACACTACAATGCTGTCCTCCCAGTGCCCCCCACCCCACACTCACATACTGGTAGGACACTGAGCTGATGTCCTCCCAGTGCCCCCCACCCCACACTCACATACTAGCCAGACACTACAATGCTGTCCTCCCAGTGCCCCCCACCCCACACTCACATACTGGTAGGACACTGAGCTGATGTCCTCCCAGTGCCCCCCACCCCACACTCACATACTGGCCAGACACTACACTGCTGTCCTCCCAGTGCCCCCCACCCCACACTCACATACTGGTAGGACACTGAGCTGATGTCCTCCCAGTGCCCCCCACCCCACACTCACATACTGGCCAGACACTACAATGCTGTCCTCCCAGTGCCTTCCACCCCACACTCACATACTGGACAGACACTACAATGCTGTCCTCCCAGTGCCCACCACCCCACACTCACATACTGGCCAGACACTACAATGCTGTCCTCCCAGTGCCCCCCACCCTACACTCACATACTGGCCAGACACTGCACTGCTGTCTTCCCAGTGCCCCCCCCCCCACTCCACACTCACATACCGGCCAGACACTACAATGCTGTCCTCCCAGTGCCCACCACCCCACACTCTAATACTGGCCAGACACTACAATGCTGTCCTCCCAGTGCCCCCCACCCCACACTCACATACTGGCCAGACACTACAATGCTGACCTCCCAGTGCCTCCCACCCCAGACTCACATACCGGCCGGACACTGCACTGATGTCCTCCAAGTGCCCCCCACCCCACACTCACATACTGGCCAGACACTACAATGCTGTCCTCCCAGTGCCCCCCACCCCACACTCACATACCGGCCAGACACTGCACTGCTGTCCTCCCAGTGCCCACACCCTACACTCACATACTGACAGGACACTGCACTGCTGTCCCCCAAGTGCCCCCCAACCCACACTCACATACTGACAGGACACTGCACTGCTGTCCTCCCAGTGCCCACCACCTCACACTCACATACTGGCCAGACACTACAATGCTGTCCTCCCAGTGCCCACCACCCCACACTCTAATACTGGCCAGAAACTACAATGCTGTCCTCCCAGTGCCCCCCACCCCACACTCACATACCGGCCAGACACTACAATGCTGTCCTCCCAGTGCCCACCACCCCACACTCTAATACTGGCCAGAAACTACAATGCTGTCCTCTCAGTGCCCCCCACCCCACACTCACATACTGGCCAGACACTACAATGCTGACCTCCCAGTGCCTCCCACCCCAGACTCACATACCGGCCGACACTGCACTGATGTCCTCCCAGTGCCCCCCACCCCACACTCACATACTGGCCAGACACTACAATGCTGTCCTCCCAGTGCCCCCCACCCCACACTCACATACCGGCCAGACACTGCACTGCTGTCCTCCCAGTGCCCACCACCCCACACTCACATACTGGCCAGACACTACAATGCTGTCCTCCCAGTGCCCCCAACCTACACTCACATACTGACAGGACACTGCACTGCTGTCCCCCCAGTGCCCCCCACCCCACACTCACATACTGACAGGACACTGCTGTCCTCCCAGTGCCCACCACCCCACACTCACATACTGGCCAGACACTGCACTACTGTCCCCCCAGTGCCCCCCATCCCACACTCACATACTGGCCAGACACTGCACTGCTGTCCTCCCAGTGCTCCCACCCTACACTCACATACTGACCCCAGACACTACAATGCTGTCCTTAGTGCCCCCCACCCCACACTCGCATACCGGCCAGACACTGCACTGCTGTCCTCCCAGTGCTCCCACCCTACACTCACATACTGACCCCAGACACTACAATGGTGTCCTCCCAGTGACCCCCACCCAACACTCACTTACCGGCCAGACACTGCACTGCTGTCCTCCCAGTTCCCCCCACACTCACATACCGGCCGGACACTACAATGCTGTCCTCCCAGTGCCCCCACCCTACACTCACATACTGACAGGACACTGCACTGCTGTCCCCCCAGTGCCCCCACACTCACATACTGACAGGACACTGCACTGCTGTCCTCACAGTGCCCACCACCCCACACTCACATACTGGCCGGACACTACAATGCTGTCCTCCCAGTGCCCCCCCACCCCACACTCACATACCGGCCAGACACTGCACTGCTGTCCTCCCAGTGCCCCCCACCCCACACTCACATACTGGCCAGACACTACAATGCTGTCCTCCCAGTGCCCCCACCCTACACTCACATACCAGCCAGACACTGCACTGCTGTCCTCCCAGTGCCCCCACCCTACACTCACATACTGACAGGACACTGCACTGCTGTCCTCCCAGTGCCCACCACCTCACACTCACATACTGACCCCAGACACTACAATGCTGTCCTCCCAGTGCCCCCCACCCCACACTCACATACCAGCCAGACACTGCACTGCTGTCCTCCCAGTGGCCCCCACCCCACACTCACATACTGGCCAGACACTACAATGCTGTCCTCCCAGTGCCCCCCACCCCACACTCACATACCAGCCAGACACTGCACTGCTGTCCTCCCAGTGCCCCCCACCCCACACACACATACCGGCCGGATACTGCACTGCTGATTACCCACAGTGCCCCCCACCCCACATTCACCTACTGGCAGGACACTGCACTGCTGTCCTCCCAGTGCCCCCACCCCACACTCACATAATGGCAGGACACTACACTGATGCCCTCCCTGTGCCCCCCACTCCACACTCACATACCCGCCGGACACTGCACTGCTGTCCTCCCAGTGCCCCCCACCTCACACTCACATACCGGCCGGACACTGCACTGATGCCCTCCCAGTGCCCCCCACTGCACACTCACATACCGGCCGGACACTGCACTGCTGATTACTCACAGTGCCCCCCAGCTCCACTGTGATAGAAGAGAGCAGGACTAAAACTGATGCTTCTCTTCAGCTGTGTTCAGGCCGGGTCAGGGGAGGAGACGCTGTCACATAGGAGCTGCTGCCCGTGTACAGGATTGTTAACAGAGTGGCCAGAGAGCTTCCAGAGGTTCTTGCTGCCTCCACTCTCCTCTTCGCCGCAGTCACCCTTCATCTCACAAGACCCAAAAAAAGCCATCCCAGGAGCCAGGTGCTGTGTGTGTGGGGCGCACTGAAGTCTATGCCCGCTGCCCTGGGCACCGACAATGTCAGCCACAGTTTCTGAATGAGGTGGAGAAGGGCGCCCGCTAGATGACAGTGCCCAATGCAGTAGCCTGCATGGTGCTAAAAACGGCCCTGTCAGACACTCACTCCGTCATCCTGTGATCTCCCCTAGTGTAGAAATTATATTGAGATTATATGAGGTTAGTTTACTGAGTGTTATTATGTCAGACACTCACTCAGTCCTCCTGTCACCTGTCCTGGGGTTCCCGGGGTTCCTGGAATCTCATCTATATAAAGTAACACAAGATCATGAAACAACTTTATGCAAAGATAATTTTGCCTAAATTTTAAGAGATGTTTTCACTAAAATAAATGTAAAAAAAAATAATATAATATAATATATATATATATATATATATATATATATATATATATATATTTCACTGTTTGGTTATGAAGCATTTTACCCCAACTCAATAAAATTGATCCCTAAGAATCCAATTTACCTCAAATCAATTTGCTTATCACCATATTAATGCAGTCACTCCAATGTCCTGTGACCTGCCGCTGTGTTCCTGGTGTTCCAGGTAATCCAGCATCAACTTTATTTTTTGGAAAATATTATAGTAAAATATTTTGAAGACTTTGAGGAGTTTTAACAAACTAGATATCCATCACTCCCAGCTTCTTCATTAGCAGCCAGATACCAGCAGGCAGCAGCAGCCTAGTAGTAGCAGAGTGTGATCTATGGGGTTTGGCTCTCTCACCCTAATATTACCAGATTGTAGCTGACTGGAGCTTCTCCAGTAACCGTGCACAGTGACAGGGTAATAGTAAGAAGGATTATGTTTGCTATGTTACAGTCCCTGCTTGGTAAACAGAAGGAATTAAGCAGTGATGCCCAGCATTACCACAACTGTCTAGAGACAATAAGAGCAATATAAATATCCCCGGCCACTCAGCAAATGACTATAACGCAACCAATTCTCTCTCTATGGATTTCCTTATAACAAGACACTCACTCCATTCTCCAGTGATGGTCCCTGGGGTTCCCGGGGTCCCAGGATATCCGGCTGCAGAAATACAGAATAATCCATCAATCTTCTTTCTGTTACTGTATAACCTATATCTTATTGTGTGTGACACTCACTTATCCCTCCTGTGATCTGTCCCGGCGTTCCTGGGGTTCCCGGTAATCCAACTATAGAATTGTACAAAAAAAAAAATCAAGAAATCTACTTTTTTCAAAATCTTTCAGCAGAATATTTAGAGCAGTAGAGCAGTAACTCTGGTGCCTGTGAACACCTGCATAATTCTAAGAAGGTGAAGGATACATGTAATAGGAAAAGACTTTTCAGGTGTCACAGATACATGGGGATAATTTTACTTGGAGTCGGAGTGTTTAGACCGCGACCAATCATGGGAACCAATGTGGTGACCTCCGGAAGTGTTATGGTGGAGGAACGGCCGGTGACTTGCTAGATGGTAGAGTGTGACGCCAGCTCTGAGGTGGTTGGCCGAGATGTAGCTAGACCCTAGGGTGTTGTATCGTGACGCCATGGCCGGTTGGGTACACAGGTATGGTGGCAAACTTAATTTTAGTTTAAAGGGCCAGTTACACCTTCTTCCCCTGTGGTCAGTGTCCTGCCCGGCTGCTACGTGGTCCCTTGGATTGTTATCACGGTGGGTTGTTATCACAAGTGGTTTAGTGACCCTCCCGGACTATCAGTGCTGCCAACCACAGAAAGGGGAAATGTCCCAAGAAGTGTGTATATACTGAGTTGGTGTGGGGCGAAGAATCACAGAGTCATAAATAATCTCTTGTTTACTCCAAAAGTACTTGTGTGCAGCAGAACATTCAACTATGCCTTGACAGGGTACTTTACACTTGATAATATGTTTGATTATACACTTGACACTTGATAAGACAGGATCCCGATCTGCGGTAGGAGTGTAGTGAAGAGTACAGTCCTGCTTACTGAGTTGCGAGTTGAGAGATACAAAGAATCAGAGTAGCAGAGAGGAGGATGTCGTGAGAGTGCCAACCCAAGTAGTACTGTGCTCTGCCAGGATGTTGGAGGATGAGGTAGAGAGATACTTAAGAAGAAGAAGAAGAAGAAGAAGAAGAGAATACTTGTGCCCGTGTTTTGACCACTGGGTCAGTTCCTAGCTTCCTTGGCTTTAGTGGATGCTGTCCTGCACTGTGACTCTCCTAGTCCACGGCGTGGGTTGCGGTTGTCTCCGACTTATCCTCTCCTGTAAGGGGTTTAACACTGCATAGTGCCTAGTGAGGTTACTGAACAGCAACTACTAAGTGCGTCTTGTCCTGCCTCCTCACCATACAGAAACCTGGCTAAGACTGTACTAGTTAGGGTAAGGGGACCTGGCAGAAAGCCAGGGCCCAGAGGGACCACTGTAGGAAGCGTTCTAGCTTACGTCCTTCCACTACAACGTCCAACACAGAAAGAACTCTACACTTCCTCCAACCATGTGACTTCCTATCTCCAGAGTATCAAAGATGTGCTGTGACTGGGTGAAGAGTGCATAAGAACAATGTATTTCTTTATCACTATGTCAGACACTCACTCAGTCCTCCTGTCACCTGTCCTGGGGTTCCTGGGGTTCCTGGTGATACATCTGTAGAAATGATGTATTACTTTGCTTTTACTAAATATAGATAAAACTTTGGAATAATTTCCTCCCATCACACATGGGATTTCGTTACAGTGTAACATATAATTTATGGTGCCAGACACTCACTCAGTTCTCCTGTGACCTGTCCTGGGTTTCCTGGGGTTCCCGGTAATCCAACTACATCAATTATATAAAAAAAAATTATAAATTTCCTTTCATAAATTTTCTTCCACAGTTTTTCACTAAACATTTATTACCTGTTACAATAAAATACATCCTAATGTGTTGTAAACCCCCCCACCTATCACAGGTGAGATGACGTTACTGTGTAATCTATGTGTTATTATGTCAGACACTCACTCAGTCCTCCTGTCACCTGTCCTGGGGTTCCCGGGGTTCCCGGAATTTCATCTTTATAAAGTGACAAAAGATCATGAATCAACTTTAGGCAAAAATAATGTAAAGAGATGTTTTCACTGAACGAAACATTTAAAAAAATTTACAAAAATTTTCTATGACAGTGACACTTTAAGGAAAATCATAGCCCCATCTCCCCAGCCATATCCTTACCAGCCAGATAAGAGCTGGCAGCAGCAGCCTAGTAGTAGCACATTAGGAAGGTCCATAGATTTTGGCCCTCCTCACCTTAATACTACCATATTATCAGACCTGGAGCATCTTTCCGGTAGCCCTGGTGGCAATGAGTACCGGGGTACTTCTAAGGGGGTCAGTGATAGATATTTTATAGTCTAATAACAAGTCCCTGCTTAGTAATGGAGGAATGAGGTGGGGATGTACAGCATTGCTACAACTGATATCATTGTATACTGTCTCCAGGGCTAAGTGACCGGGTATATACCACATGGCTGGGAACTCTCTACCACTCCTCCCAGGATGCCGGGAAAAGCTGGATCCAATCCTTGGAAACTTCTCCCAGTTTCCCAGCAGGACATGGAGCCGACTTGATGAGTGGAGCGCTGATCAGACAAGCACTTCCATTATCTCTAGATGTAACACAACCAATTCTCTCTCTATGGATTTCCTTATAACAAGACACTCACTCCATTCTCCAGTGATGGTCCCTGGGGTTCCCGGGGTCCCAGGATATCCGGCTGCAGAAATACAGAATAATCCATCAATCTTCTTTCTGTTACTGTATAACCTATATCTTATTGTGTGTGACACTCACTTATCCCTCCTGTGATCTGTCCCGATGTTCCTGGGGTTCCCGGTAATCCAACTATAGAAATGTACAAAGAAAAAATCAAGAAATCAGGGAGTTTCCTTTTTTCAAAATCCTTCAGCAGAATTTGAAGAGCAGTAAATCTGTCGCCTGTGAGCACCTGCGTAATTCTAAGAAGGTGAAGGATAGCTGTAATAAGAAAAGACTTTTCAGGCGTTACTTATACATAGGGAATGTTCGGATCAGTCGGGGTGTGAGTGTTCTGGACCTGCAGGCAGATGGCCATGCTGCTGTGCTTTCCTCTCCCTGCTAGTTCTCCTCATCTGCCGCAGTTTGAACACTCAGAACTCAAGCAATCAAAACATTTAATGTATTTATGAATATGTGACACAAACATACATGTGACACAAAAGTCCTGCAAGTGTCAGGACTCAGCGCACATACCCCCTGCATCCTGTATGACCAGTTTTATAGACTTATAGTCCAAGAGAGGCCGTTGCTTATAGGAAACAACTCTCTGGGGTCACCTTAACGTGCTGAGTTGGTACAATCTATTTGAAAAGATGGTTTACTACTACTACTATTAATCATAATATTTATCTGTATAGCGCCAACAGATTCCGTAGCGTTTTTTTTTTATATACACAGTAAAGAGGATACAAATACATATGATAAAATTAAATTAGAATAAATAAAAATACATCATAAATTTGAGACTAGCTCGCGAGAGTATACAGACTATGAACTGGGGGTAACACGAGGCACAAGTGCTTTATTTGCCCCTGGTCCGGCCATTGTACATAGAAGGAGCTGGACAAGCCAGTTACACGCCAATGTATTGTTACAGGAGAAACGTATAAAGTGCAGGAACCATCGAAGATATAGTAGAAAGTGAGGAGACAACAGAAGGGGAAACAAGATTAGGGAATGTTATAAGGGCCCTATTCCACCGGACGATTATCGTTTGCATATCATTAACGATTAACGATCTCAAACGACCACTATTGCGAAAGACCTGAAAACGTTCACTCATTTCCATTGAACGATAATCGTTACTTATGATCGTAATTGCGATCGTTTTTTCTTCGCTATTTATTCGCTATTGCATTCGTATCTATTGCGAACGACCGAACGATGTCTTATTCAATGCGAACGATTTGCGAACGAGCAACGATAAAAATAGGTCCAGGTCTTTTAAAGCGATCAACGATTTCTCGTTCGGTCGTTAATCGTTAACTGCATTTCAACCGAACGATTATCGTTTAGATTCGAACGATTTAACGATAATCTGAACGATAATCGTCCAGTGGAATAGGGCCCTAAGCCTCAAGAGAGGAGTAATCAGGGCACACTTAAGACATTGAGTATTGGGTATGAGTCTAAGGTATTAGGGTAGGGCGTTCCAGAGAACTGGTGCAGCACGAGAGAAGTCTTGGAGGCGGGAGTGAGAGGTTCTGATTATGGAAGAGGTGTAAGGTCATTAGCAGAACGCAGAGCACGGGAAGGATGGTAAGGGGACATAAGGGAGGAGATGTATGGAGGGCAGAGTTGTGGAGATAAGGGAAGAGATGTATGGAGGGCAGAGTTGTGGAGATGGGGGAGGAGATGTATGGAGGGCAGAGTTGTGGAGATGAGGGAGGAGATGTATGGAGGGCAGAGTTCTGGAGATGAGGGAGGAGATGTATGGGGGGGGCAGAGTTGTGGAGATGAGAGAGGAGATGTATGGGGGGCAGAGTTCTTGAGATGAGGGAGGAGATGTATGGAGGGCAGAGTTGTGGAGATGAGGGAGGAGATGTATGGGGGCCGAGTTGTGGAGATGAGGGAGGAGATGTATGGAGGGCAGAGTTGTGGAGATGAGGGAGGAGATGTATGGAGGGCAGAGTTGTGGAGATGAGGGAGGAGATGTATGGGGGAGAGCAGAGTTGTGGACATGAGGGAGGAGATGTATGGAGGGCAGAGTTGTGGAGATGAGGGAGGAGATGTATGGAGGGCAGAGTTGTGGAGATGAGGGAGGAGATGTATGGGGGGCAGAGTTGTGGAGATGAGGAGATGTATGGAGGGGCAGAGTTGTGGAGATGAGGGAGGAGATGTATGGGGAGCAGAGTTGTGGAGATAAGGGAAGAGATGTATGGAGGGCAGAGTTGTGGAGATGGGGGAGGAGATGTATGGAGGGCAGAGTTGTGGAGATGAGGGAGGAGATGTATGGAGGGCAGAGTTCTGGAGATGAGGGAGGAGATGTATGGGGGGGCAGAGTTGTGGAGATGAGAGAGGAGATGTATGGGGGGGGGCAGAGTTCTTGAGATGAGGGAGGAGATGTATGGAGGGCAGAGTTGTGGAGATGAGGGAGGAGATGTATGGGGGCCGAGTTGTGGAGATGAGGGAGGAGATGTATGGAGGGCAGAGTTGTGGAGATGAGGGAGGAGATGTATGGAGGGCAGAGTTGTGGAGATGAGGGAGGAGATGTATGGGGGAGAGCAGAGTTGTGGACATGAGGGAGGAGATGTATGGAGGGCAGAGTTGTGGAGATGAGGGAGGAGATGTATGGAGGGCAGAGTTCTGGAGATGAGGGAGGAGATGTATGGGGGGCAGAGTTGTGGAGATGAGGAGATGTATGGAGGGCAGAGTTGTGGAGATGAGGGAGAAGATGTATGGAGGGCAGAGTTCTGGAGATGAGGGAGGAGATGTATGGAGGGCAGAGTTGTGGAGATGAGGGAGGAGATGTATGGGGGGGCAGAGTTGTGGAGATGAGGGAGGAGATGTATGGAGGGCAGAGTTGTGGAGATGAGGGAGGAGATGTATGGAGGGCAGAGTTGTGGAGATGAAGGAGGAGATGTATGGAGGGCAGAGTAGTGGAGATGAGGAGATGTATGGAGGACAGTGTTGTGGAGATGAGGGAGGAGATGTATGGAGGGCAGAGTTGTGGAGATGAGGGAGGAGATGTATGGAGGGGCAGAGTTGTGGAGATGAGGGAGGAGATGTATGGAGGGGCAGAGTTGTGGAGATGAGAAGATGTATGGAGGGGCAGAGTTGTGGAGATGAGGGAGAAGATGTATGGAGGGCAGAGTTGTGGAGATGAGGGAGGAGATGTATGGAGGGCAGAGTTGTGGAGATGAGGAGATGTATGGAGGGCAGAGTTGTGGAGATGAGGGAGGAGATGTATGGGGAGGGCAGAGTTGTGGAGATGAGGGAGGAGATGTATGGAGGGCAGAGTTGTGGAGATGAGGGAGGAGATGTATGGAGGGCAGAGTTGTGGAGATGAGGGAGGAGATGTATGGGGAGGGCAGAGTTGTGGAGATGAGGGAGGAGATGTATGGAGGGCAGAGTTGTGGAGATGAAGAGATGTATGGAGGGCAGAGTTGTGGAGATGAGGGAGGAGATGTATGGAGGGCAGAGTTGTGGAGATGAGGGAGGAGATGTATGGAGGGCAGAGTTGTGGAGATGAGGGAGGAGATGTATGGAGGGCAGAGTTCTGGAGATGAGGGAGGAGATGTATGGAGGGCAGAGTTGTGGAGATGAGGGAGGAGATGTATGGAGGGCAGAGTTGTGGAGATGAGGGAGGAGATGTATGGAGGGCAGAGTTGTGGAGATGAGGGAGGAGATGTATGGAGGGCAGAGTTCTGGAGATGAGGGAGGAGATGTATGGAGGGCAGAGTTGTGGAGAGCTTTATGGGTGAGGAGTTTAAACTGAATTCTTGATTTAATGGGTGACCAGTGCAGTGACTGGCACAGGGGATAGACATCAGTGTAACGGCTGGAGAGGAAGATGAGCCTGGCTGCTGCGTTAAGCATAGACTGGAGAGGTGAGAGTTTAGATAAAGGAAGAACGATTAGTAGGGAGTTACAGTAGTCAAGAGGGGAGTGGATCAGAGTCTGACCGGTTTCAGTGGTGAGAAATAGGCGGATTCTGAAGATGTTTTTGAGATGAAGGTGACAGGAGCGTGCAAGAGCTTGAATATAGGGAGTGAAGGATAGATCCGAGTCTAGCATAACACCCAGATACGCTGATGGAGCGGTCAGAAGGGTAGGAAGAGAACCAGGAGAGAACAGAGTCCTTGAGGCCAAGGAAGTGGAGCATGGAGCGGGCCACAGTGTCGAACGCTGCTGAGAGATCCAGAAGAATCAGCAAGGAGTAGTTTCCTTGTGACTTGGCCCTCAGGAGATCATTTGACACCTTGGTGAGAGCAGTTTTAGTGGAGTGAAGGGATCAGAAATTAGACTGTAAAGGGTCAAGAAGAGAATTATCGGAGAGATAGTGGGTTAGGCGAGAGTAGACCAGACGCTCTAGGAGTTTGGAGATGAAAGGCAGATTAGAGACAAGTCAATAGTTGGCTGGACATGATTTTTTTAATAAAAAAACATAGAACAGGTTTTTATGGTGTGTGTCACGGTGACGGCGGCGTCTCGTGCTCCGGGCCACCGCTGCCACTCTACTGATCCTCTGTCTGGCAGAGGATGCCGAAACCCATGTGCTGAGGTTTGGCACCACTGCGCTTTGGCCCCTCTAAGCGCCTCCTAGGGCACACGCACGCTTACTGCCACAAATTTAAAGGGGCAATGCGCCCCTAATTGCTTAGTTCACCAATCATCTGCCCCTATAAATAAAGCACCTGTCCGGACATTCCCTGCTGGAGCCTCTGCATGCTTTCCTTAGTGTGTGGTCCCAGCTATCCGTTGTTCCTGCCCATTGT
The DNA here is from genome assembly GCF_027789765.1 of Dendropsophus ebraccatus. Lineage (NCBI taxonomy): Eukaryota > Metazoa > Chordata > Amphibia > Anura > Hylidae > Dendropsophus > Dendropsophus ebraccatus. The sequence goes on along the minus strand of NC_091465.1, from coordinate 91,763,638 downwards.
TCCTGCCCGTCGTTGGTGCCTGTGGTTCAAACCGTAGAGTCCTGCTGCATTTCTGCTGCCTTCCTACGTATCTCCAGCTGGACCTCGCCTGCCACTGTTAGCAAGCCTAGCCAGTGGTAGCGAGGCTCTAGTAAAGACCAGTGGCCCCTTAGACTGTTCTCCCTAGTGCGGCTTACGCCCTCGCTAGCGGTTGTACAGCGGATTCACGACTCCAGTTCTTACAGTAGGCTCCAACTGTGATCCTGACATGGTGCTTGACATCCATGAGATCGCTAGAGTGGTCGCCCAATAGTCTCAGCAGATCCAGCAGCAGTCTCCTCCAGCAACTCCACCACCTTCTGATGTCTCCACCTCACGCCTCGCGCTCCCGACAAAGTATGGTGGAGACCCAAAGTTGTGCAGAGGTTTTTTTTGCTGAGTGCGCTATGCACATTAAGCTCCTGGCCAACCAGTTCACCACCGAGTGTTCCAAGGTGGCATTCGTCATCAGCCTCTTGGAGGGGATGTTACTGTGAGACCGAGATGATCCGGTTGCTGCTAATCTCCAGACTTTCCTCTCTGAGTTCCAGTGTGTAGTTGAGAAGCCAACCTGAGTTTCTTCTGCAGAGACCGCCCTCCTTGCGACAGGGGAACTGGCCTGTGGGCAATTCCACTGTTCAGTTCCACGCGCTGGCAGGTGAACTGGACTGGAACAACGCTCCCCTGGTTACCACCTTCAAGAAGGGCCCTTCTAGCCATGTGAAGGACGTGTTAGCCAGCCGTGACCTGCCGACCTCCTTTAATGACCTGATCCATCTGGCCACTCAGATTGATGTCTGGTTCTCCGAGAGGGAGGAGGAGGTTCCAGTTGGCACCTGCTTTCCAGATGCCACCTACTCCTTCGTCTCCGTCAGTGTCTGAGGAGCCAGTGCAGGTGGAGAGAGTTTGGTTGACACCAGAGGAGAGAACTAGACATCGTAAGCAGAACTTGTGCCTTTACTGTGCCAGCTCCAATAATTTCCGCCAGTTTTATCATGGCCTCCTTAGCCCAGAAGAGGCATCTCTTGTTGGTTCAACTTCTCAAGCCACTGTCTATCTCCTCGGTCACCGGCCAGCCTCTCAATCAAGTCTTCTAGTACCAGACTGAACCGGTGACACTTTCAGTGGGGGCGCTGCACTTTAAAACATTGCCCTCCATATTTTGTCCAGTTCCTCTTTGGGCATCTTGTTGGGCCTTCCTTGGCTGCAGCTTCATGCCCCTAACCTAGACTGGAAGACTGGGGAGATCTTGCGTTGGGGTCTGGATTGCCCCAGTCGTTGTCTAAAGACCCCTCTGATCAATACTCCTACTTCTCCGTCAGACTCTTCAAAGTTGTTGCCCGGCCCCTACTGGCCGAATACCAAGATCTGGCGGACGAGTTCTCTGAAAAGGAGGCTGACACTCTACCACCTCATCCAGAGGCGTAGCTAGTCTTTCCTGCACCTGGGGCAAACATTCAGTTTGGCTCAAACCCCCCCCCCCCCCCCCCCCCCCCAACTACGGAGTGTGAAGCTGCCGGGTGGAATAACAGACTTCCCAGCATTGTGTATCATGATGCTAAAATTGTTTATATCTTGGTGGGGCTGCCAGGAAACATGGCTACAGTCCCCCATAGTTCTCTGAATTAACAGATAATACTTATGTCACCATGCAGGCACGGTGATGTCCCTTAAAGGGGTTATTCCCATTGGATAGCCATATGTACTGGGCTCTGGATTTATACATTAGCCTGAGGGGAAAGTTCCTCCAAAATATCAGCTCTTGCTTGGCAGATCTGAGGCAAAGTGATTCATTGCTGAACCCAGTAATGTCAGCTACTGTATATATGGGGGTCCCTGTAGTGGATTCTCAGGTGATTATCATGTTGAAAAAGCATTGTCTAAACTTGGACCACCTAAATGGTCCAATACTTAACCTTACGGCTATGTTCACACTGCGTATGTTTCCGTCCGTAGTGCGAACCGCGAATATACGCACATAGTTTTGAGGTTGATGCGTTTGCTTGAAAGTATACGATATACGGCCGCACAATGCACACTACGTATGAGCTTACGGCCAGATCGTATGCGGCGCCGTGAAAAATGAACACGACCATTGTTTGAGGACGGAAATGTTCCAACTCACGGCCGTGGATTTCCATGCGGTCCCGTACGGAGAACTTATTTCAGCCAAATTGAACTTGATTTTTCGATCCAAAAGGTTCTGTGAGTTTTATTGGGCGAAGATTTCCAAGTAAATGACCTGCCTCAGATCACTACGAAACAAGCTAGGGAAGCATAACTCTACTACGGGCGTATGTTCGCGGTGCGTATGCATCCGGCCGCATGTCGATTTTTCCCACGGCCGTAGTTTCAGCCGCACATGTACGGCGGTGTAAGAACTGCGGACGGAATCGTACGCAGTGTGAACGTAGCCTAAAGGGGTACTCCAGTAAAAAAAAAAAATTCAAATCAACTGGTGTCAGAAAGTTCTATTTAAAATGATTTAAAATTACTTAAATGATTATAAATTACTTCTATTTACTAATTTCCAGTCTTTGCATACTTATCAGCTGCTGTATGTCCTGCAGGAAGTGGTGTATGTGAGTATGTCTTCTCATTCAAAACAAATGACAAGGGATTCGTAGCAGATTTCATGGTGAATTTGCCGAGTAAAATCTGCTGCGGATCCGCTGTGTGTGAAGCTACCCTAAGTGTTGTTGTGGCAGGACCCTGCAGTTCCAAACATGAGCATTGGTGGCAGCAGGGGGCACATGTCATGTCATCCCTGTCACTGGTCACACCGCCCCCTGTCACTGGTCACACAGCCGCCTGTCACTGGTCACACAGCCCCCTGTCACTGGTCACACAGCCCCCTGTCACTGGTCACAGCCCCCTGTCACTGGTCACAGCCCCCTGTCACTGGCCACACCGCCCCCTGTCACTGGTCACAGCCCCCTGTCACTGGTCACAGCCCCCTGTCACTGGCCACAGCCCCCTGTCACTGGTTACACCGCCCCCTGTCACTGGTCACACCGCCCCCTGTCACTGGTCACACCACCCCCTGTCACTGGTCACACAGCCGCCTGTCACTGGTCACACAGCCCCCTGTCACTGGTCACAGCCCCCTGTCACTGGTCACAGCCGCCTGTCACTGGTCACAGCCGCCTGTCACTGGTCACACAGCCCCCTGTCACTGGTCACAGCCCCCTGTCACTGGTCACAGCCCCCTGTCACTGGTCACACAGCCCCCTGTCACTGGTCACACCGCCCCCTGTCACTGGTCACAGCCGCCTGTCACTGGTCACACCGCCCCCTGTCACTGGTCACAGCCGCCTGTTACTGGTCACACCACCCCCTGTCACTGGTCACACAGCCCCCTGTCACTGGTCACAGCCCCCTGTCACTGGTCACACAGCCCCCTGTCACTGGTCACAGCCCCCTGTCACTGGTCACACAGCCCCCTGTCACTGGTCACACAGCCCCCTGTCACTGGTCACAGCCCCCTGTCCTTGGTCACACCGCCCCCTGTCACTCGTCACACAGCCCCCTGTCACTGGTCACACAGCCCCCTGTCACTGGTCACAGCCCCCTGTCACTGGTCACACAGCCCCCTGTCACTGGTCACAACCCCCTGTCACTGGTCACAGCCGCCTGTCACTGGTCACACCGGCGCCTGTCACTGGTCACACCGCCCCCTGTCACTGGTCACAGCCGCCTGTCACTGGTCACACCGCCCCCCGTCACTGGTCACACCGCCCCCTGTCACTGGTCACACCGCCCCCTGTCACTGGTCACACAGCCGCCTGTCACTGGTCACACAGCCCCCTGTCACTGGTCACAGCCCCCTGTCACTGGTCACACAGCCCCCTGTCACTGGTCACAGCCCCCTGTCACTGGTCACAGCCCCCTGTCACTGGTCACACAGCCCCCTGTCACTGGTCACACAGCCCCCTGTCACTGGTCACAGCCCCCTGTCACTGGTCACACAGCCCCCTGTCACTGGTCACAGCCCCCTGTCACTGGTCACACAGCCCCCTGTCACTGGTCACACAGCCTCCTGTCACTGGTCACAGCCCCCTGTCACTGGTCACACAGCCCCCTGTCACTGGTCACAGCCCCCTGTCACTGGTCACACCCCCCGGTCACAGGTCACACAGCCCCCTGTCACTGGTCACACCGCCCCCTGTCACTGGTCACACAGCCCCCTGTCACTGGTCACACCGCCTCCTGTCACTGGTCACACAGCCCCCTGTCACTGGTCACAGCCGCCTGTCACTGGTCACACAGCCCCCTGTCACTGGCCACACCGCCCCCTGTCACTGGTCACAGCCCCCTGTCACTGGTCACAGCCCCCTGTCACTGGCCACACCGCCCCCTGTCACTGGTCACAGCCCCCTGTCACTGGTTACACCGCCCCCTGTCACTGGTCACACCGCCCCCTGTCACTGGTCACACCACCCCCTGTCACTGGTCACACAGCCGCCTGTCACTGGTCACACAGCCCCCTGTCACTGGTCACAGCCCCCTGTCACTGGTCACAGCCGCCTGTCACTGGTCACAGCCGCCTGTCACTGGTCACACAGCCCCCTGTCACTGGTCACAGCCCCCTGTCACTGGTCACAGCCCCCTGTCACTGGTCACACAGCCCCCTGTCACTGGTCACACAGCCGCCTGTCACTGGTCACAGCCGCCTGTCACTGGTCACACTGCCCCCTGTCACTGGTCACAGCCGCCTGTTACTGGTCACACCACCCCCTGTCACTGGTCACACAGCCGCCTGTCACTGGTCACACAGCCCCCTGTCACTGGTCACAGCCCCCTGTCACTGGTCACACAGCCCCCTGTCACTGGTCACACAGCCCCCTGTCACTGGTCACAGCCCCCTGTCCTTGGTCACACCGCCCCCTGTCACTCGTCACACAGCCCCCTGTCACTGGTCACACAGCCCCCTGTCACTGGTCACAGCCCCCTGTCACTGGTCACACAGCCCCCTGTCACTGGTCACAACCCCCTGTCACTGGTCACAGCCGCCTGTCACTGGTCACACCGGCGCCTGTCACTGGTCACACCGCCCCCTGTCACTGGTCACAGCCGCCTGTCACTGGTCACACCGCCCCCTGTCACTGGTCACACCGCCCCCTGTCACTGGTCACACCGCCCCCTGTCACTGGTCACACAGCCGCCTGTCACTGGTCACACAGCCCCCTGTCACTGGTCACAGCCCCCTGTCACTGGTCACACAGCCCCCTGTCACTGGTCACAGCCCCCTGTCACTGGTCACAGCCCCCTGTCACTGGTCACACAGCCCCCTGTCACTGGTCACACAGCCCCCTGTCACTGGTCACAGCCCCCTGTCACTGGTCACACAGCCCCCGGTCACTGGTCACAGCCCCCTGTCACTGGTCACACAGCCCCCTGTCACTGGTCACACAGCCTCCTGTCACTGGTCACAGCCCCCTGTCACTGGTCACACAGCCCCCTGTCACTGGTCACAGCCCCCTGTCACTGGTCACAGCCCCCTGTCACTGGTCACACAGCCCCCTGTCACTGGTCACAGCCCCCTGTCACTGGTCACACAGCCCCCTGTCACTGGTCACACCGCCTCCTGTCACTGGTCACACAGCCCCCTGTCACTGGTCACAGCCGCCTGTCACTGGTCACACAGCCCCCTGTCACTGGTCACAGCCGCCTGTCACTGGTCACAGCCCCCTGTCACTGGTCACACAGCCCCCTGTCACTGGTCACAGCCGCCTGTCACTGGTCACACAGACCCCTGTCACTGGTCACAGTCCCCTGTCACTGGTCACAGCCCCCTGTCACTGGTCACACAGCCCCCTGTCACTGGTCACACAGCCCCCTGTCACTGGTCACAGTCCCCTGTCACTGGTCACACAGCCCCCTGTCACTGGTCACAGCCCCCTGTCACTGGTCACACAGCCCCCTGTCACTGGTCACACAGCCCCCTGTCACTGGTCACACAGACCCCTGTCACTGGTCACACAGACCCCTGTCACTGGTCACTGCCCCCTGTCACTGGTCACACAGCCCCCTGTCACTGGTCACACAGACCCCTGTCACTGGTCACAGTCCCCTGTCACTGGTCACAGCCCCCTGTCATTGGTCACACAGCTCCCTGTCACTGGTCACAGCCCCCTGTCACTGGTCACACAGCCCCCTGTCACTGGTCACACAGCCCCCTGTCACTGGTCACAGCCCCCTGTCACTGGTCACAGCCGCCTGTCACTGGTCACACAGCCCCCTGTCACTGGTCACACAGCCCCCTGTCACTGGTCACAGCCCCCTGTCACTGGTCACACAGCCCCCTGTCACTGGTCACACTGCCCCCTGTCACTGGTCACACCGCCCCCTGTCACTGGTCACAGCCCCCTTTCACTGGTCACAGCCCCCTGTCACTGGTCACACAGCCCCCTGTCACTGGTCACAGCCCCCTGTCACTGGTCACACAGCCCCCTGTCACTGGTCACACCGCCCCCTGTCACTGGTCACACAGCCCCCTGTCACTGGTCACACAGCCCCCTGTCACTGGTCACAGCCGCCTGTCACTGGTCACACAGCCCCCTGTCACTGGTCACAGCCGCCTGTCACTGGTCACAGCCCCCTGTCACTGGTCACAGCCTTCTGTCACTGGTCACAGCCCCCTGTCCCTGGTCACACAGCCCCCTGGAGAAGTGTGCTCTAGGCTCAGCATAGGGGGAGAAGTGCACTCTAGGCTCAGTATAGGGGGAGAAGTGCGCTCTAGGCCCAGTATAGGGGGAGAAGTGCGCTCTAGGCCCAGTATAGGGGGAGAAGTGCGCTCTAGACTCAGTATAGGGGGAGAAGTGCACTCTAGGCTCAGTATAGGGGTAGAAGTGCACTCTAGGCTCAGTATAGGGGGAGAAGTGCGCTCTAGGCTCAGTATAGGGGGAGAAGTGCACTCTAGGCTCAGTATAGGAGGGGAGAAGTGTGCTCTAGGCTCAGTATAGGAGGGGAGAATTGCACTCTAGGCTCAGTATAGGGGGAGAAGTGCACTCTAGGCTCAGTATAGGGGGAGAAGTGCACTCTAGGCTCAGAAAAGGGGGAAAAGTGCACTCTAGGCTCAGTATAGGGGGAGAAGTGCACTCTAGGCTCAGCATAGGGGGAGAAGTGCACTCTAGGCTCAGTATAGGGGGAGACGTGCACTCTAGGCTCAGTATAGGGGGAGAAGTGCACTTTAGGCTCAGTATAGGGGGAGAAGTGCACTCTAGGCTCAGTATAGGGGGAGAAGTGCACTCTAGGCTCAGTATAGGAGGGGAGAAATGCACTCTAGGCTCAGTATAGGGGGAGAAGTGCACTCTAGGCTCAGTATAGGGGGAGAAGTGCACTCTAGGCTCAGTATAGGGGAGAAATGCACTCTAGGCTCAGTATAGGAGGGGAGAAATGCACTCTAGGCTCAGTATAGGAGGAGAAGTGCGCTCTAGGCTCAGTATAGGGGGAGAAGTGCACTCTAGGCTCAGTATAGGAGGGGAGAAATGCACTCTAGGCTCAGTATAGGGGAGAAGTGCACTCTAGGCTCAGTATAGGAGGGGAGAAATGCACTCTACGCTCAGTATAGGGGGAGAAGTGCACTCTAGGCTCAGTATAGGAAGAGAAGTGCACTCTAGGCTCAGTATAGGGGGAGAAGTGCACTCTAGGCTCAGTATAGGGGGAGAAGTGCACTCTAGGCTCAGTATAGGGGGAGAAGTGCACTCTAGGCTCAGTGTAGGGGGAGAAATGCGCTCTAGGCTCAGTATAGGAGGGGAGAAATGCACTCTAGGCTCAGTATAGGAGGAGAAGTGCGCTCTAGGCTCAGTATAGGGGGAGAAGTGCACTCTAGGCTCAGTATACGAGGGGAGAAATGCACTCTAGGCTCAGTATAGGAGGAGAAGTGCACTCTAGGCTCAGTATATGGGGAGAAGTGCACTCTAGGCTCAGTATAGGAGGGGAGAAATGCACTCTAGGCTCAGTATAGGGGGAGAAGTGCACTCTAGGCTCAGTATAGGAGGAGAAGTGCACTCTAGGCTCAGTATAGGGGGAGAAGTGCACTCTAGGCTCAGTATAGGAGGAGAAGTGCACTCTAGGCTCAGTATAGGGGGAGAAGTGCACTCTATGCTCAGTATAGGGGGAGAAGTGCACTCTCGGCTCAGTATAGGGGGAGAAGTGCACTCTAGGCTCAGTATAGGGGGAGAAATGCACTCTAGGCTCAGTATAGGAGGAGAAGTGCACTCTAGGCTCAGTATAGGAGGAGAAGTGCACTCTAGGCTCAGTATAGGAAGAGAAGTGCACTCTAGGCTCAGTATAGGAGGAGAAGTGCACTCTAGGCTCAGTATAGGGGGAGAAGTGCACTCTAGGCTCAGTATAGGGGGAGAAGTGCACTCTAGGCTCAGTATAGGGGGAGAAGTGCACTCTAGGCTCAGTATAGGGGGAGAAGTGCACTCTAGGCTCAGCATAGGGGGAGAAGTGCACTCTAGGCTCAGTATAGGGGGAGAAGTGCACTCTAGGCTCAGTATAGGGGGAGAAGTGCACTCTAGGCTCAGTATAGGGGGAGAAGTGCACTCTAGGCTCAGTATAGGGGGAGAAGTGCACTCTAGGCTCAGTATAGGGGGAGAAGTGCGCTGTAGCCTCAGTATAGGGGGAGAAATGCGCTATAAGCTCAGTTTGAGGGAAAAAGTGCTCATCACTACTGGGGAGCACAGGGGAAGGGGCATCGTTACTACTGGGGAGCACAGGGGATGGTGGATCATCACTACTGGGGAGCACAGGGGAAGGGGGATCATCACTACTGGGGAGCACAGGGGAAGGGGGATCATCACTACTGGGGAGCACAGGGGAAGGGGGATCATCACTACTGGGGAGCACAGGGGATGGTGGATCATCACTACTGGGCCGCACAGGGGATGGTGGATCATCACTACTGGGGAGCACAGGGGAAGTGGGGATCATCACTACTGGGGAGCACAGGGGAAGGGGGATCATCACTACTGGGGAGCACAGGGGAAGGGGGATCATCACTACTGGGGAGCACAGGGGAAGTGGGGTCATCACTACTGGGGAGCACAGGGGAAGGGGGATCATCACTACTGGGGAGCACAGGGGAAGGGGGATCATCACTACTGGGGAGCACAGGGGAAGTGGGGTCATCACTACTGGGAGGCAAAGGAAGATGGATTTTCTGTACTAGGGAGCAGGGGAAGAGGGATTATCTGTACTGGGAAGCACAGGAAGAGGAGTTTTTGCTATTTCTGGGCACAGAAGAGGAGATTATCACTACTTGGGGGCACAGGAGAGGGGATTATACCAGTTACTGTATGGAGGCACAGAGGGCACTATTACTGTATGGAGGGATAGGGAGCACTATTATTGTATTGGGTAAAGTTAGTACTATTACTGTATGGAGGCACAGGGAGCACTTTTACTGTATGGAGGCACAGGGGGCACTATTACTCTATGGGGGCAAGAGGAGTACTATTACTGTATGCAGGAACAGGGAGCACTATTACTGTATGGAGGCACAGGGAACACTATTACTGTGTGGAGGCACTGGGAACACTATTACTGTATGGAGGCACTGGGAACACTATTACTGTATGGAGGCACAGGGAACACTATTACTGTATGGAGGCACAGGGAACACTATTACTGTATGGAGGCACTGGGAAGCACTATTACTCTATGTGGGCAAGGGGAGTACTATTACTGTATGCAGGAACAGGGAGCACTATTACTGTATGGAGGCACAGGGAGCACTATTACTGTATGGAGGCACAGGGAGCACTATTACTGTATGGAGGCAGAGAGAGCACTATTACTGTATGGAGGCACAGGGAGCACTATTACTGTATGGAGGCACAGTGAGTACTATTACTGAATGGAGGCACAGGGAGCACTTTTACTGTATGGAGGCACAGGGGGCACTATTACTCTATGGGGGCAAGGGGAGTAATATTACTGTATGCAGGAACAGGGAGCACTATTACTGTATGGAGGCACAGGGAGCACTATTACTGAATGGAGACAAAGGGAGTACTTTTACTGTATGAAGGAACAGGGGAAACTATTACTGTATGGAGCAAATTTAGGACTATTACTGTATGGAGGAATAGGGAGCACTATTACTGTATGGAGACACAGGGAACACTATTACTGTATTGAGGCACAGGAAACACTATTACTGTATGGAGGCAGAGGGAGCACTATTACTTTATGGAGGCACAGGGAGCACTATTACTTTATGGAGGCAAAGGGAGCCCTATTACTTTATGAAGGCACAGGGAGCACTATTACTGTATGGAGGCACAGGGAGCACTATTACTTTATGGAGGAAAAGGGAGCACTATTACTGTATGGAGGCACAGGGAACACTATTACTGTATGGAGGCACTGGGAACACTATTACTGTATGGAGGCACAGGGAGCACTATTACTGTATGGCGGCACAGGGCGCACTATTACTGTATGGAGGCAGAGAGAGCACTATTACTGTATGGAGGCACAGTGAGTACTATTACTGAATGGAGGCACAGGGAGCACTTTTACTGTATGGAGGCACAGGGGGCACTATTACTCTATGGGGGCAAGGGGAGTAACATTACTGTATGCAGGAACAGGGAGCACTATTACTGTATGGAGGCACAGGGAGCACTATTACTGAATGGAGACAAAGGGAGTACTTTTACTGTATGCAGGAACAGGGAGCACTATTACTGTATGGAGGGATAGGGAGCACTATTACTGTATGCAGGAACAGGGGAAACTATTACTGTATAGAGCAAATTTAGTACTATTACTGTATGGAGGCACAGGGAGCACTATTACTGTATGGAGACACAGGGAACACTATTACTGTATTGAGGCACAGGAAACACTATTACTGTATGGGGGCAGAGGGAGCACTATTACTGTATGGAGGCAGAGGGAGCACTTTTACTTTATGGAGGCACAGGGAGCACTATTACTTTATGGAGGCACAGGAAGCACTATTACTGTATGGAGGCACAGGGAGCACTATTACTTTATAGAGGCACAGGGAGCACTATTACTGTATGGAGGCACAGGGAGCACTATTACTGTATGGAGGCACAGGGAGCACTATTACTGTATGGAGGCACAGGGAGCACTATTACTGTATGGAGGAATAGGGAGCACTATTACTGTATGGAGGAATAGGGAGCACTATTACTGTATGTAGACACAGGGAGCACTATTACTGTATTGAGGCACAGGGAGCACTATTACTGTTTGGAGGCAGAGGGAGCACTATTACTGTATGGAGGCACAGGAAGCACTATTACTGTATGGAGGCAGAGGGAGCACTATTACTGTATGGAGGCACAGGGAGCACTATTACTGTATGGTGGCACAGGGGAGCTATTAATATATGGAAGCAGAAGGAGCTCTATTACTGTATGGAGGCACAGTGGTGATATTACTGTATGGATGCACAGGGAGCACTATTACTGTATAGAGGCACAGGGGGCACTATTACTGTATGGAGGCACAGGAAGCACTATTACTGTATGTAGGCACAGGGAGCACTATTACTGTATGGAGGCACAGGGGAGCTATTAATATATGGAAGCACAAGGAGCTCTATTACTGTATGGAGGCACAGTGGTGATATTACTGTATGTAGCCACAGGGAGCACTATTACTGTATAGAGGCACAGGGGAGCTATTAGCATATAAAGGCACAGGAAGCACTATTACTGTATGTAGGCACAGGGAGCACTATTACTGTATAGAGGCACAGGGGAGCTATTAGCATATAAAGGCACAGGAAGCACTATTACTGTATGTAGGCAGAGGGAGCGCTATTACTTTATGGAGGCACAGGGAGCACTTATACTGTATGGAGGCACAGAGGGCACTTATACTGTATGGAGGCACAGTTCCTGTATAGAGGCAAAGAGAGCACTATGACCATATGAAGAAACAGGGAGCACCATTACTATATGTAAGCAAGGGAGTACTATTACTGTATGAAGGCATAGTTACTATATGGAGACACAGAGAGTACTATTACTGTATGGAGGCACAAGGGGTACTATTAGTGTATGTAGGCACAGTAACTATATGGAGGCACAGAGAGTACTATTACTGTATGTAGGCACAGGAACTAAATTGAGGCACAGAGAGTACTACTACTGTAAGGAGGCACAGGGGCACTATTACTGTATGGAGGCACAGTTACTATGTGGAGGCACAGAGAGTACTATTACTGTAAGAAGGCATGTGGAGCACTATAACTGTATAGAGGCACAGTTACTGTATAGAAGCACAGAGAGCCTAATAACTGTATATAGGCTTAGGGGTAATATTACTGTATGGAGCCACATGGAGCACAATAACTGTATATAGGCACAAAGGTTATATTACTGTATTGAGGCACACTTACTGTATGGAGGCCCAGGGGAGCAATTAATATATGGAAGCACAAGGTGCACTTTTACTGTATGGAGGGTCCGGGAGCACTAATTCTGTATGGAGGCCCAGGGGAGCTATTAATACATGGAAGCACAAGGAGCACTATTGCTGTATTGAGGCACAGGGAGCACTATAACTGTATGGAGGCACAGGGAGCACTATAACTGTATGGAGGCACAGGGAGCACTATAACTGTATGGAGGCACAGGGAGCACTATTACTGTATGGAGGCACAGGGAGCACTATAACTGTATGGAGGCACAGGGAGCACTATAACTGTATGGAGGCACAGGGAGCACTATTACTGTATGGAAGCAAAGGGAGCACTATTACTGTATGGAGGCACAGGGATTACTATAACTGTATGGAGGTACAAGGATTACTGTTACTGTATGGAGGCATAGGGAGCACTATTAATGTATGGAGGCACAGTGGTGATATTACTGTATGGGGGCACAGGGAGCACTATTACTGTATGGAAGCACAGGGAGCACTATTACTGTATGGAGGCACAGGGATTACTATAACTGTATGGAGGTACATGGATTACTGTTACTGTATGGAGGCATAGGGAGCACTATTACTGTATGGAGGCACAGTGGTGATATTACTGTATGGGGGCACAGGGAGCACTATTAGTGTATAGTGCAGTAGGGGGCACAGCATGGGGCAAGGGGGCAATATTACATTATGGGGTACAGGGGGCATTTGTTCCTGTAACTAATTGATAACTAATAATTTTGAGCTCCATCCAAATCCTTTGGGATCAAATAGAACACAGATTGTAAGCCATGCCTCCTGTCCATCATCAGTTTCTGGCCTGACAAATGCTCTTCTGGATAAATAGGCAAATATTCCCTGAGACATAACCAAAGTGGAAGCTGTTATAGCTGAAAACGGGGAGATGACTCCATATTAATACTTATGGAAGTAGCATAGAAAGTCCTAAAAGCTCCTGAAGGTGGACTATAACTTTATAACTATAACTATAATTTCTTAGTAACCCGTATATTATGGTGCATGAAACTCACTCAGTTCTCCTGTGATCCCTCCAGGTGTCCCTGGTGTCAACGGTGTCCCTGGTGTCCACGGTGTCCCTGGTGTTCCTGGTGTCCACGGTGTCCCTGGTGTCCCGGGTGTTCCTGCTGTCCCTGGTGTCCCGGGTGTCCCGGGTGTTCCTGCTGTCCCTGGTGTCCCTGGTGTCCCTGGTGTCCACGGTGTTCCTGGTGTCCCCGGTATCCCTGGTGTTCCTGGTGTCCACGGTGTTCCTGGTGTCCCTGGTGTCCACGGTGTCCCTGGTGAACCTGGTGTCCCAGGAAATCCAGCTATTGAAATGAAAACAAAAACTCGAATTTGCAGAATCGCTGCCTAATCCTTTAACACCTTTCATCACAAAAATAAATGTGAAAAGAATCTTCAAGTATTTTCTGGTAAGCCAAACCCTCTCATCAAGTAAAGCTCAGTTTAAGTGGCACCAAAATGTGGTTTGTATCATGTACGTCAGGGTTACCCATATAGTTTTATCTATTTCCCCCATTGTTATTGATGTTTAGGAAGACCCTCAGTTCTGTTGAGACCACCCTTGGTATTCCAGGCAATCCACCTCTAGGGATGAAAACAAGAAGAGGACAGAGTTTATCCAAATCCTGCAGCTACAGATGTAACTAAGGCCACTATGGTGAGCCGCACTGCAACCTTATCATGTATAGCTATGCTCATTGGAGCCTATCTCTATCCTACAGTATGTCTTCTTGTGTCATCCTATATTATACCATGTCATCCCATATTATACCATGTCATCCCATATTACACCATGTCATCTCATATTATACCATGTCATCTCATATTATACCATGTCATCTCATATTATACCATGTCATCCCATATTATACCATGTCATCCCATATTATACCATGTCATCCCATATTATACCATGTCATCTCCTATTATACCATGTCATCTCATATTATACCATGTCATCTCATATTATACCATGTCATCTCATATTATACCATGTCATCCCATATTATACCATGTCATCCCATATTATACCATGTCATCTCATATTATACCATGTCATCTCATATTATACCATGTCATCCCATATTATACCATGTCATCTCATATTATACCATGTCATCTCATATTATGCCATGTCATCTCATATTATACCATGTCATCCCATATTATACCATGTCATCCCATATTATACCATGTCATCTCATATTATACCATGTCATCCCATATTATACCATGTCATCTCATATTATACCATGTCATCTCATATTATACCATGTCATCCCATATTATACCATGTCATCCCATATTATACCATGTCATCTCATATTATACCATGTCATCTCATATTATACCATGTCATCCCATATTATACCATGTCATCCCATATTATACCATGTCATCCCATATTATACCATGTCATCCCATATTATACCATGTCATCTCATATTATGCCATTTTTATACAAGGGAGACGACAGGGCACTACTACTCAAATCAAATCAAAAAGTAGGGTACAAATCAAGGGGTGCTCAACCCAGAATGACATAAAAGAAGCAACTAAAAGAAAAGAAAAGGTATGTCATATAAATATGGGTGGCACATCCCAGATAATAAATGACTGTATCTCTCACAAATGAATGCAATAATTCTTTATTGAGGTATCAAAAACTACAAGTGCAAAACAAACATCTAAAACATTTAAAAACAGAGAAAAGTTCTATTGGACTGGGCAAAATAACCTCAGTGCCAAAGCACCCCGACTGGTACAAGTGTAATCCCCCTCCCATGAAACCAAATGATATACAAAGGAAAAACAATAAGTAAATTACCATGTCATCTCATATTATACCATGTCATCCCATATTATACCATGTCATCCCATATTATACCATGTCATCTCATATTATACCATGTCATCCCATATTATACCATGTCATCTCATATTATACCATGTCATCTCATATTATACCATGTCATCCCATATTATACTATGTCATCTCATATTATACCATGTCATCCCATATTATACTATGTCATCTCATATTATACCATGTCATCCCATATTATACTATGTCATCTCATATTATACCATGTCATCTCATATTACACCATGTCATCCCATATTATACCATGTCATCCCATATTATACCATGTCATCACCTATTATACCATGTCATCTCATATTACACCATGTCATCCCATATTATACCATGTCATCCCATATTATACAATGTCATCTCATATTATACCATGTCATCCCATATTATACTATGTCATCTCATATTATACTATGTCATCCCATATTATACCATGTCATCCCATATTATACCATGTCATCCCATATTATACCATGTCATCTCATATTATACCATGTCATCTCATATTATACCATGTCATCTCATATTATACCATGTCATCCCATATTATACCATGTCATCCCATATTATACTATGTCATCCCATATTATACCATGTCATCTCATATTACACCATGTCATCCCATATTATACCATGTCATCCCATATTATACTATGTCATCCCATATTATACCATGTCATCCCATATTATACCATGTCATCTCATATTATACCATGTCATCTCATATTATACCATGTCATCTCATATTATACCATGTCATCTCATATTATACCATTGTTACGCCTGGAGTAGTGGATCCACTGAAGCGTCACTAGCGATGGCACTAACCTCACCAGGGAGCGGAGTCTAAGGGGCCGCTGGTTTTCACCAGAGCCCGCCGCAAGGCGGGATGGACTTGCTGCGGCAGGCCACCCCCAGGTCGCTACCCCTGGCTTGGTTGCTAGTGACGGCAGGCGAGGCGTGGCAGGAGCAGTAGGCAGGAGATAGTGCAGGCAGAGGATTGTAGACGTGCTCGCAGGTGGCGGACAGGACTCAGGAACAATGGGAAGGCAGCGGGCAAGGACTAGGGACAAGGACTGAAGACAGGAACAAGGGACAAGGACTAAGGTCAGGAACAACAGGGAGCTGTGCCAAACGCTATGGGAAGCATGTAGAGGCTCCAACACCTGGAAGGGGGCAGGGCTGGAACTTATAGGGGAGTGATTGACAACCAGACCAATTAGGAGCGCACTGCCCCTTTAAACCTGAGACAGCCGGCGCGTGCGCGCCCTAGAAGGCGGGGACGCGCGCGCCGGCCAGCACAGCGACGGACAGGAGCGTGGTGAGGTGAGGCGCCCCCCGGGGCCGAAGCAACAGCAGCGCCGGGTCCCTGCCTACGGACATCGGCTGCTGCAGATGTAGGAGAGAGGGTGCGGCGGCAATCCGGAGCACGGGACGCCGCCGTGACCCTAACAGTACCCCCCTCCCCCCTTTGGCCTCCCCCTCTTTCTGGTCTGCAGGAATTCCTTGATCAGATCCCGATCCAGGATATTAGATTCGGGTTCCCAGGATCTCTCCTCAGGACCAAAACCTCTCCAGTCCACTAGGAAGAAACGTCTTCCTCTGACAGTTTTCATCGCTAAGATGTCTTCAACAATGTAGACGTCATCAGAAACAGCTTGTGGAGTGGAGGAAGAAGCTTTACTGGAGAATCGGTTGAGGACCACTGGCTTCAAGAGGGAGACATGGAAGGCGTTCGGAATCCGCAGAGTAGGGGGTAGGCGGAGTTTGTAGGTGACAGGGTTGATGCGTTTAAGCACCGAGAAAGGACCAAGGAATCGAGGACCCAACTTGTAGCTGGGAATCTTGAGTCGGACATACTTGGCCGAGAGCCAGACTTTGTCACCTGGGAGAAAATTCGTGGCAGGTCTCCTCTTCTTATCAGCCTGGTCCTTCACGCAATCAGAGGCTTTGAGTAAGGACTGTCGAGTTTGTTCCCAGATCGACTGCAGGTCAGATAACAACTCCTCCACGGCTGGGACCTCAGAGGATGGAGAGAGAGGCAGAGGAGGACGAGGGTGATGCCCGTAGACCACATAGAAAGGAGACTTGCCTGTGGAAGTCGAGTCCAGATGGTTATATGAGAACTCCGTCCAGTTGTCTTGGCGGCTGGAAACAAAATGACGTAGGTAGTTACCCAGAATCTGATTGACTCTCTCCACTTGCCCATTGGTCTGAGGATGATAGGCCGATGAGAAGTCCAGCTTCACTTGGAGTTGCGAGCGGAGGGCACGCCAAAACTTTGAGACAAATTGAGAACCTCGGTCGGACACAATGTGAAGAGGAAGTCCATGCAGACGGAAGATGTGTCGGAAGAACAACTGAGCCAGACGAGGAGCAGAGGGTAGACCAGAAAGGGCCACGAAGTGAGCCATTTTAGAGAAGCGGTCCGTCACCACCCAAATAACTGTATTGTCCGCAGATGGAGGAAGGTCTGTGATGAAATCCATCCCAATGTGGTGCCAGGGATGGTCCGGGACTGGCAAGGGCAAAAGTAGGCCGGCAGGTCTTTGACGGGGATACTTATTCCTGGCACAGACTGCACAGGAAGCCACAAAGTCCTTGACATCCTGGAGGAGATTGGGCCACCAGTAGTGACGGGAGATCAATTGCCCGGTCTTTTGAGCTCCTGGATGCCCGGCCACCAAAGAGGAATGCCCCCACTTCAAGATGCGTTTTCGGAGTGCGGGGCGCACATAAGTCTTACCGGGGGGCAGTCTCTGCAGAGCAGAAGTGGCAACTGGTACTAGGCGGTCGGGAGGTATTATGTGACGAGGAGATTCCTCTTGCCCCATGACATCGGATGCTCGGGATAATGCATCGGCCTTTATATTCTTCTCGGCTGGACGGAAATAAATGGTAAAGTTGAACCGAGAGAAGAAGAGGGACCACCTGGCCTGCCGGGGATTGAGGCGTTGAGCCGATTGGAGGTAGAGGAGGTTCTTGTGGTCCGTGTAGATGTTAACGGGATGTTTAGCCCCCTCTAGTAGATGACGCCACTCCTCCAGTGCCAACTTAATAGCCAGGAGTTCACGGTCCCCAATCGTATAGTTCCTCTCGGCCGGGGAGAAAGTCTTAGAAAAGAACCCGCAGGTTCTGGTCTTGCCTGATGTGTCCCTTTGCGAGAGGACGGCTCCTGCGCCCACAGAAGATGCATCGACTTCAAGAGAAAATGGCCTGGAGACATCCGGGCGGACTAGAGCAGGAGCAGAGGCAAAGGCAGACTTAAGGCTATTGAAGGCTTGTTCGGCCTCTGGAGGCCAACGTCTGGGATCCGCCTTCTTCTTAGTGAGAGCCACTATGGGTGCGACCAGGGTAGAGAAGTGAGGGATGAATTGCCGATAATAGTTGGCGAATCCAAGGAAACGTTGGATAGCTCTAAGTCCCACAGGGCGTGGCCACTGGAGGACAGCTGAGAGCTTGGCCGGATCCATTTGTAGACCCTGGTCGGAGACGATATAGCCAAGAAACGGAAGACTGCGCTGATGGAAAACTCACTTCTCAAGCTTGGCGTATAGATGATTGGCCCGAAGTCTTCGTAGGACCTGACGCACTTGTGCCACATGAGTCTGCTGGTCAGGGGAGAAGACCAAAATGTCGTCCAGATAGACAATGACGCAGACATAGAGGAGGTCTCGGAAGATATCGTTCACGAATTCCTGGAAGACCGCTGGGGCATTGCATAGGCCGAATGGCATGACCAGATATTCGTAGTGCCCATCTCTGGTGTTGAAAGCGGTCTTCCATTCGTCTCCTTCACGAATACGGATCAAGTTATATGCTCCCCTGAGATCCAGCTTGGAGAAGATCCTAGCTCCACGAAGACGGTCGAATAGTTCGGGAATTAGCGGAAGAGGATAGCGGTTCTTAACAGTCACCTTATTCAAGCCCCGATAGTCTATGCATGGGCGGAGGGAACCGTCCTTCTTCTGAACAAAGAAAAATCCAGCGTCAGCGGGAGACGTGGATTTACGGATGAAACCCTTCTGTAAGTTCTCCCAGATGTAGGAGGACATGGCTTCAGTCTCGGGCACAAAGAGAGGGTATACTCGACCACGTGGAGGAGAGGTTCCTGGAAGCAGGTCAATAGGGCAATCATAGGGCCGATGAGGTGGTAGAGAGTCCGCCTCCTTAGTCGAGAAGACATCTACGAAGTCTTGGTAATCCTCCAGTAGTCCAGTCAGAGGCTTGGCGTAAGCAGGTGACCTCGTAGAGCACTTGGGTTGAGGAGACCTCAGACACCGATTATGACAGTCCTGGCACCAGCTGAGAACCTCCCCAGTTCTCCAGTCCAGCTTAGGGGTATGTGATTGCAGCCAAGGAAGACCCAGCAAGATGTTGGAAGAGGAATGGCGGAAGACGTAGAAGGAGATCCTCTCCTGATGTAAGGCGCCTACCTGGAGGACTAGGGGTGCAGTCTGGCAGTGCACAGCTTCGGCAAGAATCTCGCCCGTGACCGAAGAGATAGACCGGGGTTGGGCTAGCTGTATCACGGGTAGCCGCCATCTTTGGACCAACGAAGCAGAAATGAAACTGCCAGCAGCGCCAGAGTCAATGAGGGCAGTAGTCTGGAAAACTTGTCCTGAGGGTGTCTGGATGGAGACTGGCATAGTCAACCTTGGAGAGGTGGCATTCACACCTAGGGAGGCCTCTCCCACCGGACCTAGGTGCGAGCGTTTCCCGGACGCTGAGGACGTTGGGGACATCTCTGCCGATAGTGACCAGCGCCACCGCAATAGAGGCAGAGATTCAGCTCCAGTCGACGGGTCCTCTCATCAGTCGTCAGGCGAGCTCGTTCCACCTGCATAGGAACTTCTGGAGACGACTGGGGCATAGAAGCAACGGGATTCTGGAACACCGGTGCCAGCCGGGGATGGCGACGGGGCAGACTCAGACGCCGTTCTTGCCAGACGTCCTCCTCTCTCTCGGAAAACCTGGTGTAGACTCTGGTAGCCAGTAGAATGAGTTCGTTCAAGGAGGTAGGAAGGTCTCGGACAGCGAGCACATCTTTCACTCGGCTGGACAGACCCTTTTTAAAGGTGGCAATTAGGGCAGCCTCATTCCAGTCCAGTTCCGCGACCAGGGTGCGGAACTGGATGGCGTAATCACCCACGGAGGATGTTCCTTGAGATAGATTGAGGAGAGCAGTCTCAGCCGAAGACGCACGGGCAGGTTCCTCAAAGACAGAGCGGAACTCGGCCAGGAAGGTTCGGAGATTGGCAGCAACCGGTTCATTACGGTCCCACAGAGGTGTGGCCCAAGCCAGAGCTCTACCTTCCAATAGGCTGATGATGAAAGCCACTTTAGAGCGTTCGGTGGCAAACTGACTGCTTAGAAGTTCAATATGCATAGTGCATTGGGTCAGGAATCCTCTGCACAACTTGGGGTCACCTCCATATTTACTTGGGAGAGCCAATCGGAGTTTTGAAGGGGCTGCAGGAGGTGATGACTGCTGAGCTGTGGTATGCTGCTGTACGGCTGCAGTCAGTTGTTGGATCAGCTGTAACTGTTGCTGGATCTGTTGAGCCTGTATGGCGACCACTCGGGCTACTTCACGGATATCAGGCACCTCGCCGGGATCCATGGTTGGAGCCTACTGTTACGCCTGGAGTAGTGGATCCACTGGACCGTCACTAGCGATAGCACTAACCTCACCAGGGAGCGGAGTCTAAGGGGCTGCTGGTTTTCACCAGAGGGGGATGGACTTGCTGCGGCAGGCGACCCCCAGGTCGCTACCCCTGGCTTGGTTGCTAGTGACGGCAGGCGAGGCGTGGCAGGAGCAGTAGGCAGGAGATAGTGCAGGCAGAGGATTGTAGACGTGCTCGCAGGTGGCGGACAGGACTCAGGAACAATGGGAAGGCAGCGGGCAAGGACTAGGGACAAGGACTGAAGACAGGAACAAGGGACAAGGACTAAGGTCAGGAACAACAGGGAGCTGGGCCAAACGCTATGGGAAGCATGTAGAGGCTCCAACACCTGGAAGGGGGCAGGGCTGGAACTTATAGGGGAGTGATTGACAACCAGACCAATTAGGAGCGCACTGCCCCTTTAAATCTGAGACAGTCGGCGCGCGCGCGCCCTAGAAGGCGGGGACGCGCGCGCCGGCCGGCACAGCGACTGACAGGAGCGTGGTGAGGTGAGGCGCCCCCCGGGGCCGAAGCAACAGCAGCGCCGGGTCCCTGCCTACGGACACCGGCTGCTGCAGATGTAGGAGAGAGGGTGCGGCGGCGATCCGGAGCACGGGACGCCGCCGTGACCCTAACAACCATGTCATCTCATATTATACCATGTCATCCCATATTATACCATGTCATCTCATATTATACCATGTCATCTCATATTATACTATGTCATCCCATATTATACCATGTCATCTCATATTATACCATGTCATCCCATATTATACCATGTAATCTCATATTATACTATGTCATCTCATATTATTCCATGTCATCCCATATTATACCATCTCATCCCATATTATACCATGTCATCTCATATTATACCATGTCATCTCATATTATACCATGTCATCTCATATTATACCATGTAATCTCATATTATACCATGTCATCTCATATTATACCATGTCATCTCATATTATACCATGTCATCTCATATTATACCATGTAATCTCATATTATACTATGTCATCTCATATTATTCCATGTCATCCCATATTATACCATCTCATCCCATATTATACCATGTCATCTCATATTATACCATGTCATCTCATATTATTCCATGTCATCCCATATTATACCATCTCATCCCATATTATACCATGTCATCTCATATTATACCATGTCATCTCATATTATACTATGTCATCCCATATTATACCATGTCATCCCATATTATACCATGTCATCCCATATTATACCATGTCATCTCATATTATACCATGTCATCCCATATTATACCATGTCATCCCATATTATACCATGTCATCTCATATTATACCATGTAATCTCATATTATACCATGTCATCTCATATTATACCATGTCATCTCATATTATACCATGTCATTCCATATTATACCATGTCATCCCATATTATACCATGTCATCTCATATTATACCATGTCATCTCATATTATACCATGTCATCCCATATTATACCATGTCATCCCATATTATACCATGTCATTTCATAATATACCATGTCATCTCATATTATACCATGTCATCTCATATTATACCATGTCATCCCATATTATACCATGTCATCCCATATTATACCATGTCATCTCATATTATACCATGTCATCCCATATTATACCATGTCATCTCATATTATACCATGTCATCTCATATTATACCATGTCATCTCATATTATACCATGTCATCCCATATTATACCATGTCATCCCATATTATACCATGTCATCCCATATTATACCATGTCATCTCATATTATACCATGTCATCTCATATTATACCATGTCATCTCATATTATACCATGTCATCCCATAATATACCATGTCAACTCATATTATACCATGTCATCTCATATTATACCATGTCATCCCATATTATACCATGTCATCCCATATTATACCATGTCATCTCATATTATACCATGTCATCTCATATTATACCATGTCATCTCATATTATACCATGTCATCCCATATTATACCATGTCATCTCATATTATACCATGTCATTTCATATTATACTATGTCAACTCATATTATACCATGTCATCTCATATTATACCATGTCATCCCATATTATACCATGTCATCCCATATTATACCATGTCATCCCATGTTATCCCATATTATACCATGTCATCTCATATTATACCATGTCATCTCATATTATACCATGTCATCTCATATTATACCATGTCATCTCATATTATACCATGTCATCTCATATTATACCATGTCATCTCATATTATACCATGTCATCCCATATTATACCATGTCATCCCATATTATACCATGTCATCTCATATTATACCATGTCATCTCATATTATACCATGTCATCTCATATTATACCATGTCATCCCATATTATACCATGTCATCTCATATTATACCATGTCATCTCATATTATACCATGTCATCCCATATTATACCATGTCATCCCATATTATACCATGTCATCTCATATTATACCATGTCATCCCATATTATACCATGTCATCTCATATTATACCATGTCATCCCATATTATACCATGTCATCCCATATTATACCATGTCATCCCATATTATACATGTCATCCCATATTATACCATGTCATCCCATATTATACCATGTAATCTCATATTATACCATGTCATCTCATATTATACCATGTCATACCATATTATACCATGTCATCTCATATTATACCATGTCATCCCATATTATACTATGTCATCCCATATTATACCATGTCATCTCATATTATACCATGTCATCCCATATTATACCATGTCATCCCATGTTATCCTATATTATACCATGTCATCCCATATTATACCATGTCATCCCATGTCATCCCATATTATACCATGTCATCCCATGTTATCCTATATTATACCGTGTCTAGTGATTAGCGTATTCTGTTCGATCGAATAGACTTTCGATCGAATAGTAAGGTATTCGATCTATTGAATATTATCGAATAGTTCGTCGAATATTCGAAAAATATTCGATAAGCATTCAAATCCTCCAGCTTCCAGTTTTTACCTCCAAGTAGTCGAATAGATATTTTTCAATTATCGAATACTTGTTCCCATAGAATTTCATGGGATCGAATATTC
Organism: Dendropsophus ebraccatus; assembly: GCF_027789765.1. Taxonomy (NCBI): domain Eukaryota; kingdom Metazoa; phylum Chordata; class Amphibia; order Anura; family Hylidae; genus Dendropsophus; species Dendropsophus ebraccatus. The sequence continues at coordinate 91,739,497 of NC_091465.1, read as the reverse complement.
GAATTTTTTCACTATTCGCTCATCGCTAACCGTGTCATATCATGTCCTCCCATGTTATCCTGTCTCATATCATGTCTTCTAAAATGGCACATTATTAGATAAGGAATACAGCCGCATGTTATACCTATTTTCCTGCCGTGTTTCCCTGTTATTTTACTGTGTGTGAATGGAGCCTAATACTTATTTTACTACTGTTATTGTTGTTGTTTTGTTTTTATTTGACAGTATGAGCACCCAGCCCGGGACAGGGGGGCGAATGAGAAGAAGAACTGAGGCTCTGCTATTACAGGCAGGGACGGTTTTAGACTAAATGTGGCCCTGGGCAAAGTTAAAGGTGGGGCCCCAAATGCTGAAATATTGTAGCAACAATTTAAGGTCCCCATACATGTTACTCTTTTGTTGGTGGTACCTGTTGCTCCTGGTGGGTTCGGCCATCAGTGTAAGGTGTATGGGGCTCTCTGGACAGTCCTCTGACAGATGATATCAGTGGACATAGGGGGTAGAGCTTGATGGAAAATCAACGCCAAACCTCTTTGTTCTCAGAGAGATAAGCCGCCATCAGATCTGTATGGCTATGGCTTTCCCCTCTCATAGAGAACACAGGAAAACTCAGATGTGCCAAATTTCTGTGTATGGGGAGGACGGGACAGGATGGGACAGATAATTGTCAGCTGAAGGATTGTTCAGCCAGCAGTTATTGGAAGTGTACGGCCACCGTATTACACGGCCTGATATTCCGCAGAAGTGAGCGCCAATCTGGTAGAATGGAGCTCGCTTAGAGAGCCTACTACATGGCTCTTTTATGATGCAGCAAAAGCTATGGAGGAGATTTATCAAACTGGTGTAAAGAAGAATTGGCTCAGTTGCCCCTAGCAACCAATCAGATTCCACCTGCTTAGAATCTGAGTAACGAAAGGTGGAATCTGATTGGTTGCCGGGGGCAACGGAGCCAGTTTCACTTTACACCATGTTTGATAAATCTCCCCCTATGTGTGTATATACAGTATATCATTAGTGATGTCTGTGCAAACCTTGCTGTATATAGTAAACAATAAAGTTATATACTACCTGATCACGTTCCCCGGTGTTCTCAGGCCGTGTCTGTGATATATACTACCTGATCACGTTCCCCGATGTCCTCAGGCCTTGTCTGTGATATATACTACCTGATCATGTTCCCCGGTGTCCTCAGGCCTTGTCTGTGATATATACTACCTGATCACGTTCCCCGGTGTCCTCAGGCCATGTCTGTGATATATACTACCTGATCACGTTCCCCGATGTCCTCAGGCCTTGTCTGTGATATATACTACCTGATCATGTTCCCCGGTGTTCTCAGGCCTTGTCTGTGATATATACTACCTGATCACGTTCCCCGGTGTCCTCAGGCCGTGTCTGTGATATATACTACCTGATCATGTTCCCCGGTGTCCTCAGGTCTTGTCTGTCATATATACTACCTGATCACGTTCCCCAGTGTCCTCAGGTCATGTCTGTGATATATACTACCTAATCATGTTCCCCAGTGTCCTCAGGTCATGTCTGTGATATATACTACCTGATCACGTTCTCCGGTGTCCTCAGGCCATGTCTGTAATATATACTACCTGATCACGTTCCCCGGTGTCCTCAGGCCATGTCTGTGATATATACTACCTGATCACGTTCCCCAGTGTCCTCAGGCCTTGTCTGTGATATATACTACCTGATCACGTTCCCCGGTGTCCTCAGGCCATGTCTGTGATATATACTACCTGATCAAGTTCCCCGGTGTCCTCAGGTCATGTCTGTGATATATACTACCTGATCACGTTCCCCGGGGTCCTCAGGCCTTGTCTGTAATATATACTACCTGATCACGTTCCCCGGTGTCCTCAGGCCTTGTTTGTGATATATACTACCTGATCACGTTCTCCAGTGTCCTCAGGTCATGTCTGTGATATATACTACCTGATCATGTTCCCCAGTGTCCTCAGGTCATGTCTGTGATATATACTACCTGATCATGTTCCCCGGTGTCCTCAGGCCTTGTCTGTGATATATACTACCTGATCATGTTCCCCAGTGTCCTCAGGTCATGTCTGTGATATATACTACCTGATCACGTTCCCCGGTGTCCTCAGGCCTTGTCTGTGATATATACTACCTGATCACGTTCCCCGGTGTCCTCAGGCCTTGTCTGTGATATATAATACCTGATCACGTTCCCCGGTGTCCTCACAGAGCGATATCGTCCTGATTTGGCCAATTTTCGCTCCATGTATTAGGGCCCTTACTCAGTTTAGAAGGTTACATGCCGGGACTGCCGCTATATACCAGGACTGCCGCTACATGCCAGGACTGCCGGTACATGTCAGGACTGCCGCTATATGCCAGGACTGCCGCTACATTCTGGGACTGCCACCACATGTCAGGACTGCCGCTACATGCCAGGACTGCCGCTACATGTCAGGACTGCCGCTATATGCCAGGACTGCCGCTACATTCTGGGACTGCCACCACATGTCAGGACTGCCGCTATATGCCAGGACTGTATATACATGTACTGTATAGATGGAGTAGGGGGTCCTGTATATACATATACTGTATAGATGGAGTAGGGGGTCCTGTATACATGTACTGTATAGATGGAGTAGGGGGTCCTGTATACATGTACTGTATAGATGGAGTAGGGGGCCCTGTATATACATGTACTGTATAGATGGAGTAGGGGGTCCTGTATATATACATGTACTGTATAGATGGAGTAGGGGGTCCTGTATATACATGTACTGTATAGATGGAGTAGGGGGTCCTGTATATACATGTACTGTATAGATGGAGTAGGGGGTCCTGTATATACATGTACTGTATAGATGGAGTAGGGGGTCCTGTATACATGTACTGTATAGATGGAGTAGGGGGTCCTGTATATACATGTACTGTATAGATGGAGTAGGGGGTCCTGTATATACATGTACTGTATAGATGGAGTAGGGGGTCCTGTATATACATGTACTGTATAGATGGAGTAGGGGGTCCTGTATATACATGTACTGTATAGATGGAGTAGGGGGTCCTGTATATACATGTACTGTATAGATGGAGTAGGGGGCCCTGTATATACATGTACTGTATAGATGGAGTAGGGGGTCCTGTATACATGTACTGTATAGATGGAGTAGGGGGTCCTGTATACATGTACTGTATAGATGGAGTAGGGGGCCCTGTATACATGTACTGTATAGATGGAGTAGGGGGTCCTGTATATACATGTACTGTATAGATGGAGTAGGGGGTCCTGTATATACATGTACTGTATAGATGGAGTAGGGGGTCCTGTATATACATGTACTGTATAGATGGAGTAGGGGGCCCTGTATATACATGTACTGTATAGATGGAGTAGGGGGTCCTGTATACATGTACTGTATAGATGGAGTAGGGGGTCCTGTATACATGTACTGTATAGATGGAGTAGGGGGTCCTGTATACATGTACTGTATAGATGGAGTAGGGGGTCCTGTATATACATGTACTGTATAGATGGAGTAGGGGGTCCTGTATATACATGTACTGTATAGATGGAGTAGGGAGTCCTGTATATACATGTACTGTATAGATGGAGTAGGGGGTCCTGTATATACATGTACTGTATAGATGGAGTAGAGGGTCCTGTATACATGTACTGTATAGATGGAGTAGGGGGTCCTGTATATACATGTACTGTATAGATGGAGTAGGGGGTCCTGTATACCTGTACTGTATAGATGGAGTAGGGGGTCCTGTATACCTGTACTGTATAGATGGAGTAGGGGGTCCTGTATATACATGTACTGTATAGATGGAGTAGGGAGTCCTGTATACTTATACTGTATAGATGGAGTAGGGGGTCCTGTATACCTGTACTGTATAGATGGAGTAGGGGATCTACCAGTTATTACTGTGGATGTTGTGAGGCAGCTTCCCTAGCAACCATTGCTCCCTGTGAAAATGAAAGCAGTAATCCTATTGGTTGCTAAGGCTCCAACTGCCGTGTCTGCTGCAGCTAATTATATCACCTGTGTTTGCAGTGAGGAGATTTTCCCATTCATCTCTATGGGGCGCCTTTCTTTCCCCTCCCCCTCCCCTCCTGTACATCTGGCGGGGACGGGACCTTCGCAATAACCTTCCCGGGCACCCAATGTATCTGTGGGCCAAATTTGGGGTCAAACGGTTCAGGCGTTTGGAAGTCTATAGAGGACAGACAGACAGAAGGACAGACAGACAGAAGGACAGACAGACTTTGATTTTTATGATATAGATATACACATACACTAATATATATATATATATATATATATATATATATATATATATACACATACACACCATCACACACACACACACCATATATATATATGTATATAGATTCAAACCATCCAGTCCACACACTATACACAGGACATGTAACACACACTACATTCATCCATTATACACCTATATTCATACACATTACACACTACATGTACAGAATACTTACTCCCTGTAGCATGCTGGGTGTAGTGGTGAATCCCCCTCATGTTCCCTGCAGCAGCAGCAGGCTGTCATCCTCACCCGGCAGCCCTCTCCTCCATCGTCCCGACAGCTCCACACCAGAAGGAGAAAGTCACGTGCAGTGAGAGGGAGGGGGAGGGGAGCACGGAGCCCAGCGTCCTGCAGCCTCTGTGTGACCCTGATAGCAGCAGCCGGGGATCATTCACAGACGCTGCAGGACGCTGTCTGTGCTCTCCTCTCCTACTGGAACTGCGGTAGGGGGCCCTTGGGGGATAGGGGCCCTGGGCAATTGCCCTGCTTGCCCCCTATTAACGCCGGCCCTGATTACAGGTAATCCACCCCCCAAAAAGAACTGAATAAATAACTCCGCTCCATACAAAATTGTATCCAGCAAAAACTTAATAAAACAGATAAAATGTTTTTTTTTTCTAGAATATTAATACAACTCAAAAACACTCACGTTTTCCAGGAATCTGCCATGGAAAACCTGCCGGAAAGTCACCTATGGAGAGAAGTCGTCCGCTTAGCGTTTGCTTTTTCCAATCAATTTGATATTTTTATCATTTGTAAGACGACTATGAATTGGATAGATATGGAGTTACATTCGTGGGGATCGAGTCCCAGCCCCGTTATACCTCATCCATAGGAATACTTACACCATTCCTTCACATTCCAGCCGGGGACTTTTCCTATTTTAATACAAATTTTAAAAGATAAATAAATAAATAAATAAATAAATAAAACTATATAAAGAATAATAAAAACCTTTCTCTTATAATGTATTTGGCTGTTGACACGATTTGCTGGGCTAAATGTCTTCTTACCTTCACAATATGGGAAATGTATAACCCCAGCGCACATCTGTATTTTTATGGGTGCACCCCCTGGGACATAGGGGTGTGGCCAGTCATAGAGGCGTGGCCTCCCACCATGTCTAAGTTACAGCCAAATGCACCTCTCAATAAGACTAAGCTCCACTTGGCAAAAAGATCAAGATTCATGGGAGGAAACCACAACTGTTCAAGAATAAGGTCAGCTCTGAATACAGACGGACAGGAGAGAGACTGGAACTTACCATCAAGCTTCACTTCATCTCCGTTACGTGAGTAACATTTACCTACAGATAGCAAACAAAAAAAGTTATCTTATAATACTATATTATAACATATAATACTCTCAGCACATAACATATAATACTCACAGAACATAACATATAATACTCACTGTACATAACACATAATACAGAACATGCCATATAATAATACTCACAGAACATAACATATAATACTCACAGTACATAACATATAATAATACTCACAGTACATAACATGTAATACTCACAGAACATAACATATAATACTCTCAGTACATAACATATAATACTCACTGTACATACCATATAATAATACTCACAGAACATAACATATAATACTCACAGAACATACCATATAATACTCTCAGTACATAACATATAATAATACTCACAGTACATAACATGTAATACTCACAGAACATAACATATAATACTCTCAGTACATAACATATAATACTCACTGTACATACCATATAATAATACTCACAGAACATAACATATAATACTCACAGAACATACCATATAATACTCTCAGTACATAACATATAAAATACTCACAGTACATAACATATAATACTCACTGTACATAACATATAATAATACTCACAGAACATAACATATAATACTCACAGAACATACCATATAATACTCTCAGTACATAACATATAATACTCACTGTACATAACACATAATACAGAACATGCCATATAATAATACTCACAGAACATACCATATAATACTCTCAGTACATAACATATAATACTCTCAGTACATAACATATAATACTCTCAGTACATAACATATAATAATACTCACAGTACATAACATATAATACTCTCAGTACATAACATATAATAATACTCACAGTACATAACATATAATACTCTCAGTACATAACATATAATACTCACTGTACATACCATATAATAATACTCACAGAACATAACATATAATACTCTCAGTACATAACATATAATATTCTCAGTACATAACATATAATATTCTCAGTACATAACATATAATTATATTCACAGAACATACCATATAATACTCACAGAACATAACATATACTCACAATACACATTATATATTACAGTACACAACATATAATACTCACAGTACATACCATATAATACACACAGTACACAACATATATTACAGTACACAACATATAATACAGTACACACAGTGGCGTAGCTACCATAGAGGCAGGGTAGGCAGTTGCTATGGGGCCCATGCAGGAGGGGGGCCCGGGATGCACAGGGAAGATAAAAGTCTCCTGTGTCCTTCTGCTTAATGCCTTATGTACTGTAGTGTGTAAGTGACTCAGTGTACACTTACATGCTGAAACATAAAAAAGGGGTTAATATGCAGAGGACAAAGACATCTTTGCTTCACTCCTCTGATAACCCCTGACCTCTGTTTTCCAGAGCTCCTGCAGAGGTCAGGGGTTATCAGTGCACTAGCAGTAAAGCAGAGATCTCATTGTCTTCCTTTTAACTCTTTTTTTGTGTTGCAGCATGTAAGTGTAGCACATAAGGGGTTAAGTAGAACGTAGTCTGCTCCTGCACCAGGGCCGGCGTCAGCACCCGGCATACTCGGGCAAGTGCTGGGGCCCATGGCCGCCCAAGGGGCCCCCGACACTTGCCCTAGCAGTGAGCCAGACGCCCGCCGCATCAACGACCCCCAGACACTCGGGGGAGCGGGTGCTGCTGACCCCAAGTCCGGGGGAGGGCTGGAGGAGTTGGGGAAGGACCTGCCGTGTTTGCTGCATGGGGAAGGACCTGTGCTGATGTCATAAGGGGGCGGGGCTGAGAACGGGAAAGGATGCAGGTGGATGAAGGACCTGTGATCATTGTCATGTGACATGAGGGGGCGGGGCTCACTTATACCTTCCCTCTGTATGCTGTGAGTTTTAGTCCTTCTCTTATATCTCCTTCTGTAATGTCCTCTGATCTCGCATAATAACAGGCTGGACACGCTGGGAGTTGTAGTTCTCCTATTATATCTCCTCCTGTAATGTCCTCTGATCTCCCATAATAACAGGCTGGACACGCTGGGAGTTGTAGTTCTCCTATTATATCTCCTCCTGTAATGTCCTCTGATCTCCCATAATAACAGGCTGGATATGCTGGGAGTTGTAGTACTCCTCTTAAATCTCCTCCTGTAATGTCCTCTGATCTCCCATAATAACAGGCTGGGTATGCTGGGAGTTGTAGTACTCTTGTTAAATCTCCTCCTGTAATGTCCTCTGATCTCCCATAATAACAGGCTGGACACGCTGGGAGTTGTAGTCCTCTTATATCTCCTCTGATATCCCATAATAACAGGCTGGACATGCTGGGAGTTGTAGTCCTTTTAAATCTCCTCCTGTAATGTCCTCTGGTCTCCCATAATAACAGGCTGGACATGCTGGGAGTTGTAGTTCCCCCTGGTATACCTCATGTAACGTCTCCTGATTGTAACTCCATTCTAGCCTGCTCTATGGTGAAGAAGCCAGAATACAGACTCCAGGGGGACGACCTCCTTCTAGCACCTCCATTCTAGTCCATTCCAGCATGGATGCGCTCTCACCAACAGGCGCAGAGCGATGACGTCATCACGCCTGCTGGTGGATCCACAAGGTGCACACAAGGGAGAAGAGGACCCGTCCCCCGCCCGGATTAGTGAGTATGTTTTATTTTTTTTATTTTCTTGTGCTGAGGGAGATCAGGGGGCATTACTATGGGGGCAGGGGACATTACTATGGGGGCAGGGGACATTACTATGGGGGCAGGGGACATTACTATGGGGGCAGGGGACATTACTATGGGGGCAGAGCAGGGGCATTACTATGGGGGCAGGGGACATTACTATGGGGGCAGAGCAGGGGACATTACTATGGGGGACAGGGGACATTACTATGGGGGCAGAGGACATTACTATGTGGAGCAGGGGACATTACTATGGGGAGCAGGGGACATTACTATGGGGAGCAGAGCAGGGGACATTACTATGGGGGCAGAGCAGGGGACATTATTATAGGGACAGGGGACATTACTATGGGGAGCAGGGGACATTACTATGGGGGCAGGGGACATTACTATGGGGAGCAGGGGACATTACTATGGGGGGCAGGGGACATTACTATGGGGAGCAGGGGACATTAGTATGGGAGCAGAGCAGGGGACATTACTATGGGGGCAGAGCAGGGGACATTATTATGGGGGCAGGGGACATTACTATGGGACAGAGCAGGGGGCATTACTATGGGGACAGAGCAGGGGACATTACTATGGGGGGCAGGGGGCATTACTATGGGGACAGAGCAGGGGACATTACTATGGGGGCAGGGGACATTACTATGGGGACAGAGCAGGGGGCATTACTATGGGAGCAGGGGACATTACTATGGGACAGAGCAGGGGACATTACTATGGGGGCAGGGGACATTACTATGGGGACAGAGTAGGGGGCATTACTATGGGGCAGAGCAGGGGACATTACTATGGGGACAGGGGACATTACTATGGGGACAGAGCAGGGGACATTACTATGGGGACAGGGGACATTACTATGGGGACAGAGCAGGGAACATTACTATGGGGACAGGGGACATTACTATGGGGACAGAGCAGGGAACATTACTATGGGGCAGAGCAGGGGGCATTACTATGGGGGCAGGGGACATTACTATGGGGGCAGAGCAGGGAACATTACTATGGGGGCAGGGGACATTACTATGGGACAGAGCAGGGGACATTACTATGGGGGCAGGGGACATTACTATGGGGCAGAGCAGGGGATATTACTATGGGGGCAGGGGACATTACTATGGGACAGAGCAGGGGGCATTACTATGGGGACAGAGCAGGGGACATTACTATGGGGCAGAGCAAGGGACATTACTATGGGGCAGGGGACATTACTATGGGGGCAGGGGACATTACTATGGGGTAGAGCAGGGGACATTACTATGGGGGCAGGGGACATTACTATGGGGCAGAGCAGGGGACATTACTATGGGGGCAGGGGACATTACTATGGGGCAGAGCAGGGGGCATTACTATGGGGGCAGGGGACATTACTATGGGGGCATTGGGGCAGGAGACATTACTATGGGGCAGAGCAGGGGACATTACTATGGGGCAGAGCAGGGGGCATTTCTATGGGGGCAGGGGACATTACTATGGGGTAGAGCAGGGGACATTACTATGGGGACAGAGGACATTATTACTATATGGAGGGCACAGCATGGGGACATTATTACTATATGGGGGGCACAGCACGGGACCCACAAACCTCCCTACTTTACTGCACAACACCAAACAGCAGAGTTACTACTGTATAGGAGCCTATGGGTGGGAAAAAGGGAAGGAAGTGGCTGGAAATGTGCGGAGCCTGAGCTGTTTGTCTGAGAGGTCCCGAAGAGATGAATTGTAGCTGGAAGAAATCATCATGGTGGTCTGGGCCAGATGGAGAGGAAACGGAGAGCGATCGCCTCAGATACTCACAGTACACAACATATAATACTCACAGTAGATCTCCTCCTTCTCTACCTCTCCCCAGGGCGCTCCTCCTAAAAATAATAATAATTTATTTTACGCTTTTTACTTTTTATTATCTACAAAAACCTCGATAGATAAACTATATCAAGACTCCAATATAAAATCTACACCAGTACCCCGCTACATGATCTACACCAGTACCCCGCTACATGATCTACACCAGTACCCCGCTACATGATCTACACCAGTACCCCGCTACATGATCTACACCAGTACCCCGCTACATGATCTACACCAGGACCCTGATACATGATCTACACCAGTGCCCCGCTACATGATCTACACCAGTGCCCCGCTACATGATCTACACCAGGACCCCGCTACATGATCTACACCAGGACCCCGCTACATGATCTACACCAGTGCCCCGCTACATGATCTACACCAGGACCCCGCTACATGATCTACACCAGGACCCCAACACAAAATCTACACCAGTACCCCGCTACATGATCTACACCAGGACCCCGCTACATGATCTACACCAGGACCCCGCTACATGATCTACACCAGGACCCTGATACATGATCTACACCAGAACCCCGCTACATGATCTACACCAGGACCCCGCTACATGATCTACACCAGAACCCCGCTACATGATCTACACCAGGACCCCGCTACATGATCTACACCAGGACCCCGCTACATGATCTACACCAGTACCCCGCTACATGATCTACACCAGGACCCCGCTACATGATCTACACCAGGACCCCGCTACATGATCTACACCAGGACCCTGATACATGATCTACACCAGTACCCCGCTACAAGATCTACACCAGGACCCGCTACATGATCTACACCAGTACCCCGCTACATGATCTACACCAGGACCCTGATACATGATCTACACCAGGACCCGCTACATGATCTACACCAGGACCCTGATACATGATCTACACCGGGACCCTGATACATAATCTACACCGGGACCCTGATACAAGATCTACACCGGGACCCTGATACATAATCTACACCGGGACCCCTATACATGATCTACACCGAGACCCTGATACATAATCTACACCAGGACCCCAAGGCCTTATACATAAATTATAACGGTACCCTGACACTTAATCTACACCGGGACTCTAACACTAAATTTACACCGGTACCCCTATACATGATCTACACCAGGACCCCAAGAGAAAATCTACACCCGGACCCTGATACATAATCTACATTGGGACCCTGATACATAATCTACACCGGGACCCTGATACATAATCTACATTGGGACCCTGATACATAATCTACACCGGGACCCTGATACATAATCTACACCGGGACCCTGATACATAATCTACACCGGGACCCTGATACATAATCTACACCGGGACCCTGATACATAATCTACACCGGGACCCTGATACATGATCTACACCGGGACCCTCATACATAATCTACACCCGGACCCTCATACATAATCTACACCGGGACCCTCATACATAATCTACACCGGGACCCTCATACATAATCTACACCGGGACCCTCATACATAATCTACACCGGGACCCTCATACATAATCTACACCGGGACCCTCATACATAATCTACACCAGGACCCTGATACATAATCTACATCGGGACCCTGATACATAATCTACACCGGGACCCTGATACATAATCTACACCGGGACCCTGATACATAATCTACATCGGGACCCTGATACATAATCTACACCGGGACCCTGATACATAATCTACAACGGGACCCTGATACATAATCTACACTGGGACCCTGATACATAATCTACACCGGGACCCTCATACATAATCTACACCGGGACCCTGATACATAATCTACACCGGGACCCTCATACATAATCTACACCGGGACCCTGATACATAATCTACACCGGGACCCTGATACATAATCTACACCGGGACCCTGATACATGATCTACACCGGGACCCTGATACATAATCTACACCGGGACCCTGATACATAATCTACACCGGGACCCTGATACATGATCTACACCCAGACCCTGATACATAATCTACACCGGGACCCTGATACATGATCTACACCGGGACCCTGATACATAATCTACACCGGGACCCTGATACATAATCTACACCCGGACCCTGATACATAATCTACACCGGGACCCTCATACATAATCTACACCCGGACCCTGATACATAATCTACACCGGGACCCTGATACATAATCTACACCGGGACCCTCATACATAATCTACACCCGGACCCTGATACATAATCTACACCGGGACCCTGATACATGATCTGCACCGGGACCCTGATACATGATCTACACCCGGACCCTGATACATAATCTACACCGGGACCCTGATACATAATCTACACCGGGACCCTCATACATAATCTACACCCGGACCCTGATACATAATCTACACCGGGACCCTGATACATAATCTACACCCGGACCCTGATACATAATCTACACCGGGACCCTGATACATGATCTACACCCGGACCCTCATACATAATCTACACCGGGACCCTCATACATAATCTACATCGGGACCCTGATACATAATCTACACCGGGACCCTCATACATAATCTACACCGGGACCCTCATACATAATCTACATCGGGACCCTGATACATAATCTACACCCGGACCCTGATACATAATCTACACCGGGACCCTCATACATAATCTACACCGGGACCCTGATACATAATCTACATCGGGACCCTCATACATAATCTACACCGGGACCCTCATACATAATCTACACCAGGACCCTGATACATAATCTACACCGGGACCCTGATACATAATCTACATCGGGACCCTCATACATAATCTACACCGGGACCCTGATACATAATCTACACCCGGACCCTGATACATAATCTACACCGGGACCCTGATACATAATCTACACCGGGACCCTGATACATGATCTACACGCGGACCCTCATACATAATCTACACCGGGACCCTCATACATAATCTACATCAGGACCCTGATACATAATCTACACCCGGACCCTGATACATAATCTACACCGGGACCCTGATACATAATCTACACCCGGACCCTGATACATAATCTACATCGGGACCCTCATACATAATCTACACCGGGACCCTCATACATAATCTACACCGGGACCCTGATTCATAATCTACACCAGGACCCTGATACATAATCTACACAAGGACCCTGATACATAATCTACACCGGGACCCTGATACATGATCTACACCGGGACCCTCATACATAATCTACACCGGGACCCTGATACATGATCTACACCGGGACCCTGATACATAATCTACACCGGGACCCTGATACATGATCTACACCCGGACCCTCATACATAATCTACACCGGGACCCTCATACATAATCTACACCGGGACCCTGATACATAACCTTCACCGCTCTTCCCCCACAAATATGGTAAAATGTAGGGTGCCTGAAAAATGGTCCCACTAAAAGAAGAAAAAAGCCAGTCCGACATCTCCAACAACAGAAAATAAAAACCTCCGGCTCTTAGGAGACAATGAGGAAAAACCAAAGTGCCATCACCATTAGTAAATGAGATGATGGGAGTTCATGGCGTCTCCTTAGAACAATGTAGATACAGGGGGTCAAAGTCAGGCCCTCCAGCTGTGAAAAAAACTACAATTCCCATCATGCCTGGACAGCCAAAGCTAAAGCTTGATGGGAATTCTCATCATGTAACAGCTGAAGAGCCGGAGTTTGACGCCTGTGATGGAGAATGATCAAGGTAATTGTCAACCACATTACATGATGAAGTTTCTGGACTTACCGCAGGACGCCAGAGTGTAGGTCAGAAATAGGAAGATCCCGAACCAGTCCATGACGGATCTGCAGAGAGAAGGAAGCAGGAGGTCTATCTGGTCCCTTTGGGTAACGTAAGAGTGTGAGGCACAGCACCCATGAGGCTCTAGAAGCATCACAGACAGAATGGTGTAATAGAGGGGCATGACCTCTTCTATAGCCCACGGCAGGGGTCCTGTGCTTATTGTTCACCTCTGGAGGTCACCGGAGGACATCACAGCTCCATGGCTCTACTCCTTGGCTATTATTGGGGCTTCTCCATACCAATATTTCCACTGTAGGAGTCTGAGAAATACTAAAACCCGGCCAAAATAATAAGATAATGAGACATGAGGAGACTCACCTTGTCAGGACTGTGGGAGCAGAACCAGCACCCTCCTGGAGCCCCTGATATATATCTGGTCTGAACTCAGCCCTACTCCGGGAGGGAGGTCTCATCGCTCCCCTCCCCAATGGTTTTGCTTCTAGGTATCAACAGCCAGGTGAGAGCATCAGCTGAGGCCTCACATATTTACCGACAGACCTCAGCACACAGTAAGTAAACACTTGATTAGAATGTTTTGTTTCCCATGGAATAATCTCACATATTAAGAGACGAAAAGCCAACAGCCTGGAATCCTCTATATGAGTCCCTAATGTGTGGCACGTTAAAGGCCTCAGTATGGAGCTGTCAACATGGAGGCCTCAGTATGGAGCTGTCAACATGGAGGCCTCAGTATGGAGCTGTCAACACTGAGGCCTCAGTATGGAGCTGTCAACATGGAGGCCTCAGTATGGAGCTGTCAACATGGAGGCCTCAGTATGGAGCTGTCAACACTGAGGCCTCAGTATGGAGCTGTCAACACTGAGGCTTCAGTATGGATCTGTCAACATGGAGGCCTCAGTATGGAGCTGTCAACATGGAGGCCTCAGTATGGAGCTGTCAACACTGAGGCCTCAGTATGGAGCTGTCAACATGGAGGCCTCAGTATGGAGCTGTCAACATGGAGGCCTCAGTATGGAGCTGTCAACACTGAGGCCTCAGTATGGAGCTGTCAACATGGAGGCCTTAGTATGGAGCTGTCAACATGGAGGCCTCAGTATGGAGCTGTCAACACTGAGGCTTCAGTATGGAGCTGTCAACATGGAGGCCTCAGTATGGAGCTGTCAACACTGAGGCTTCAGTATGGATCTGTCAACATGGAGGCCTCAGTATGGAGCTGGTAATATGGAGGCCTCAGTATGGAGCCGTCAACATGGAGGCTTCAGTATGGAGCTGTCAACATGGAGGCTTCAGTATGGATCTGTCAACATGGAGGCCTCAGTATGGAGCTGTCAACACTGAGGCTTCAGTATGGATCTGTCAACATGGAGGCCTCAGTATGGAGCTGTCAACATGGAGGCCTCAGTATGGAGCTGTCAACACTGAGGCCTCAGTATGGAGCTGTCAACATGGAGGCCTTAGTATGGAGCTGTCAACATGGAGGCCTCAGTATGGAGCTGTCAACACTGAGGCTTCAGTATGGAGCTGTCAACATGGAGGCCTCAGTATGGAGCTGTCAACACTGAGGCTTCAGTATGGAGCTGTCAACATGGAGGCCCTAGATAGTGACCCCAGCACAGCACAGGACTGAGCTGGTTCTGCATCCCATGCTCCTAGTATATGATCACGTCCATGAACTAGCCCAGGATTTTACATATATATATATATATATATATATATATATATATATATATATATATATATACAGATCCCAACAGAAACCCTCTCCCACCTTTTACCCGCCATCCAAGCTAACACACCCCAACCCCAGGTGCAAACGAAACATATATCATATATACAGTATATACAAACACACAAAAACAAATACAATAAACTAACTTATGGAAAGAAATATATAATCTACTATGCAAACCAAACAATAATGAGACTTCTCGGCCTCACACACACCTGAAAGCCCAAGCTCAGACCCACAAGCCCCATACTCCAGTATCTCTATAGCACAAAAGCCTAATGTGCCAGCATCAGCCGCCACCAGGAGAGGAGAAGCAGGCTAAGGAACCTTATAGGCAGAGCCCCTCCAAAGACAAGAGGCCCTACCAGCCCCCAACGTCTCATACTCCAGAGAGCGCACCTTCACCAGGTCACCGAGTGTGACCCTAACCATCTCATCCACAGGGGCGCTGTGCCCTACCTACCTCATCCACAGGGGGCGCTGTGCCCCAAACCACCTCATCCACAGGGGGCGCTGTACCCCTAACCACCTCATCCACAGGGGGCGCTGTGCCCCTAACCACCCCATTCACAGGGGGGCGCTGTGCCCATAACCACCTCATCTACTGGGGGGCTCCATAGGGCCATTCCGCATAGGAGAGACGGGCAAGCCTACAAGTCAGCTTGTCTCTGGAACCTCCCCTATCCTGGGGCCTCGTGACAGCATTGAAGTTCCCTCCAAAGACCTCCTGCCGACTTGTAAAAAGATGGGGCTTGATCCTCATAAAGAGACACTTTTGATCCCTCTTGGACTGTGGACCATAGATGTTAATATGAGGACATCAAGAATTAGGCACCTACCCGTTTCTACCTCAATAACCTGTCGGCATTCTACCGCTGCGGTAATAAGGACCGCCACCCCGCTATACGGCTTACCTGCTGGAGACCAGTAGGAGGGCCCATTACTTCATTGCCTTCTGGCCTTAAATATAAATGTTAACCTGGTCTCCTCAAAAAGAAAATAAGTGAATAAAAATAAAAAAGAAATTGAGGTACTCTAGGTCAGCGCTGTCCAAACAGAGAAGTAGCCATGCACTCTGTTTTATCTGATGAAGAGGACGTATGCCTTCGAAACGCGTCATATTTGTGCTACACTAAAGAATTTTTTTAGTTTATTAAAGTCATTTATTTAAGCTTTCGGCTACTTCTCTGTGTGGACAGCGATGACCTAAAGAACCTTAATTTCTTTTTTGTTTTTATTCACTTATTGTCTCCACGAGCCCCATTATTTTGGGAGCATCCTGTGTCTTTGGTACAGTCAGCTCAGCAGTCCCTAGAGGTAGTGGGCCCCTATACAGTGGACTGTTACCAAACAAGACCCTGGATTCGGATTTGTACCCTGTTGAGGGGTGATATGCACAAAGCCCAAGTGGCGCCCAGGTGTGCTCCTTCTCCCATAATCCTTATCCTTGGTGTATTGAGGTATCACATGAGGCGCTGGTGCCCACTTTTTTCTCCTTTTTTTCTCCCTTGTCAAAAAGAAAATGTCAGCCTTAATATGGGGAAAACAATCGAAGGCCGCAAATCTAGCCGTATCTGACTTAATGCTGGCCACATTAATGGAAGCCAGCGTCAGAGGAGAGGGTGATTGAGTTAGACGGCTTTCTTTTTCCCACTATTCTTTCCATCTTCCCCACCACCTTCCTCATCTGATGATGGTTCACCCGCAAGGTGGTGCCATGGTGCTTAGGTGGTATACAGCAGGTGGACGTTGGTGTTATCTGGGACACTTGTCACGGTGGCCAGGAGCGGCATTACCCACCCCTGGACACATAGGCACTGGCACTTGTAAAGGTAGCACAATGTGTGAGTGCAGGGGCGGCAAAAAAAAAAAAACACAAAGTCCAGCAACCAGAAGGTGATTTTTTCTTTGGAACTTCTGTGTAATACAGGTTACAGTGGTAAACAGCTCAGCTCAACAGCTAGGTGAAGGCATAGGTCATAGTGCTTGAAGAAGGAGACAACAGAAGAAGAAATGTAGCTTGATTGAGAAGAGGTGTAGTGGGCCGCCTGGTTCGACCTTGCCTAGTTTACTCTGCCTGGATAGCATAGAGTGTGACTGTTGAAAATCCTCGTACTCACGGTTAGAAGAAAACAGTAGTTAGAAGAACTGCCTTTTGCCAAACCAGCTCAGTCAGGTCAGTCCATGGCAATACGGGTTCAAAGGGGGTCTGGGATGGGCAAAGGCTGAAGCAGACTGGCTGTTCTCCAGTGGGGGACCTTGTTCTGGGCATAGATGGGGCAAGAAGCAACATAGTCCTCGACGTCCTTGGATAGGCTTTGCCACCAGTAGTGACAAGAGATCAGATGCCCGGTTTTATGGACTCCAAGATTCCCGGCAATCAAGTAAGAATGACCACACTTCAGGACTCTCCTTCTGAGTCCTGTTCACACATAAGTCTTACCAGGAGGGACACCCTGCAGAATTAAGTCGGCTACAGGAAGCAGGCGCTCAGGAAGGATGATGTGATGAGGAGTGTCTTTTTGCCCCAGGACATCAGACACCTGAGAGAGCACATTGGTCTTTATGGATAACAAAGTTGAAAGGTGAATATGGAAAAGAAGATGGACCAGCTGACTTGCCTCAGATTGAAGCCCTGAACCGTCTGAACGTAAAGGAGGTTCTTGTGGTTTAAATAGATGGTGATTGGTGATTAGCCACTTCCAGAAGATGGCACCATTCTTCCAGAGTTGATTCGATGGCCAAAAGCTCTTGATCCCCTATTTTGTACTTTCTTTTTGGCTGAAGAAAAGTTCTTGGAAAAGAAGCCACCGGTTTTAATCCCGAGGAGTCTTTCTGGGTGAGCACTGCCACAGCACTTACAGAGGAAGCATCCACCTCCAAGAAAAAGGCCTAGCGGGGTCAGGACGAGACAGAACCGGTACAAAGGCAAAGGCCGACTTCAACTTAATAAAGGCTTGATCAGCTTCTGCCGGCCATTGTGTGGGGTCAGCGTTTTTTTTTTGGAAAGGACCACCATCCGCGCAAGGGGAGGAAAAATGGGGAATAAACTGCAAATAATAGTTTTCGAACCCCAGGAACCGTTGAATAACTCAAAGTCCAATGGGGCATGGCCAATGGGGTGCAGACCACAGTCACACACAATGTATCCAAGGAATGAAAGACTGTATTAATGAAACACGCAATTCTCCAAATAGGCATAAAGACGATTTACCCACAACCATCGCAGCACTTGACGTACTTGACCTACATGGGTCTGCAGATTAGGGGAGTAGATCAGGATGTCATCAAAGACAATGTTACAAGTGTAAAGAAGGTCCCAAAAGATGTCATTGAAGAATTCCTGGAAGACCGCCAGGGTGTTGAATAACCCAAAGGGCATGAGTAGGTATTGCAATTCCCCTTAACTGGTATTGAAGGCGATCTCCATTTATTGCTTTCAAGAATCCTGATCAATTTAAAGGCACCCCTGAGATCAATCTTCAAGAAAATCTGGGTTACATGAAGGCGATCAAACAGCTCTGAGATCAAAGGCAGAGGATATCGGTTCTTCACTGTTACCTTGTTAAGACCCTGGTAGTCAATACAAGGATGGAGAGAGCGGTCCTTCATCTGGACGAAGAAGTACGTCTGAAGAGTAGCGGGACAGGATGTATGCAGCATCCGTATGCAGTGTCCCCACTTGAAGTGTCATCAGCTCAGTCTGGATCTGGAGAGCTTCACTGAGTGACTCGCCGGTGACTGAGGAGACAGACAGTGGTCTGGCAAGTTAGATTACCAGGAGTTGCCATCTCTGGACCAGTGATGCCGCAATAAAATTGCCTGCTGAGACAGAATCCAACAAGGCAGTGGATTGGAATCGCTGTCCAGATGGGGCCAAAACTGTGACAGGGACAAGCATGGAGAGAAGGCGTTTACACCTAGGCCTGGCTTAGGTGCAAGAGTTTCCCGGCCGCTGAGGGTGCTGAGGGTAGTTCTGGCAGAAGTGATCAGGGCTGGCACAAGAGAGGCACAGGTTCTGCTCCCGACTGTGAGTTCTCTCCAAGGGCGTAACTAGAAATGGCTGGGCCCCATAGCAAACTTTTGATTGGGGCCCCCCCCCCCCCCCCCCCGCCCGCCTCCTCTCGATCGACCACTACGCCATCAACACACTCAGCTCTACACAGGTCCTGTACACCATATAAATTACAGTACAGTTATATCAGGTGACTTACAGGGGATGTCTTCTCTGATCGGAGTTCTTCCCTTTTCATTTTCTTCTCCATCTCCTTCTCCGAGCCACAAATCCACAGAATCTGCCAGAAAAACATATTAATCTCCTCACACTGGCCCCATCCTCATCTCTCTATACTGCACATCTGCATTGGCCCCTTTACACCCTCATTTAGTGGGTAGGCTGGCTCTATGTGATCCCATTTTATTATATGGCCCTCCTCTCTGTCGCCCCTCCTTATAAATAGCCCCCTTATGTTGCCCCCCTTATAGAAGCCCCCCATGCTGTCCCCCTTATAGATGCCCCCCCATGTTGTCCCCTAATAGATGGTCCCCTATGTTGCCCCCGCTATAGATGGCCCCTCCTATGTTGTCCTCTTATAGATGTTCCCCTCTCCCCCAATGTTGTCCCTTTATAATATCCCTCTCCCCTATGTTGTGCTCCTCTCCCCTATGTTTTCCCCTTATAGATGGCCCCCTCTCCCCCCTTTCTTATAGATGGTCCCCCTCTCCCCCCTTTCTTATAGATGTCCCCCTCTCCCCCCTTCCTTATAGATGTCCCCCTCTCCCCCCTTCCTTATAGATGTCCCCCTCTCCCCCCCTTCCTTATAGATGTCTCCGTCTCCCCCCCTTCCTTATAGATGTCCCCCTCTCCCCCCTTCCTTATAGATGTCTCCCTCTCCCCCCCTTCCTTATAGATGCCCTCTTCTCCCCATCCCCCTTATAGATGTCTCCCTCTCCCCCCCTTCCTTATAGATGTCCCCTTCTTCTCCCCATCCCCCTTATAGATGTCCCCCTCTCCCCCCTTCCTTATAGATGTCCCCCTCTCCCCCCTTCCTTATAGATGTCCCCCTCTCCGCCCTTCCTTATAGATGCCCTCTCCCCCCCTTCCTTATAGATGTCTCCCTCTCCCCCCCTTCCTTATAGATGTCCCCCTCTCCCCCCTTCCTTATAGATGTCTCCCTCTCCCCCCCTTCCTTATAGATGCCCTCTTCTCCCCATCCCCCTTATAGATGTCCCCCTCTCCCCCCTTCCTTATAGATGTCCCCCTCTCCGCCCTTCCTTATAGATGCCCTCCTCTCCCCCCCTTCCTTATAGATGTCCCCCTCTCCCCCCCTTCCTTATAGATGTCCCCCTCTCCCCCCCTTCCTTATAGATGTCCCCCTCTCCCCCCCTTCCTTATAGATGTCCCCCTCTCCCCCCTTCCTTATAGATGTCTCCCTCTCCCCCCCCTTCCTTATAGATGCCCTCTTCTCCCCATCCCCCTTATAGATGTCCCCCTCTCCCCCCTTCCTTATAGATGTCCCCTTCTTCTCCCCATCCCCCTTATAGATGTCCCCCTCTCCCCCCTTCCTTATAGATGTCCCCTTCTTCTCCCCATCCCCCTTATAGATGTCCCCCTCTCCCCCCTTCCTTATAGATGTCCCCCTCTCCCCCCTTCCTTATAGATGTCCCCCTCTCCGCCCTTCCTTATAGATGCCCTCCTCTCCCCCCCTTCCTTATAGATGCCCTCTCCCCCCCTTCCTTATAGATGTCTCCCTCTCCCCCCTTCCTTATAGATGTCTCCCTCTCCCCCCCTTCCTTATAGATGCCCTCTCCCCCCTTCCTTATAGATGGTCCCCCTCTCCCCCCTTCCTTATAGATGCCCTCTTCTACCCATCCCCCTTATAGATGCCCCCTTCTCCCTCCCTTATAGATGTCTCCCCTCCCCCCTTCCTTATAGATGTCCCCCTCTCCCCCCTTCCTTATAGATGTCCCCCTCCCCCCCTTCCTTATAGATGCCCCCTTCTCCCTCCCTTATAGATGTCTCCCTCCCCCCCTTCCTTATAGATGCCCTCCTCTCCCCCCTTCCTTATAGATGTCCCCCTTTCCCCCCTCCCTTATAGATGTCCCCCTCTCCCCCCTCCCTTATAGATGGTCCCCCTCTCCCCCCTTCCTTATAGATGTCCCCCTCTCCCCCCTTCCTTATAGATGTCCCCCTCCCCCCCTTCCTTATAGATGCCCTCCTCTCCCCCCTTCCTTATAGATGGTCCCCCTTTCCCCCCTCCCTTATAGATGTCCCCCTCTCCCCCCTCCCTTATAGATGTCCCCCTCTCCCCCCCTTCCTTATAGATGTCTCCCTCTCCCCCCCTTCCTTATAGATGTCTCCCTCTCCCCCCTTTCTTATAGATGTCTCCCTCTCCCCCCCTTTCTTATAGATGTCCCCCTCTCCCCCCTTCCTTATAGATGTCTCCCTCTCCCCCCCTTCCTTATAGATGTCTCCCTCTAACCCCCTTCCTTATAGATGCCCTCTTCTCCCCATCCCCCTTATAGATGTCCCCCTCTCCCCCCTTCCTTATAGATGTCCCCCTCTCCGCCCCTTCCTTATAGATGTCCCCCTCTCCCCCCTTCCTTATAGATGTCTCCCTCTCCCCCCCTTCCTTATAGATGCCCTCTCCCCCCCTTCCTTATAGATGTCTCCCTCTCCCCCCCTTCCTTATAGATGCCCTCTTCTACCCATCCCCCTTATAGATGTCCCCCTCTCCCCCCTTCCTTATAGATGCCCTCTTCTACCCATCCCCCTTATAGATGTCTCCCTCTCCCCCCTTCCTTATAGATGCCCTCTTCTACCCATCCCCCTTATAGATGTCCCCCTCTCCCCCCTTCCTTATAGATGTCCCCCTCTCCCCCCTTCCTTATAGATGTCCCCCTCTCCCCCCTTCCTTATAGATGTCCCCCTCCCCCCCTTCCTTATAGATGCCCCCTTCTCCCTCCCTTATAGATGTCTCCCCTCCCCCCTTCCTTATAGATGTCTCCCTCTCCCCCCTTCCTTATAGATGTCCCCCTCTCCCCCCTTCCTTATAGATGTCCCCCTCTCCCCCCTTCCTTATAGATGCCCTCCTCTCCCCCCCTTCCTTATAGATGTCCCCCTCTCCCCCCCCTTATAGATGGTCCCCCTTCCCCCCCCTTCTAGATGGTCCCCCTTTCCCCCCCCCCCTTATAGATGGTCCCCCTCTCCCCCCTTCCTTATAGATGTCCCCCTCTCCCCCCTTCCTTATAGATGCCCTCCTCTCCCCCCTTCCTTATAGATGTCCCCCTCTCCCCCCCCCCCTTATAGATGGTCCCCCTTTCCCCCCCCCCCTTATAGATGGTCCCCCTCTCCCCCCCTTCCTTATAGATGTCCCCCTCTCCCCCCTTCCTTATAGATGTCCCCCTCTCCCCCCTTCCTTATAGATGTCCCCCTCTCCCCCCTTCCTTATAGATGTCCCCCTCTCCCCCCTTCCTTATAGATGTCTCCCTCTCCCCCCTTCCTTATAGATGGTCCCCCTTTCCCCCCCCCCTTATAGATGGTCCCCCTCTCCCCCCTCCCTTATAGATGGTCCCCCTCTCCCCCCTTCCTTATAGATGTCCCCCTCTCCCCCCTTCCTTATAGATGCCCTCCTCTCCCCCCTTCCTTATAGATGTCCCCCTCTCCCCCCTTCCTTATAGATGGTCCCCCCCTCCCCCCTTCCTTATAGATGTCCCCCTCTCCCCCCTTCCTTATAGATGTCCCCCTCTCCCCCCTTCCTTATAGATGCCCTCTTCTCCCCATCCCCCTTATAGATGTCCCCCTCTCCCCCCTTCCTTATAGATGTCCCCCTCTCCCCCCTTCCTTATAGATGTCCCCCTCTCCCCCCCTTCCTTATAGATGTCCCCCTCTCCCCCCCTTCCTTATAGATGTCCCCCTCTCCCCCTTCCTTATAGATGCCCTCCTCTCCCCCCTTCCTTATAGATGCCCTTCTCTCCCCCCCTTCCTTATAGATGTCCCCCTCTCCCCCCCTTCCTTATAGATGCCCCCCTCTCCCCCCCTTCCTTATAGATGCCCCCTTCTCTCTCCTCCCCCCCCCCCCCCCCCGGAAAGCAGGTTTAAAAAAAAAAAAAAAAAACTCACCTTACAACACGCTCCCCCGTCGAGCCTTTTTCCTGTCAGTCCCCCGTCTGATGCGACACCTCCGGCAGCCGCGTCCTATCCCCGGCAGCGCGCGTATCATAGAGCTCTCTGTGGGCTTGTGCTGCGGCCGCGACTTCCGGCACACAGAGAGCTCTATGATACGCGCGCTGCCGGGGATAGGACGCGACACCTCCGGCAGCCGCGCATCAGACGGGGGACTGACAGGAGCGCTGTCAGTCGGTCCCGTGCTCCTCCTGGCCCAGTGTTTCCTTTTCCCTATGGTTGGGGAAAGGAGTCGCCGGGTCAGGAGGAGCACGGGACCCGCGTCACGGGCCCCCTGATGCGGTGGGGCCCCGTAGCAGCCGCTATGGCTGCTACGGCGGTAGTTCCGCCAGTGGTTCTCTCCTCTGGCGTCAGGCGAACTCTCTCCACCTGCATGGGCTCCTCGGATGAACTTACGAACGGATTGTATACGCCGCTGTGAAAAATGAACACGACCATTGTTTGAGGACGGAAATGTTCCAACTCACGGCCGTGGATTTCCATGCGGTCCCGTACGGAGAACTTATTTCAGCCAAATTGAACTTGATTTTTCGATCCAAAAAGTTCTGTGAGTTTTATTGGGTGAAGATTTCCAAGTAAATGAGCTGCCTCAGATCGCTACGAAACAAGCTAGGGAAGCAGAACTCTACTACGGGCGTATGTTCGCGGTGCGTACGCATCCGGCGGCATGTCGATTTTTCCCACGCCCGTAGTTTACAGCCGCACATGTACGGCGGCGTATGAACTACGGCCGGACTCATACGTAGTGTGAACATAGCCTAAAGGTAGAAACTATGGTGGCATTATTTCAGTCAAGTTGCGGTTCAGGGAAGAAACAGAGTGCTGCACCTCACACCTATGGCTGATACTAGTGCCGCTTGGCTAAATAAAAAACACATCAGAATTTTGTGTATGAATTGATCAAGCCATACTGCCCCATGTACCGCGTGCAGGTATCTGATACACATGGGTCCCTACACTAAGTCCACACCGTGCCAGTCAGCGACCACCACCCCCGCAGGCGTGCACAGTCAGGGAACGGGGTACATGGGACGGCCCTGCGACCCCCATGCCACAGGACCAGACCCAAAAACACCACACCAGAACCCGGCCAGCACCGCCGGCGGAGAAGGTCGCCCCCAAGCAGCACAAGTCTGGATGAGGTATTACACTCACCATAGCTGCCAGCATGCAGAATTGTATTGCGTAGATGCCCACAGATGAGAAGATGCACGTGCCAATTCCTTGAGGAGAACCTAAAGATTAGCGGTGAGCGGGTTGTCCCAATCCCACAGAGATGTAGCCCAGGACAAGTCCTTCCTCTCAAGGAGGCTGATGACAAACGCCACCTTGGAACGTTCTGTGGTGACTGCCCATAAGCTTGACACTGGAAGATAAACACCCTACACATCTTGGGATCTCCACCATACTTGCATGGCAATGCCAGGTGTAGATTCGGCCCAAGGGGAGACGCTACAGGCACCAGAGGTGATGAAGACACTGGTGGAGCCTCTTCACCCGAAGAAAGCTGCTGCAAGATGGCGGACAACTGTTGTAGCTGCTGTACAATAGGCTGGGTCTGTTGGGAAACCACCCAAGAAGCCGAGTGTAAGGGGCCACTGGTCTTCACCAGTGCCTACCGCAAGGTGGGTTGGGCTTGCTGCGGCAGGGGACCCCCAGGTTGCTACCCCTGGTTTGGCTAGCTAGTGGAGACAGGCGAGGTGCAGCTGGTGACAAGTAGGCATCAGGCAGGACTAGAGCAGGACTGATGGCTGGAAGCAGGACTGGTACCAAAAGCAGGAGTCACAGGGCAGGACTGCAGGCAGCAAGAACCGCAGGTGGCAGGAATCACGGGCAAGCTGGGACCACACCCTAGGAAGCATGCAGAGAATGAGAGGGAAGGTGCAGCTTTATAGGTGATTGGGTGCACAACCAATTAAGGGTGCACTGGCCCTTTAAATCTAAAAACACCTGGTACATGCGCGCCCTACCAGGCGGTGCCGCCATAGAGACCAGGTGCTGCAGCAGCCAGTGACACAGGTTGCCATCACAGCCATAACAATATGAATGTGTGTATACAGTATATATGTGTGTGTGTATATAAGTCAACACAGTACATATGTGTGTGTGTGTATTGTTACAAGGCACAAGGTATGATGGTCGATGACTGATACTTGTCACCACAGTTTAAAGGGGTTGCACAGGCTAAGGAAAACATGTCGGCTTTCTTCCAGGAACAGCACCCCTCTTGTCCCCAGACTGTGTGTGGTATTGCAATTCAGCTACATTAACTTCAATGGAACTAAGCTGCAAAATAAGGACAAGAGAGGTGCTGTTCCTGGAAGAAAGTGGACATGTTTTCCTACGCCTGGACAACCCCTTTAAGGCCTCGGTGAAGTTGGCCGTATGGAATTGGTCAGTACCTATAGGTTGGTGACATGTTTGGTTTGTTTCACTCATTCTCTGGGTTGGGTGGGAGGACTGCTCCACGTATCCATCCCAGGTTTTCCTGGCCTATAATAGCCAGGCAGATAGGTGAGCTGTAGTGATGAGCGAGCGTGCTGGTCCGAGCTTGGTACTGGATGGAGTATTAGGGTACTGGATCGAGCATTAGGGTTCTCGATGGAGCATTAGGGTACTCCATGGTACTCGTTACTCGGACGAGCATCTTGCGATACTCGAGGAAATCTCATCATCCGTTTCCTGTAAGTTTGGGCGCTATTTCTCAGCCAATAAACATGCAGGAGACTCTTTGGTACATCCTGCGATGACGTGGGACCCATACATGTCGATAGCAACGATTGGTTGGCCAGATCAGATGACCCTGCCATATAAAAAGCGCGGCCGCCGAAGCTCGGCTCACATACATGCTGGAAGAGATTAGGGACAGAGCTGCTGGTGGTCAGGGAGAGTGTTAGGGAGGGAATTAGTGTTCCAGTAGGCCGGGTATATACTAGAGAAAGAACCAAACAGACCTTGTTAGGGCTTCAAATTGTTTTTAAATAGTATTACTACAGACTGCTGGCTGGGACTTGCAGTGCAGCTACCACGATTTCACCAGCACACTGTGGTGACCGGCTGCTGGCAGAAAGGGGGCATTAGGTGTTGTATACACCCCCCTAAGAAGGGCTCAGTACTATTTTATTGGGCCCTCTACTATATTTCCTGATTTCTGTATTTCTTACGCAAGGTCTATCTAAGTTCACTACTGCTTGCTCAGTGTAAGGGGGCGTCACAGAGTGTGTATAGGTGCAGCCACCAACACATTGTATCCCACAGCTGTTGCCCAGAATGAGGCATAATGGTGCCATTCGGCAGCCTCAGAGGCCTCCATACATGCTGCTCCTGCTGTTTCCTGGCCATTTCCGTGGTGTTTCCATCATTTTCTGAGGATGACAGGTTTTCACACGACCTTCCCTCTACCGAACTTGGGTCCCCTGCAAAAATGCTTGAGTTTCCCATTGACTTCAATGGGGTTTGTTACTCGAAACGAGCACTCGAGTATCAGGAGATATTCATCTCGAGTAACGAGCACCCGAGCATTTTAGTACTTGCTCATCCCTAGTGAGCTGGGATGGTGTGTGGCTCCAAGCCTAAAGGGTCCGCTGTGGTGGATCCAGGCAGAGAAGCTGCGGAAACTGATAAAGCCTAAAAGACTGTTCTGGTGAGAGAAAGTGGTGTTCATGTAATCCTTTGTAATTGAGGCCAGGTTATCGGCTATGGTTATCTGCTATGGTTATCTGCTGGTTATCTGCTATGGATATCTGCTGGTTATCAGCTCTGGTTATCTGCTATGGTTCTCTGCAGGTTATTTGCTGGTTATCTGCTATGGTTATCGACTATGGTTATCTGCTATGGTTATCAGCTATGGTTATCTGCTATGGTTATTTGCTGGTTATCTGCTATGGTTATCGGCTATGGTTATCTGCTATGGTTATCTGCTGGTTATCTGCTATGGTTATTTGCTGGTTATCTGCTATGGTTATCGGCTATGGTTATCTGCTATGGATATCTGCTGGTTATCTGCTATGGTTATCTGCAGGTTATCTGCTGGTTATTTGCTGGTTATCTGCTATGGTTATCGACTATGGTTATCGGCTATGGTTATCTGCTATGGTTATCGGCTATGGTTATCGGCTATGGTTATCTGCTATGGTTATCTGCTATGGTTATCGGCTATGGTTATCGGCTATGGTTATCTGCTATGGTTATCTGCTATGGTTATCGGCTATGGTTATCTGCTATGGTTATCTGCTATGGTTATCTGCTGGTTATCTGCTATGGTTATCTGCTGGTTATCTGCTATGGTTATCGGCTATGGTTATGCAGTGTCCCAGAACATGCAGACTACTACTCCTATTATGGCCATTTCTCTTGCTGTGTCCATGCCTGTTCTGGTAAGTGTTTGCACTGCAACTGCTGCTGGTTTTCCCCTAGTATTCTCTGGTAATGTGCATTCTCATGTGTATTCTCATGTATTCCTGTGTATTATTACAGTGTACAGTGGTATGCAAGGCTGTTGATCACGTGACCTGTAACCATGGTTCCTCCAATGGCCGACTAGCTCTGGCCAGGAGCAACCATGTGACCTCCCACTTCCTGCTGACAAGGGAGTCTTCCCCCTGCTTCCAAGCAAGGAGGTTGTGTGGTTCTGTCCTCTCCCTCAGAAGAGTGACTAAGTCTGCTGCTATATTCAAGTCTTCGGCTGTATCTGCCTGCTCAAGTGTCCGGAGTCTTCTCTCTCATCTGGGTGTCATTCCGTTATTTCTCCTCATCGCTGCAAGGATTCACAGCAAGTATTATTCTCAAGCTAATCCACCCAGCAACGCTATTTCTCTCATACTCCTACTCCCATCATCCGGCACGTATTCTCACAGCCTATGCAGCACCACTCCTGCCTTATTTGTCGAAGCCTGCTATATACCCGGTTGCATCCGGACAGAACTGTTGCTACTAGTTACCTCATCTATAATAAAACCGCTGTTACTGAACCCTGGCATTGGTGTCCACTAACTGGTGCCCTGACTAAGTGCAGCGAAGAATCGCATGCCCATCATCACCCGCAGATTCCACAGACCGGCCCTACAGCTGTGCTGCCCTCAGGCCTATACTGTGACAAGTATAACCCCTGCAGCTGCCCCGGTCATTGCCCGCTCATAACACCAGCACTGCGGAAGTGGCCCCCAGGGGCCAGGGCATCGCAGTTATCTGCTGGTTATTTGCTGGTTATCTGCATGTTAACTGCTGGTTTTCGGCTATGGTTATCTGCTATGGTTATCTGCTATGGTTATCTGCTGGTTATTTGTTAAATATTTGCTGGTTATCTGCTGGTTATCTGCATGTCATCTGCTGGTTATTTTTTGGTTATCTGCTCTTATGGGCTGTGGTTATTTGCTGGTTATCTGTATGTTATCTGCTAGTTACTTGTTGGTTATCTTTATGTTATCTGCTGGTTATCGGCTATGGTTATCTGCTCGTTATCGATATGTTATCTGCTGGTTATCTGCTCGTTATCGATATGTTAACTGCTAGTTATCTGCTAAAGTTATTTGCTGGTTATCTGCTGTTAATTTTCTGGTTATCTGCTATGGTTATCTGCTGGTTGCTGGTTATTTGCTGGTTATCTGCGATGGTTATTTGCTGGTTATCTGCGATGGTTATTTGCTGGTTATCTGCTATGGTTATTTGCGATGGTTATCTGCGATGGTTATCTGCTGGTTATCTGCCGGTTATCTGCTATGGTTATCTGCTAAGCTGCTGCTGTGTTTCTATAGCCGGTGTAGGGGCCACATATGGGGCCTGGGACCTGAGGACTATATGGTCTGGGGCTGTGTGCACACCTGGTGAGATGCCGATGTGGGAAGGGGGGGGGGGTTGCTTATACCCTGGGGGGCAGGAGGCAGTGTTCTCCCTGGGGCTCTGTCTGGGTTATCATTGTATATTTACACTTTGTCACATTGTTGTCACCTTGTTTTATTTTCTCTCTTACAAATACAGTATAAACATCAAATCAATAACCCCTGCAAGTCTGGAACTGCTCCAGCAGTGTTATCCCTCAGTATGATGGAGCTGCTCCGCCAGTGTTATCTCTCAGTATGACAGAGCTGAACCGCCATTGTTATCCCTCAGTATGATGGAGCTGCTCCGCCAGTGTTATCCCTCAGTATGATGGAGCTGCTCCACCAGTGTTATCTCTCAGTATGATGGAGCTGCTCCGCCAGTGTTATCTCTCAGTATGATGGAGCTTCTCCGCCAGTGTTATCTCTCAGTATGATGGAGCTTCTCCGCCAGTGTTATCCCTCAGTATGATGGAGCTGCTCCGCCAGTGTTATCCCTCAGTATGATGGAGCTGCTCCGCCAGTGTTATCCCTCAATATGATGGATATGCTCCGGCAGTATTAGCCCTCAGTATGATGGAGGTGCTCCGCCAGTGTTATTCCTCAGTATAATGGAGATACTCTGCCAGTGTTAGCCCTCAGTATAATGGAGCTGGTCCGCCAGTTTTATCCCTCAATATAATGGAGCTTCTCCGCCAGTGTTATCCCTCAATATAATGGAGCTGGTCCGCCAGGGTTTGCCCTCAGCATGACGGAGCTGGTCCAGTAGTGTTATCCCTCAGTGTGACGGAGCTGATCCGCCAGTATTAGCCCTTAGTATTATGGAGCTGCTCCGCCAGTGTTATCCCTCAGTATGATGGAGCTGCTCCACCAGTGTTATCCCTCAGTGTGACGGAGCTGATCCGCCAGTATTAGCCCTTAGTATTATGGAGCTACTCCTCCAGTTTTAGCACTCAGTATGACGGAGCTGAACCACCATTGTTATCCCTCAGTGTGATGGAGCTGGTCCAGTAGTGTTATCCCTCAGTATGATGGAGCTGCTCCGCCAGTGTTATCCCTCAGTATGATGGAGCTGCTCCGCCAGTGTTATCCCTCAGTATGATGGAGCTGCTCCACCAGTGTTATCCCTCAGTGTGACGGAGCTGATCCGCCAGTATTAGCCCTTAGTATTATGGAGCTACTCCTCCAGTGTTAGCACTCAGTATGACGGAGCTGAACCACCATTGTTATCCCTCAGTGTGACGGAGCTGATACGCCAGTATTAGCCCTCAGTATGATGGAGCTGCTCCACCAGTATTAGCTCTCAGTATGACGGAGGTGCTCTGTCAGTATTAGCCCGCAGTATGATGGAGCTGCTCCACCAGTAATAGCCCTCAGTATGATGGAGCTGATCCGCC
This sequence comes from Dendropsophus ebraccatus, assembly GCF_027789765.1. NCBI lineage: Eukaryota > Metazoa > Chordata > Amphibia > Anura > Hylidae > Dendropsophus > Dendropsophus ebraccatus. The sequence continues at coordinate 91,708,413 of NC_091465.1, read as the reverse complement.
AGTATTAGCCCTCAGTATGATGGAGCTGCTCCACCAGTATTAGCCCTTAGTATTATGGAGCTACTCCTCCAGTGTTAGCACTCAGTATGACGGAGCTGAACCGCCATTGTTATCCCTCAGTGTGACAGAGCTGCTCCGCCAATGTTATCCCTCAGTATGATGGAGCTGCTCCGCCAGTGTTAGCCCTCAGTATGATGGAGCTGCTCCGCCAGTGTTATCCCTCAGTATGATGGAGCTGCTCCGCCAGTGTTAGCCCTCAGTATGACGTAGCTGCTCCGCCAGTGTTATCCCTCAGTATGACGGAGAGGCTCCACCAGTATTTGCCCGCAGTATGATGGAGCTGCTCCGCCAGTGTTAGCCCTTAGTATTATGGAGCTACTCCTCCAGTGTTAGCACTCAGTATGATAGAGCTGCTCCAGCAGTGTTATCCCTCAGTATGACAGAGCTGAACCGCCATTGTTATCCCTCAGCATGACGGAGCTGGTCCAGTAGTGTTATCCCTCAGTATGATGGAGCTGCTCCGCCAGTGTTATCCCTCAGTATGATGGAGCTGCTCCGCCAGTGTTATCCCTCAGTATGATGGAGCTGCTCCGCCAGTGTTATCCCTCAGTATGATCAAGCTGCTCCGCCAGTGTTAGCCCTCAGTATGACGGAGCTGCTCCCCCTGTGTTAGCCCTCAGTATGATGTAGCTGCTCCGCCAGTATTAGCCCTCAGTATGACGGAGCTGCTCCGCCAGTATTAGCCCTCAGTATAATGGAGCTGCGCCGCCAGGGTTATCCATCAGTATGACGGAGAGGCTCCACCAGTATTGGCCCGCAGTATGATGGAGCTGCTCCGCCAGTGTTAGCCCTTAGTATGACAGAGATGCTCCGCCTGTGTTAACTCTCAAAATGACAGAGGTGCTCCGCCAGTATTAGCCTTATGATAGAGCTGTTTTGGCGATGTTATCCCTCAGTATGATGGAGCTGCTCCACCAGTGTTATCCCTCAGTATGATGGAGCTGCTCCACCAGTGTTATCCTTAAAGACTGTTCTGTTGAGTGAAAGCGGTGTTTATGTAATCCTTTGTAACTGAGGCCAAGTTATCGACTATATTTCTCTGCTGGTTATTTGCTGTTTTTTGTTGGTTAATGGCTGGTTATCTGCTGGTTACATGCTTCATCCTCAGCTCCCTGTGCTCTATAGGACATATCAGCAGGTCATATGCTTCATCCTCAGCTCCCCCCCCCCTCTATAGGACATATCAGCAGGTTACATGCTTCATCCTCAGCTCCCCCCCTCTGTAGGACACATCAGTAGGTTACATGCTTCATCCTCAGCTCCCTCCCCCCCTATAGGACATATCAGCAGGTTACATGCTTCATCCTCAGCTCCCCCCCTCTATAGGAGATATCAGCAGGTTACATGCTTCATCCTCAGCTCCCCCCCTCTATAGGACATATCAGCAGGTTACATGCTTCATCCTCAGCTCCCTCCCCCTCTATAGGACATATCAGCAGGTTACATGCTTCATCCTCAGCTCCCCCCCTCTATAGGACGTATCAGCAGGTTACATGCTTCATCCTCAGCTCCCCCCCTCTATAGGACATATCAGCAGGTTACATGCTTCATCCTCAGCTCCCCCTCTATAGGACATATCAGCAGGTTACATGCTTCATCCTCAGCTCCCCCCCCCCTCTATAGGACATATCAGCAGGTTACATGCTTCATCCTCAGCTCCCCCCCCCCTCTATAGGACATATCAGCAGGTTACATGCTTCATCCTCAGCTCCCCCTCTATAGGACATATCAGCAGGTTACATGCTTCATCCTCAGCTCCCCCCCCCCCTCTATAGGACATATGAGCAGGTTACATGCTTCATCCTCAGCTCCCCCCTCCCCCCCCCTCTATAGGACATATCAGCAGGTTACATGCTTCATCCTCAGCTCCCCGTGCTCTATAGGACATATCAGCAGGTTACATGCTTCATCCTCAGCTCCCCCCCCCTCTATAGGACATATCAGCAGGTTACATGCTTCATCCTCAGCTCCCCCCCCTCTATAGGACATATCAGCAGGTTTCTTGCTTCATCCTCAGCTCCCCCCCTCTATAGGACATATCAGCAGGTTACATGCTTCATCCTCAGCTCCCCCCCCCCCCCTCTATAGGACATATCAGCAGGTTACATGCTTCATCCTCAGCCCCCCCCTCTATAGGACATATCAGCAGGTTACATGCTTCATCCTCAGCTCCCCCCCTCTGTAGGACATATCAGCAGGTTACATGCTTCATCCTCAGCTCCCCGTGCTCTATAGGACATATCAGCAGGTTACATGCTTCATCCTCAGCTCCCCCCCTCTATAGGACATATCAGCAGGTTACATGCTTCATCCTCAGCTCCCCCCCCCCCTCTATAGGACATATCAGCAGGTTACATGCTTCATCCTCAGCTCCCCCCCCTATAGGACATATCAGCAGGTTACATGCTTCATCCTCAGCCCCCCCCCTCTATAGGACATATCAGCAGGTTACATGCTTCATCCTCAGCTCCCCCCTCTATAGGACATATCAGCAGGTTACATGCTTCATCCTCAGCTCCCCCCCCCCTCTATAGGACATATCAGCAGGTTACATGCTTCATCCTCAGCTCCCCCCCCCCCTCTATAGGACATATCAGCAGGTTACATGCTTCATCCTCAGCTCCCCCCCCCTCTATAGGACATATCAGCAGGTTACATGCTTCATCCTCAGCTCCCCCCCCCCTCTATAGGACATATCAGCAGGTTACATGCTTCATCCTCAGCTCCCCCCCCCTCTATAGGACATATCAGCAGGTTACATGCTTCATCCTCAGCTCCCCCCCCCCTCTATAGGATATATCAGCAGGTTACATGCTTCATCCTCAGCCCCCCCCCCTCTATAGGACATATCAGCAGGTTACATGCTTCATCCTCAGCTCCCCGTGCTCTATAGGACATATCAGCAGGTTACATGCTTCATCCTCAGCTCCCCCCCCCCTCTATAGGACATATCAGCAGGTTACATGCTTCATCCTCAGCCCCCCCCCCTCTATAGGACATATCAGCAGGTTACATGCTTCATCCTCAGCCCCCCCCTCTATAGGACATATCAGCAGGTTACATGCTTCATCCTCAGCTCCCCCCCCCCCTCTATAGGACATATCAGCAGGTTACATGCTTCATCCTCAGCCCCCCCCTCTATAGGACATATCAGCAGGTTACATGCTTCATCCTCAGCCCCCCCCCCCCTCTATAGGACATATCAGCAGGTTACATGCTTCATCCTCAGCCCCCCCCCTCTATAGGACATATCAGCAGGTTACATGCTTCATCCTCAGCTCCCCGTGCTCTATAGGACATATCAGCAGGTTACATGCTTCATCCTCAGCTCCCCCCCTCTATAGGACATATCAGCAGGTTACATGCTTCATCCTCAGCTCCCCCCCCTTTAGGACATATCAGCAGGTTACATGCTTCATCCTCAGCCCCCCCCCTCTATAGGACATATCAGCAGGTTACATGCTTCATCCTCAGCTCCCCCCCCCCTCTATAGGACATATCAGCAGGTTACATGCTTCATCCTCAGCTCCCCCCCTCTATAGGACATATCAGCAGGTTACATGCTTCATCCTCAGCTCCCCCCCCTCTATAGGACATATCAGCAGGTTACATGCTTCATCCTCAGCTCCCCCCTCTATAGGACATATCAGCAGGTTACATGCTTCATCCTCAGCCCCCCCCCCCCTCTATAGGACATATCAGCAGGTTACATGCTTCATCCTCAGCCCCCCCCTCTATAGGACATATCAACAGGTTACATGCTTCATCCTCAGCTCCCCCCCCCCTCTATAGGACATATCAGCAGGTTACATGCTTCATCCTCAGCCCCCCCCTCTATAGGACATATCAGCAGGTTACATGCTTCATCCTCAGCCCCCCCCCCCCTCTATAGGACATATCAGCAGGTTACATGCTTCATCCTCAGCTCCCCCCTCTATAGGACATATCAGCAGGTTACATGCTTCATCCTCAGCCCCCCCCTCTATAGGACATATCAGCAGGTTACATGCTTCATCCTCAGCTCCCCGTGCTCTATAGGACATATCAGCAGGTTACATGCTTCATCCTCAGCTCCCCCCCTCTATAGGACATATCAGCAGGTTACATGCTTCATCCTCAGCTCCCCCCCCTATAGGACATATCAGCAGGTTACATGCTTCATCCTCAGCCCCCCCCTCTATAGGACATATCAGCAGGTTACATGCTTCATCCTCAGCTCCCCCCCCCCTCTATAGGACATATCAGCAGGTTACATGCTTCATCCTCAGCTCCCCCCCCCCTCTATAGGACATATCAGCAGGTTACATGCTTCATCCTCAGCTCCCCCCCCCCTCTATAGGACATATCAGCAGGTTACATGCTTCATCCTCAGCTCCCCCCCCCCTCTATAGGATATATCAGCAGGTTACATGCTTCATCCTCAGCCCCCCCCCCCTCTATAGGACATATCAGCAGGTTACATGCTTCATCCTCAGCTCCCCGTGCTCTATAGGACATATCAGCAGGTTACATGCTTCATCCTCAGCTCCCCCCCCCCTCTATAGGACATATCAGCAGGTTACATGCTTCATCCTCAGCCCCCCCCTCTATAGGACATATCAGCAGGTTACATGCTTCATCCTCAGCTCCCCCCCCCCCTCTATAGGACATATCAGGTTACATGCTTCATCCTCAGCTCCCCCCCCCTCTATAGGACATATCAGCAGGTTACATGCTTCATCCTCAGCTCCCCCCTCTATAGGACATATCAGCAGGTTACATGCTTCATCCTCAGCCCCCCCCCCTCTATAGGACATATCAGCAGGTTACATGCTTCATCCTCAGCCCCCCCCTCTATAGGACATATCAGCAGGTTACATGCTTCATCCTCAGCTCCCCCCCCCCCCTCTATAGGACATATCAGGTTACATGCTTCATCCTCAGCTCCCCCCCCCCCCCTCTATAGGACATATCAGCAGGTTACATGCTTCATCCTCAGCCCCCCCCCCTCTTTAGGACATATCAGCAGGTTACATGCTTCATCCTCAGCTCCCCCCCTCTATAGGACATATCAGCAGGTTACATGCTTCATCCTCAGCTCCCCCCCCCTCTATAGGACATATCAGCAGGTTACATGCTTCATCCTCAGCTCCCCATGCTCTATGGGACATATCAGCAGGTTACATGCTTCATCCTCAGCCCCCCCCCCTCTATAGGACATATCAGCAGGTTACAGGCTTCATCCTCAGCTCCCCCCTCCTCTATAGGACATATCAGCAGGTTACAGGCTTCATCCTCAGCTCCCCCCCCCCTCTATAGGACATATCAGCAGGTTACAGGCTTCATCCTCAGCTCCCCCCCCCCTCTATAGGACATATCAGCAGGTTACATGCTTCATCCTCAGCTCCCCCCCTCTTTAGGACATATCAGCAGGTTACATGCTTCATCCTCAGCTCCCCCCCTCTATAGGACATATCAGCAGGTTACATGCTTCATCCTCAGCTCCCCCCCCTCTATAGGACATATCAGCAGGTTACAGGCTTCATCCTCAGCTCCCCCCCCCTCTATAGGACATATCAGCAGGTTACATGCTTCATCCTCAGCTCCCCCCTCCCTCTATAGGACATATCAGCAGGTTACATGCTTCATCCTCAGCCCCCCCCCCCTATAGGACATATCAGCAGGTTACATGCTTCATCCTCAGCTTCCCCCCCCCTCTATAGGACATATCAGCAGGTTACATGCTTCATCCTCAGCTCCCCCTCTATAGGACATATCAGCAGGTTACATGCTTCATCCTCAGCTCCTCCCCCTCTATAGGACATATCAGCAGGTTACATGCTTCATCCTCAGCTCCCCATGCTCTATAGGACATATCAGCAGGTTACATGCTTCATCCTCAGCTCCCCGTGCTCTATAGGACATATCAGCAGGTTACATGCTTCATCATCAGCTCCTCCCCCCCCTCTATAGGACATATCAGCAGGTTACATGCTTCATCCTCAGCTCCCCGTGCTCTATAGGACATATCAGCAGGTTACATGCTTCATCCTCAGCTCCCCCCCCCCCCCCTCTATAGGACATATCAGCAGGTTACATGCTTCATCCTTAGCTCCCCCCCCTCTATAGGACATATCAGCAGGTTACATGCTTCATCCTCAGCTCCCCCCTCTATAGGACATATCAGCAGGTTACATGCTTCATCCTCAGCTTCCTTTGCTCTATAGGACATATCAGCAGGTTACATGCTTCATCCTCAGCTTCCTTTGCTCTATAGGACATATCAGCAGGTTACATGCTTCATCCTCAGCTCCCCCCCCCTATAGGACATATCAGCAGGTTACATGCTTCATCCTCAGCTCCCCCCCCCTCTATAGGACATATCAGCAGGTTACATGCTTCATCCTCAGCTCCCCGTGCTCTATAGGACATATCAGCAGGTTACATGCTTCATCCTCAGCTCCCCCCCCCTATAGGACATATCAGCAGGTTACATGCTTCATCCTCAGCTCCCCCCCCCCCTCTATAGGACATATCAGCAGGTTACATGCTTCATCCTCAGCTCCCCGTGCTCTATAGGACATATCAGCAGGTTACATGCTTCATCCTCAGCCCCCCCCTCTATAGGACATATCAGCAGGTTACATGCTTCATCCTCAGCTACCCCCCTCTATAGGACATATCAGCAGGTTACATGCTTCATCCTCAGCCCCCCCCTCTATAGGACATGTCAGCAGGTTACATGCTTCATCCTCAACTCCCCATGCTCTATAGGTCATATCAGCAGGTTACATGCTTCATCCTCAGCTCCCCCCCCCCTCTATAGGACATATCAGCAGGTTACATGCTTCATCCTCAGCCCCCCCCCCCCCCTCTATAGGACATATCAGCAGGTTACATGCTTCATCCTCAGCCCCCCCCCTCTATAGGACATATCAGCAGGTTACATGCTTCATCCTCAGCTCCCCCCCCTCTATAGGACATATCAGCAGGTTACATGCTTCATCCTCAGCTTCCCCCCTCTATAGGACATATCAGCAGGTTACATGCTTCACCCTCAGCCCCCCCCCCCCCCTCTATAGGACATATCAGCAGGTTACATGCTTCATCCTCAGCTTCCCCCCTCTATAGGACATATCAGCAGGTTACATGCTTCATCCTCAGCTCCCCCCTCTATAGGACATATCAGCAGGTTACATGCTTCATCCTCAGCTTCCTTTGCTCTATAGGACATATCAGCAGGTTACATGCTTCATCCTCAGCTTCCTTTGCTCTATAGGACATATCAGCAGGTTACATGCTTCATCCTCAGCTCCCCCCCCCCTCTATAGGACATATCAGCAGGTTACATGCTTCATCCTCAGCTCCCCCCCCCTCTATAGGACATATCAGCAGGTTACATGCTTCATCCTCAGCTCCTCCCCCTCTATAGGACATATCAGCAGGTTACATGCTTCATCCTCAGCCCCCCCCCTCTATAGGACATATCAGCAGGTTACATGCTTCATCCTCAGCTCCCCGTGCTCTATAGGACATATCAGCAGGTTACATGCTTCATCCTCAGCTCCCCCCTCTATAGGACATATCAGCAGGTTACATGCTTCATCCTCAGCTTCCTTTGCTCTATAGGACATATCAGCAGGTTACATGCTTCATCCTCAGCTTCCTTTGCTCTATAGGACATATCAGCAGGTTACATGCTTCATCCTCAGCTCCCCCCCCCCTCTATAGGACATATCAGCAGGTTACATGCTTCATCCTCAGCTCCCCCCCCCCTCTATAGGACATATCAGCAGGTTACATGCTTCATCCTCAGCTCCCCCCCCCCCCTCTATAGGACATATCAGCAGGTTACATGCTTCATCCTCAGCTCCCCCCTCCTCTATAGGACATATCAGCAGGTTACATGCTTCATCTTCAGCATTCTCAATCTCCCCAACATGCAGCACCCGGCTCCTGGGGGGCCCTTTTGTATCCTGGGGGCTGGGTTATCCTGTGGCTGCTATGAAGAGAAGGGAGCAGAGCATAGACGTTCCCTGGTGGCTAATGACCCTGCACGAACAGGCAGAACCCCGGAGTGAGAGCGTCTCCTCCCCCGACCCGGCCCAGCATGAGAGCTCCTGTGTAAAGGCCCTATTCCATGGAACAAATGTCGATCGTATTCAGCCGATATCGGCCGCTACAGACGATAATCGTCCCGTGGAATAGAGTGCAACAATCAGCCGACATCGTTCATGTTGAAAAACAAGCGACTGATACAGCAACGATCTGCTGCTGTCGCTCAGTTGGATAGGAGCATCGGCAGCAGACACTGCTGTATCCTATGGGCTGCCCGGACGATCAGCGAGCTAGATCGCCGCTCGTTTACTGGGCCTATTCCACGGCCCGATGATCGTTGAGCGAGGGCTGCAGGGACATCGTTACCGATGTCCTTGCAGCCCTTGCAGCATCATACATTACCTGGCTGCAGAGCTTGTCCTCCGTCTCCTCCCCGGGTCAGCTGACAGGCCGCACTCACAGCGGTGTTCCCGGCCTGTGATTGGCTGAGCGCTCTGTCAGCTGACCGGCCATTCAGAAGATAGAGCGCGCGGGACCCGGGGAGGAGACAGAGCGGAGGACAAGCCCTGCAGCCAGGTAATGTATGATGATGCTGCTGCTGTTTCTTCTCAAATCCTCGGTCGCCCACCGTGCACCGCTATTCAACCGTAGCGATACGCGGTGGGGGAACAATGATTTTAGGTCTGGGTCTAAATGAACGATCAGCCGATCACACGATCATCTGCTGATCGTTCTCTCTATTTCACCGAACGATAATTGGCCGAATCGGGCCAAATGGGCCCGATCCGGCCGATTATCGTTACTGTGGAATAGGGCCCTTACACTGCCTTCCCATGGGAGTGTGCATGATGTGGATGATGGGAGTGTGCATGGTGTGGATGATGGGAGTGTGCATGGTGTGGATGATGGTCCCATCATCCCCACCATTCACACTCTCATCATCCACACCATGCACACTCCCATCATCCACACCATGCACACTCCCATCATCCAGACCATGCACACTCCCATCATCCACACCATGCACACTCCCATCATCCACACCATGCACACTCCCATCATCCACATCATGCACACTCCCATCATCCACACCATCCACACCATGCACACTCCCATCATCCACACCATGCACACTCCCATCATCCACACCATGCACACTCCCATCATCCACACCATGCACACTCCCATCATCCACACCATGCACACTCCCATCATCCACACCATGCACACTCCCATCATCCACACCATGCACACTCCCATCATCCACATCATCCGAACCATGCACACTCCCATCATCCACATCATGCACACTTCCATCATCCACACCATCCACACCATGCACACTCCCATCATCCACACCATGCACACTCCCATCATCCACACCATGCACACTCCCATCATCCACACCATGCACACTCCCATCATCCACACCATGCACACTCCCATCATCCACACCATGCACACTCCCATCATCCACACCATGCACACTCCCATCATCCACACCATGCACACTCCCATCATCCACACCATGCACACTCACATCATCCACATCATGCACACTCCCATCATCCACATCATGCACACTCCCATCATCCACATCATGCACACTCCCATCATCCACATCATGCACACTCCCATCATCCACATCATGCACACTCCCATCATCCACATCATGCACACTCCCATCATCCACACCATGCACACTCCCATCATCCACACCATGCACACTCCCATCATCCACACCATGCACACTTCCATCATCCACATCATGCACACTCCCATCATCCACATCATCCACACTCCCATCATCCACACCATGCACACTCCCATCATCCACACCATGCACACTCACATCATCCACATCATCCACACCATGCACACTCCCATCATCCACACCATGCACACTCCCATCATCCACATCATCCGAACCATGCATACTCCCATCATCCACATCATGCACACTCCCATCATCCACACCATGCACACTTCCATCATCCACATCATGCACACTCCCATCATCCACATCATGCACACTCCCATCATCCACATCATGCACACTCCCATCATCCACATCATGCACACTCCCATCATCCACACCATGCACACTCCCATCATCCACATCATCCGAACCATGCACTCCCATCATCCACATCATGCACACTCCCATCATCCACATCATGCACACTCCCATCATCCACACCATCCACACCATGCACACTCCCATCATCCACACCATGCACACTCCCATCATCCACACCATGCACACTCCCATCATCCACATCATGCACACTCCCATCATCCACATCATCCGAACCATGCACACTCCCATCATCCACATCATCCGAACCATGCACACTCCCATCATCCACATCATGCACACTCCCATCATCCACACCATCCACACCATGCACACTCCCATCATCCACATCATCCGAACCATGCACACTCCCATCATCCACATCATGCACACTTCCATCATCCACACCATCCACACCATGCACACTCCCATCATCCACACCATGCACACTCCCATCATCCACACCATGCACACTCCCATCATCCACACCATGCACACTCCCATCATCCACACCATGCACACTCACATCATCCACATCATGCACACTCCCATCATCCACATCATGCACACTCCCATCATCCACATCATGCACACTCCCATCATCCACATCATGCACACTCCCATCATCCACATCATGCACACTCCCATCATCCACATCATGCACACTCCCATCATCCACATCATGCACACTCCCATCATCCACATCATGCACACTCCCATCATCCACATCATGCACACTCCCATCATCCACATCATGCACACTCCCATCATCCACATCATGCACACTCCCATCATCCACATCATGCACACTCCCATCATCCACATCATGCACACTCCCATCATCCACATCATGCACACTCCCATCATCCACATCATGCACACTCCCATCATCCACATCATGCACACTCCCATCATCCACATCATGCACACTCCCATCATCCACATCATGCACACTCCCATCATCCACATCATGCACACTCCCATCATCCACATCATGCACACTCCCATCATCCACATCATGCACACTCCCATCATCCACACCATGCACACTCCCATCATCCACATCATGCACACTCCCATCATCCACATCATGCACACTCCCATCATCCACACCATGCACACTCCCATCATCCACACCATGCACACTCCCATCATCCACACCATGCACACTTCCATCATCCACATCATGCACACTCCCATCATCCACACCATGCACACTCCCATCATCCACATCATGCACACTCCCATCATCCACACCATGCACACTCCCATCATCCACACCATGCACACTCCCATCATCCACACCATGCACACTCCCATCATCCACACCATGCACACTCCCATCATCCACACCATGCACACTTCCATCATCCACACCATGCACACTCCCATCATCCACACCATGCACACTCCCATCATCCACATCATGCACACTCCCATCATCCACACCATGCACACTCCCATCATCCACACCATGCACACTCCCATCATCCACACCATGCACACTCACATCATCCACATCATGCACACTCCCATCATCCACATCATGCACACTCCCATCATCCACATCATGCACACTCCCATCATCCACATCATGCACACTCCCATCATCCACATCATGCACACTCCCATCATCCACATCATGCACACTTCCATCATCCACATCATGCACACTCCCATCATCCACATCATCCACACCATGCACACTCCCATCATCCACATCATGCACACTCCCATCATCCACATCATGCACACTCCCATCATCCACATCATGCACACTCCCATCATCCACATCATGCACACTCCCATCATCCACATCATGCACACTCCCATCATCCACATCATGCACACTCCCATCATCCACATCATGCACACTCCCATCATCCACACCATGCACACTCACATCATCCACATCATGCACACTCCCATCATCCACATCATGCACACTACCACTCACTTTCATTCATACAATTTGCAAAAAAAACAATCAGCTCATTTCACACATTCACAGAGGAACATAGACTTATACTTAAATCCTGAGTGACCTCCGCGAGGATCGGTGGCGGCCCGGAGGAATCGCACATTGTAGCCCGTCTCCGATGAGACATCTTCGCTGCGCCCGGTACATAGAGCCCACTATGCGTATATGAATATGCCTAGTGGGCGGAGTGGGCGGGACGCGGGGGGTGCTCGGGCCGGAGGGTGACGCCCCAAATACTCATAGGCAGAGAAATTAGGGAATTAATAAAGAATGCGGAGGAGAAGAGGAACGTTGCGGCAGCGGTGTACTCCTAAATTACCGAGCTGCTGCGGCATCCGAGCGGCTTCTCTGGGCAGAACCTGCAGTGCCGCATCAATGATAAACACACATCTCTTGGGGTGCCTTTACACAGACAGATTATCGAAGCCAAAGCCAGAAGTGGACTATAAACAGAGAACAGGTCATAAAGGAAAGACTGAGATTTCTCCTCTTATTAAATCCGTTCCTGGCTTTGGCTTCAATAATCTGTCAGATAAATCTCTCTGTGTAAACCCACAATAAGTTACCTGAGTGAGACCTGCGCCTGCTCCTGTAGTTTCCGCCATGATTTACACCTGTTTGCAAGTAAAGCATCATAAATCACTGCACCTGGCACCCTCCAACTGCAAAAGCTGCAAGCACTACAACTCCCAGCATGTACTGACAGGCCACAGCCCTCAGCATATGCTGGGAGCTGAAGTACAAATGATCAGACACCTCAAGGTCTTCTCCCCTCACAAACCACAACTCCCAGCATACCCTGAGCGCTTAATAGGTGCATGGCATTCTGGGAGTTGTAGTTGTTATTCACAAGGGAGCTGGGGTGACAGATACAGATCAGTCCAGGATGGGAGAATGGGAGCGGGTGAGCGGGTCTCCTCTCACTGGTTCCCTCTGTATGGGCCCTATTACACCAACACATTATCTGAGCGAAAGCCAGGAGTGGATTTGAGAAGAGGAGAAATCTCAGTCTTTCCTTTATTGCCTGTTCTCTGTTTATAGTCCCCTCCTGGCTTTGGCTCAAAAAAAAATCTGTCAGATAATCTGTTGGTGTAATAGAGCCCTAAGTGCCCCCCAGCCTCAGGCCTCCCAGGAGTCCAGGACACAGGTTCCTGATAGGGGGCGCTCTGCAGTCTAGGTCCCCCCCTGGGCCTCACACCTCACAGCAGTGACTGATAGCTGATTGATAATGAAACTGAAACATGCCCCCCTCCCCCACACCTATTAATAATGGTGTGATGTCCTACCACGGGTGTTACTGTTATATACACCCTTTGTAAAATTCTGTACTTATTGTACTTGGTGGTGGTGGTGGTGATGAAGGTAGAACTAAAGTTTCGCCACTAGATGTCACTGTGTTAGATATGTGTATTCAGAAGCTGCACAGCTGAAGTGTGTAAAGCAGTAGGGAAATTAGGGGCCCCCTGCTCCTAAGGGGCCCGCTCAGCTGTCAGATGCCGAGCCCGGCCAGGGCTGGATCTTCTCCCCGCTTCTTCCTCCTACACGCTGCTGCTGCTGGCCCCTCCCCCTCACTGGCTGCAGAGCGTTGTATGAGGGAGGGAGGACATCAGCTCCAGGGATCCTGACCTCTATGGCTGCCATGTGGAGAAGTCCAGCAGCAGCTCTGACACAGTGAGTGACCATCAGTGTCTGTCTGTCAGGCTGCTGGACTGTGGGAGTGAGGACTGTGTGACAGCGCGACTCCCCCCCCCCCCCCCCCCCCCATTGACCAGCAGGACCCCTATACATACGTATATAGCAGTGACCAGCAGGACCCATGTACATGACATGCTGAGTCTTCTAGTCCTCCTGTATATGACATGCTGAGCCCTCTAGTCCCCCTGTATATGACATGCTGAGCCCTCTAGTCCTCCTGTATATGACATGCTGAGCCCTCTAGTCCCCCTGTATATGACATGCTGAGCCCTCTAGTCCCCCTGTATATGACATGCTGAGCCTTCTAGTCTTCCTGTATATGACATGCTGAGTCTTCTAGTCCTCCTGTATATGACATGCTGATCCCTCTAGTCCTCCTGTATATGACATGCTGAGCCCTCTAGTCCTCCTGTATATGACATGCTGAGCCCTCTAGTCCTCCTGTATATGACATGCTGAGCCCTCTAGTCCTCCTGTATATGACATGCTGAGCCCTCTAGTCCTCCTGTATATGACATGCTGAGCCTTCTAGGCCTCCTGTATATGACATGCTGAGCCCTCTAGTCCCCCTGTATATGACATGCTGAGCCTTCTAGTCCTCCTGTATATGACATGCTGATCCTTCTAGTCCTCCTGTGTATGACATGCTGATCCTTCTAGTCCTCCTGTATATGACATGCTGATCCTTCTAGTCCTCCTGTATATGACATGCTGAGCCTTCTAGTCCTCCTGTGTATGACATGCTGATCCTTCTAGTTCCCCCCTGTATATGACATGCTGAGCCTTCTAGTCCTCCTGTATATGACATGCTGAGCCTTCTATTCCTCCTGTATATGACATGCTGAGCCTTCTAGTCCTCCTGTATATGACATGCTGAGCCTTCTAGTCCCCCTGTATATGACATGCTGAGCCTTCTAGTCCCCCCTGTACATGACATGCTGAGCCTTCTAGTCCTCCTGACGAGTGTCAGACGAAAACCCTCAGCACTCTGCTCATCCCAGGTAACAAGGTCTGGGGCCTGTGTCACCCATTAGTACGGTTCAGCCAAAGTTAGTGGGCATAGGGTTTAGTTAAAGGAGAAGTCCGACCAAAATTTTTATTAAAGTGTTGTATTGCCCCCAAAAAGTTATACAAATCACCAATATACACTTATTACGGGAAATGCTTATAAAGGGCTTTTTTTCCCTGCACTTACTACTGCATTAAGGCTTCACTTCCTGGATGACATGGTGATGTCACTTCCTGGATGACATGGTGATGTCACTTCCTGGATGACATGGTGATGTCACGACCCGACTCCCAGAGCTGTGCGGGCTGTGGCTGCTGGAGAGGATGATGGCAGAGGGACACTGAGGGACACAGGACACTGGAGGGACACTGCAGGGCTCCAGATGGCGACCAAAATGGTCGCCAATGCGACTGACATTTTGCAAATGGCGCCCAGATTTATTAATCTGGGCGCCATTTGCGACTGGCCCCGGCGGCGGCGCGCTGTCTCTTTAAGATGCGCGGCTGATGCGCGGCTGCCGGGGGTGTCCCGTCCTATCCCCGGCAGCGCGGCGCATCAGTGAGCTGCCTGGGGCCCTGACTTCCGGCACAGGAAGCGCACGTCAGAGACGCTTCCTGTGTCAGAAGTCACAGCCCCGGCGTACAGAGAGCTCACTGACGCGCCGCGCTGCCGGGGATAGGACGGGACACCCCCGGCAGCCGCGCATCAGCCGGGGACAGTGTCCGAAGAAGAAGAGGATCGCCGGGGGAGCGGGTTGTCAGGTGAGTTTGTGTGTTTGTTTTTTTTAAATATTGCTTAGCATAGAGGAAAGGGGGGGGCTTTATAATGGGGGCAAGAGAAGGGGGGCATCTATAATGGGGGGAGAAGAGGGGCCATCTTCAAGGGGGGGAGAGGGGGCCATCTATAAGGGGAGGGGGTATCTATAAGGGGGGGAGAAGAGGGGGCATCTATAATGGGGGGGGAGAGGGGGCATCTATAAGGGGAGGGGGTATCTATAAGGGGGGGAGAAGAGGGGGCATCTATAATGGGGGGGGGAGAGGGGGCATCTATAATGGGGGGGGAGAGGGGGCATCTATAATGGGGGGGAGGTGGGGGCATCTATAATGGGGTGGAGGAGGGGGCATCTATAATGGGGGGAGGGGGCCATCTATAAGTGTAGGGCAAACTGGCTGCAGACACTGGGAGATAGATATATGCACAATTATTATTATCAGGGCCCCTCAGGTGTCTGTATTGTAGGGGGTCACTTGCATTAGTCACTAGGTGAGAGATATATCTATCTATATACACATCTTGTGGGGGGTCACTATGGCTGCAGTCATAAGTCTAGCTCAGTATGTATAGACTGTTGCAAGCTTTTAAAGGGAACCTGTCTCCCCCGGTGACGGGGTGACAGGCTCCCAACCCCCGTTAGAACCCCCTATACTCACCTCATCGCGCCGGGTCCCGCTTCTGAAGATGGTCGGGTCACGGATATCTCAGCCGCTGCAACCTGACGCGCACACTGAGAGATGAGTCCAACGCTCATAGAGAATGACGGAGCACTGGACTCTCCCGTCATTCTCTATGAGTGTTGGACTCATCTCTCAGCGCACGCCGGGCTGCAGCGGCTGAGATCTCCGTGACCCCGACCATCTTCAGAAGCGGGACCCGGCGCGATGAGGTGAGTATAGGGGGGTTGGGAGCCTGTCACCCCGGCACGGGGGTCGACAGGTTCCCTTTAAGTTCAAGTTCAGAAGAGTAAGCCTCATTAAAAGGCTAGCCAAGTGAGGCTGAAGTACTGAGTCAGACTGGATATGGTTGTCAGACTGTATATGGTTGTCAAGTTGCAAGTTTCCATGTTGAACGTTTTCAAACTAAGAAAAGAGAGAATCTAAAGGAGGAGGAGGAGGAGGATGAGGAGGAGGAGGAGGCTGCCGCGGCCTCTGCACACAGTAAGTCCCATTTAATATAACATTAATTTTACATGGTTTAAAATGTTGGCGACCAAATATTCTATTTGGCGCCTAAATTTTTCAGGTTAGGAGCCAATGGCTCCCAGGTAAATTTTTTAGTCTGGAGCCCTGCACTGAGCATCCCTCTGCCATCATCCTCTCCAGCAGCCACAGCCCGCACAGCTCTGGGACTCGGGTCGTGACATCACCATGTTATCCAGGAAGTGAAGCCTTGATGCAGTAGTAAGTGCAGGGAAAAAAAGCCCGTTATAAGCATTTCCCGTAATAAGTGTATATTGGGGATTTGTATAACTTTTAGGGGGCAATACAATACTTCAATAAAATTTTTGGTCGGACTTCTCCTTTAAGACTATAGGAAAGTCAATACACAGGCACAGGTTATCTTCTTATTCTTCAAGTATTCTTCTCTACACTCCCACCTCCCGGCAGAGCACATTACTACTTGGGATGAGACTCTCACGGCACCCGCCTCTCTACTACGCTACCTCAGTACAACTCTACTACATCCTACTCCGCACTTATCCCACACATCTGGTGGTTTTACTTCTCAGTATTTATTGGAACTTTACCAAGTGTGTATATATATATATATATATATATATATATATATATATATATATATATATATATATATATATATCCGAGCTCATCTGTATCACCTGCTGCACATTTGCAGATAGTAACCAAGTCACCGTTATCCATGGAGTCTGTGATTATTCACCACCACCTGCACAGTATATACACCGTGGGACATCTCTCCTATCTGTGGGTGGGGGTCCGACTATCCGGGAGGGTCATTACACCGCTCTGACCACCTGTGACTATATCACCTGTTACTACACTATTCCAAGGGACCCGGCAGCAACCCGACAGGACACCGACCACAGGGGAGAAGGGTACAACTGGCCTTACACTATAACAGCAGGCGTGCCATCCCACCCGTGTGCCCACTAGGCACTGGCGTCACATGACAAAACCCTAAGGTCCGGCTGTATCTCGGCCATCCCCCACAGTAGTGGCGTCACACTTCCATCTAGCAAGTGACCGACCGTCCCACTGCTACAACATCATCCGGGGGTCACCACAAATATACGTAGCAAATACAAGTAGTGACACCTAGTGGGGAAAGCACAATAGTACAGCACCTCCCACTAGTGTGAACCTGAAGAAGTTACTTGCTCAGGTGCAGTAGACAGCACCCTGTGCTGGGACACACACACACATTATATATATATATATATATATATATATATATATATATATATATATATATATATATATTCCGTCAGGACTCATTCTCACCATCGCTGATGGTTTCTTCCTTAGAATGTTCTCAGTGTGGAAATCCCCTGGGGAAATGTTCCAACCACAAGTTTGATGTATTGCGGCACCACATGAAAGGAGCTCAGCGCCTCGGAGACGCTCAGCTGGAACTTTCACATAACAAAAGGCAAAAAAAAGTATTTATAAAAAAGAGGTGGAAGTGTACGAGAGGCATGGTGTGGGGGGTGGCAGAAGGGTCACTAGATGCCCCAGATTACAGGATAGGGGGGCAGGTTCTAGTCCCATCAGGGCATCTGCGGGAGCTGTGTATCCATGTATAGGGGGGCTGGGAGTCAGGACTGGGGGCCCCCACCATCTGTATGGAATGTGCACATTGTAATCTCCTGTCACCTATACCCCCTCATAGGTCACTTATGATCCTTACTGATGGTCTCCTGCAGAGGGGTACCGCACCCAGTATTACACACAGTCCTTTATTAGAGCCGTTCATATAATATCCAGCCATCTCTGCACAATGTGAGGACAGAAGATTATCAGAGGAAAGCAGCATCAGACAGTAGGGGTCCGATAAGTGTAAACCAGACCGATAATCATTTAACAAGGGCTGCACGGATATCGTTACCGATGTCCTTGCAGCCCTTGCTTAAACTGCATACATTACCCATCCATGGTCCAGGGCTCCCCTTGCCGTGCGCTTCTCCCCGTTCCCGGCCAGTAATTGGCTGAGCGGCCTGTCTCAGCTGACTCTGTCTCTGTCTCTGAAGCTGCGCCGCGGGAGACCCAGGGAGAAGGGGACCGCAAGGGGAGCCCTGGACCATGGATGGGTAATGTATACACTTTGCAAATCGTCATCCGCCGGCCGCACATTGCTATTACACGTAGGCGCCCGACAATTATAGGTCCAAACCTAAATCAACGATGATTGGCATCGGCTGATCATCGTGTTTATTACACGGAACATTAATCGGCCAGATAGGGCTGATTCGGCCAATTATCGTTCTGTGTAATAGGGCCCTAAAACATACATAAGTCCTGACCACATGAGCTTACAATCTATAGCAGGGGTCCTCAACTGGCTGACCGCTTAGGCCAGCTGTCCGGACCCCTGGTCAGACCTCCTAACCTCCCCGGATCCGATCCGGTCCGTCCCGGGGCAGTTAGGAGGTCCCGCTCCCCACCGCACTGTCCTTAGATGTCAGTACACCTGTGGGGCTGGGGGCAGTGCTGGTCCGGCCCCGGGCTGATACGCGCTCTCTGGGGACGTCCCGGGGATTCCCCAGCAGAGCGCGCATCAGTGACCTCAGTGTACGCCGTCGGCCTGCTCTACCGGAAGTACAGGTGAGGTCACTGGTGCGCGCTCTGCTGGGGAATCCCCGGGGCGTCCCCAGAGAGAGCATATCAGCCGAGGGCCGGACCAGGAGGAAAGAAGAAGACAGCCACAGCGGGGAACGAGGTGCTAGGTGAGTTGTGGTTTGTTTGTTTTTTTTTTTTTTTTGTCTGGGAGCCATCTATAAGGGTGTATATACTACTGGGGGCTATATACTACTGGGGGGTGCTCACAGGGAGCTATATACTACTGGGGGGAGCTCACAGGGGGCTATGTACTACAGGGGGGCTATATACTACTGGGGAGACCTCACAGGGGGGCTATATACTACTGGGGGAGCTCACAGGGGGCTATATACTACTGGGGGGCTATATAATACTGGGGGGAGCTCACAGGGGGCTATATACTACAGGGGGGCTATATACTACTGGGGAGACCTCACAGGGGGGCTATATACTACTGGGGGGAGCTCACGGGGGCTATAAACTACATGGGGGAGAGCACAGGGGGGCTATATACTACTGGGGGGAGCTCACATGGGGCTTTACACTACAGGGGGAGAGCACAGGGGGGCTATATACTACTGGGGGGGACCTCCCAGGGGGCTATATCCTACAGGGGGAGAGCACAGGGGGGCTATATACTACTGGGGGGACCTCACAGGGGGCTATATACTACTGGGGGGGCCTCACAGGGGGCTATATACTACAGGGGGAGAGCACAGGGGGCTATATACTACTGGGGGGAGCTCACAGGGGGGCTATATACTACTGGGGGAGCTCACAGGGGGCTATATACTACAGGGGAGAGCACAGGGGGGGGGCTATAAACTACTGGGGGGACCTCACAGGGGGCTATATACTACAGGGGAGAGCACAGGGGTGCTATATACTACTGGGGGGAGCTCACAGGGGGCTATATACTACTGGAGGACAGCGCACAGGGGGCTATATACTACAGGGAGAGAGCTCACAGGGGGGCTATATACTACTGGGGGAGCAACAGGGGGCTATATACTACTGGGGGAGAGCGCACAGGGGGGGGCTATATACTACTGGGGGAGCAACAGGGGGGGCTATATACTACCAGGGCAGTCACCCCTTTTGTACCTAATATCAAAGTGCTGGTGAGAGAGAAAAATGCCAGTTTTCCCAGTAATAAGCAGCAATTCTGTATGTAAATAGTTGAACGTTTGTGAAAAGTAACAAAATACGTTTCATACTGATGTTCAGCTCGGACCTTCACCTGACTATAGACCCCCGGTAAGTGGAGCGTCACCTGACAATAGACCCCGGTAAGTGGAGCGTCACCTGACAATAGACCCCGGTAAGTGGAGCGTCACCTGACAATAGACCCCGGTAAGTGGAGCGTCACCTGACAATAGACCCCGGTAAGTGGAGCGTCACCTGACAATAGACCCCGGTAAGTGGAGCGTCACCTGACAATAGACCCCGGTAAGTGGAGCGTCACCTGACAATAGACCCCGGTAAGTGGAGCGTCACCTGACAATAGACCCCGGTAAGTGGAGCGTCACCTGACAATAGACCCCGGTAAGTGGAGCGTCACCTGACTATAGACCCTGGTAAGTGGAGCCTCACCTGACAATAGACCCCGGTAAGTGGAGCCTCACTGAAAGTTGTGGAGTACCCCTGATCTATAGGGACAATGGTTGGGGGATGGGAAGTTGGAGGGGGTGGTGCCAGAAGAGAATCAGATTGCCTGAGGGAAGAGAGACTAAGGGTGGTATTACACGGCCGAGCAGGGCCCGATAATACCTGTAAACGAGCAGCGATCTGCTAGATCGTTGCTCGTTTACTGGGCCTAATACACGGCCCGATAATCGTTTGACAAGAGCTGCAAGGACATCGTTACCGATGTCCTTGCAGCCCTTGCTAAACTGGCATACATTACCCATCCACGTTCCAGGGCTGCTCCTGCCGTCCGCTTCTCCCGGGGTCCCGTGCGCGCTCTAGCTTCACAGTGGCCTGTCAGCTGGTAGGCCGCTCAGCCAATCACAGGCCGGGACCGCCGTGGCCTGTGATTGGCTGAGCGGCCTATCAGCTGACAGGCCACTGTGAAGCTAGAGCGCGCGCGGGACCCCGGGAGAAGCGAACGGCAGGAGCAGCCCTGGAACGTGGATGGGTAATGTATATCGTTAGTCGCCGGCCACGCACCGCTATTACACACAGCGGTGCGCGGTCGGCGCCCGACGAAAATAGGGTCTAACCTATATCAACGATCAGCCGATGTTCATTGTCATCGGCTGATCGTTGCATTTATTATACGGAGCGATAATCGGCCGAATTGGGCCAATTCGGCCGATTATCGTTCCGTGTAATAGTACCCTTAGGGCCCTATTCCACTGGACGATTATCATTAACAATCTCAAATGACCGCCATTGCGAAAGACCTGAAAACGTTCACTCATTTCCATGGAACGATAATCGTTACTTATGATCGTATTTGCGATCATTTTCTCTTCGCTGTTTCTTCGATATTGCGTTCGTATCTACTGCGAATGACCGAATGACGTCTGATTCAATGCGAACGACTTGCAAACGAGCAACCATAAAAATAAGTTCAGGTCTTATAAAGCGATCAACGATTTCTCGTTCAGTCGTTAATCGTTAACTGCATTTCAACCGAACGATTATCATTTAGATTCGAAAGATTTAACGATAATCTGTACGATAATCGTCTGGTGGAATAGAGCCCTAAGTCCTGAGGAGGAGAGGGAGGAGAGGATAGAAGAGCAGCGGATAGGAGAGAAGAGAGAAGGCAGGAGGAGAGAGGGGGGAAGAGAGGAGAGAAGGGAGGGGAGGGGAGGATAAAAGAGAAGGGAGGGGAGGGGGGGAAGAGAGGAGAGAAGGGAGGAGAGGATAAAAGAGAAGGGAGGATATGGGAGGGGAGGGGGGAGAGAGGAGAGGAGAGAAGGGAGAATGCGGGAGGAGAGAGGGGGGAAGAGAGGAGAGAAGAGAGAAGGCAGGAGGAGAGAGGGGGGAAGAGAGGAGAGAAGAGAGAAGGCAGGAGGAGAGAGGGGGGAAGAGAGGAGAAAAGGGAGGGGAGGAGAGGATAAAAGAGAAGGGAGGGGGGGAAGAGAGGAGAGAAGGGAGGAGAGGATAAAAGAGAAGGGAGGATATGGGAGGGGAGAGGGGGGGAAGAGAGGAGAGAGGGGGGAAGAAAGGAGAGAAGGGAGGATATGAGAGGGGGGAGAGAGGGGAGGAGAGAAGGGAGAATGCGGGAGGAGAGAGGGGGGAAGAGAAGAGAGGAGAGAAGGGGGAAGAGAGGAGAGAAGGGAGGAGAGGATAAAAGAGAAGGGAGGATATGGGAGGGGAGAGGGGGGGAGAGAGGGGGGAAGAAAGGAGAGAAGGGAGGATATGGGAGGGGAGAGAGGGGAGGAAAGGAGAGAAGGGAGGATATGGGAGGGGAGAGAGGGGAGGAGAGGAGAGAAGGGAGAATGTGGGAGGAGAGAGGGGGGAAGAGAGGAGAGAAGGGGGAAGGGAGGAGAGGATAAAAGAGAAGGGAGGATATGGGAGGGGAGAGGGGAGGATATGGGAGGGGAGAGGGGGGGAAGAAAGGAGAGAAGGGAGGATATGGGAGGGGAGGAGAGGGGGGAAGAGAGGAGAGAAGGGGGAAGAGAGGAGAGAAGGGGGAAGGGAGGAGAGGATAAAAGAGAAGGGAGGATATGGGAGGGGAGAGGGGGGGAGAGAGGGGGGAACAAAGGAGAGAAGGGAGGAGAGGAGACAAGGGAGAAGAGAGGAGAGGAGAGAAGGGGGAAGGGAGGAGAGGATAAAAGAGAAGGGAGGATATGGGAGGGGAGAGGGGGGAAGAGAGGAGAGAGGGGGGAAGAAAGGAGAGAAGGGAGGATATGGGAGGGGAGAGGGGGGGAGAGAGGAGAGGAGAGAAGGGAGAATGCAGGAGGAGAGAGGGGGGGAAGAGAGGAGAGAAGGGAGGGGGGAGAAAGGAGGAGAGGATAAAAGAGAATGGAGGATATGGGAGGGGAGAGGGGGGAAGAGAGGAGAGAGGTGGGAAGAAAGGAGAGAAGGGAGGAGAGGATAAAAGAAGAGAGGATATGGGAGGGGAGAGGGGGGAAGAGAGGAGAGAGGGGGGAAGAAAGGAGAGAAGGGAGGAGAGGATAAAAGAAGGGAGGATATGGGAGGGGAGAGGGGGGAAGAGAGGGGAGGAGAGGAGAGGAGAGAAGGGAGAATGTGGGAGGAGAGGGGGGAAGAGAGGAGAGAAGGGAGGAGAGGATAAAAGAGAATGGAGGATATGGGAGGGGAGAGGGAGGAAGGGAAGAGGTGAGGGGAGAAGGAGGGGAGGAGAGGAGGGAGAGTAGGAGAAAAAAGAAGATAGGATAGGGGAAGAGAGAATAGGAGAGTAGGAGGGGGGTAAGGGAGGAGAGGATAGGAGAATAGGATGGGGTAAGGAAGGAGAGGAGGGGGAGAGGATAGAAGAGAAGGGAGGATATGGGGGGGAGAGGGAGGAAGAGAGTAGAGAAGGGAGGAGGTGAGGGGAGAAGGAGGAGAGGAGGGAGAGGAGGAGAAAAGAGAAGGGAGGATAGGGGAAGAGAGAATAGGAGATGGGAGGGTAAGGGTGGAGAGGATAGGGAAGGAGGGGAAGAGAAGGGAGGAGAGGATACGAGAGTAGGATGGGGTAAGGGACTGAAAATAAAGACAAAAAGAGGCACAGGCGCCTGGTGTGATACCAGAGGTAAACGTGGAGAGTGTAGGGGTGGTATTGTGCTCACCTTAAAGCCACTTGGGCTAGTAGCGTATCACCCTAACTAGGGTGTATATCCAAGCCGGGGTCTCTCGCTTGCTAGCTGGATTCACAGGACTGCAAAAGCTGGTGGTACCTCTAAACGGGACGCTCCCAGGGGGGGGGGGGGCCCGTGTGTAAACAAGAGTAAAAAGAAAAATCCAAAAAAATGGTATCATTACCAGCGCTGTCACTGCCAGAAAATCCAATTCACCAGGAGAATGAAGAAAAACTTGTTTATTTGGTTGCACAATGTTAACATGTTTCGGGAGAGTATCCTCCCTTCCTCAGAACCAAAGTGCACTTTGGTTCTGAGGAAGGGAGGACACTCTCCTGAAACATGTTAACGTTGTGCAACAAAACAAACAAGTTTTTCTTAATTCGCCTGATGGGGTAAGGGAGGAGAGGAGGGGGGGGAGGAGAGAAGAGGAGGGAGAGTAGGAGAGAAGAGAAGGGAGGATGGGGGAGGGGAGAGGGGGGAAGAGAGGAGAGAAGGGAGGAGAGGATAGAAGAGAAGGGAAGATATGGGAGAGGAGAGGGGGGAGGATATGGGAGGGGAGAGGGGGGGAAGAGAGGAGAGAAGGGAAGAGGGGAGAAGATAAGGGAGAGTAGGAGAAAAGATAAGGGAGGATAGGGGGAAGAGAGAATAGGAGAGGGTAAGGGAGGAGAGAAAAAGAGAGTAGGATAGGGTAAGGGAGGAGAGAAGAGGAGGGAGAGTAGGAGAGAAGAGAAGGGAGGAGAGAGGGGATGAGTGAAGGGAGGATGGGGGAGAGGAGAGGAGAGAAGGGAGGAGAGGAGAGGATAGGAAAGAAGGGAAGGAGGGGAGAAGGGGGGAATATAATGAAATCACATGTGATACTACCTGATGGGTATAATGATGTCACCTGTGATACTACCTGATGGGTATAATGATATCACCTGTGATACTACCTGATGGGTATAATGATATCACCTGTGATACTACCTGATGGGTATAATTATACATCACCTGTCATACTACCTGATGGGTATAATTATACATCACCTGTCATACTACCTGATGGGTATAATTATACATCACCTGTCATACTACCTGATGGGTATAATTATACATCACCTGTCATACTACCTGATGGGTATAATTATACATCACCTGTCATACTACCTGATGGGTATAATTATACATCACCTGTCATACTACCTGATGGGTATAATTATACATCACCTGTCATACTACCTGATGGGTATAATGATATATCACCTGTCATACTACCTGATGGGTATAATTATACATCACCTGTCATACTACCTGATGGGTATAATTATACATCACCTGTCATACTACCTGATGGGTATAATTATACATCACCTGTCATACTACCTGATGATAACACCTGGTCTCCAGCTTTTGTTGGTTCTAGTGTTGAGCTGGATGCTGTGGTGCTCCCAAAATTTATAAAAGCTTCCTCTAATTTTTGTTTATTTTGCTTACACATCCCCTCATGGGACCAAACTTACAAAAATCAGAAGGAAAAAATGTGATATGTTACTGCAAGACAACTGTCCCCGTCCCCGCTGCCAGGCAGGGAGCACCTGATTGATTGCTTGAGTCTTCCATTGATTTTAATGGGGCTTCCTTTACTGTAATGAACAACAAAGATCACATGGCCAGCGATATTCTGAAGAGGAAAGATCCATCAGCCACACGAGAAGAAAGATGGGGAAGGGGCAGGTTTAGACCTTGGATTATGGCCCGGGGCACCAATTACCCCTCTGACAACAAAGAACCCCGGTATGAATGACATTGCAGCCAGTAATGGTGACATTGTGGCCGCATGGACTATGAGCCACGGGCTGCTTAACAGAGGAGATACTTGGATCTTGGTTTTACTGTCCTTGTAAATAAAACCGTAGAAAACAGTGAATGGGGCAGAAGAGCAGAAGAACCTTCTAGATCATCCTCACTCATTTCTTTTCAATTGGAAGGTTATATTTTGTGTGAAACATTGTAATGGAAGAGACTGAGGCCTCAAATGGTCCTCAGGAGGAGAAGGACTCTGGGGGACCCTCACATGGTCCTCAGGAGGAGGAGGAATCTGGGGGGCCCTCACATGGTCCTCAAGAAGAGAAGAATTCTGGGGAATCACATGGTCCTCAGGAGGAGAACCACTCTGGGGGACCCTCACATGGTCCTCAGGAGAAGGAGGACTCTGGGGGACCCTCACATGGTCCGCAGGAGGAGGAGGAATCTGGGGGGCCCTCACATGGTCCTCAAGAAGAGAAGAATTCTGGGGCATCACATGGTCCTCAGATGGAGAACCACTCTGGGGAGGGCTCACATGGTCCTCAGGAGAAGAAAGAATCTGGGGGGCCCTTACATGGTCCGCAGGAGAAGGAAGTCTCTGGAGCGCTCACATGGTCCTCAGGAGGAGAAGGAATCTGGGGGACTAACATGGTCCTAAGAAGGAGGAATCTGGGGGGCCCTCACATGGTCCTCAGGAGGAGAAAGACTCTTGGGGGCTCACATGGTCCTCAGGAGGAATCTGGGAGCTCACATGGTCCATAGCAGGAGAAGGACTCTGGGAGCTTCATATAGTGCCCAGGAGGAGAAGGACTCCGCGTCTCCTTAGAAGAGCCCAGCAGTTATTGGCGTAATGAATTTAGATCATTGTAGACGTGCAACTTTTGTCCATGCAGCTCCTGAGAAGAGGACAAAACATAGTCCTGCATTATATACGGCTACTCCAAAAATGGGGTCACCTACCTCCACCACACACACACCGTATACTTCATAAAGTAATAGGGGGGCACGTATATATTCAACTTTATGACTGCTTATTAGCTGTGTCCTGGGCTAGGAACCCAACTGTTCACACCAACACTACCTGGAATACCACCACCTCCTGACCACCACCACTACTACCCAAATACCACCACCACCTGAACCATCACCAGCACTTCCAGACCATCACCACCACTTCCAGACCATCTCCACCACTTCCAGACCATCTCCACCACTCTCAGACCATCTCCACCACTCTCAGACCATCTCCACCACTCTCAGACCATCACCACCACTCTCAGACCATCACCACCACTCTCAGACCATCACCTCTACCAGAATACCACAACTCCCAGCATACCACCACCATAACAATAGCAGAGTACCAATAGCATCACCACCACTTCCAGACCATCACCACCACTCTCAGACCATCACCACCACTCTCAGACCATCACCACCACTCTCAGACCATCACCACCACTCTCAGACCATCACCACCACTCTCAGACCATCACCACCACTCCCAGACCATCACCACCACTCCCAGACCATCACCACCACTCTCAGACCATCACCACCACTCTCAGACCATCACCTCTACCAGAATACCACAACTCCCAGCATACCACCACCATAACAATAGCAGAGTACCAATAGCATCACCACCACTCTCAGACCATCACCACCACTCTCAGACCATCACCACCACTCTCAGACCATCACCACCACTCTCAGACCATCACCACCACTCTCAGACCATCACCACCACTCTCAGACCATTACCACCACTCCCAGACCATCACCACCACTCCCAGACCATCACCACCACTCCCAGACCATCACCTCTACCAGAATACCACAACTCCCAGCATACCACCACCATAACAATAGCAGAGTACCAATAGCATCACCACCACTCTCAGACCATCACCACCACTCTCAGACCATCACCACCACTCTCAGACCATCACCACCACTCTCAGACCATCACCACCACTCTCAGACCATCACCACCACTCTCAGACCATTACCACCACTCCCAGACCATCACCACCACTCCCAGACCATCACCACCACTCCCAGACCATCACCTCTACCAGAATACCACAACTCCCAGCATACCACCACCATAACAATAGCAGAGTACCAATAGCATCACCACCACTTAAACCAGATTACACAACCACTCCCATATTACCATCACCACCCTTTGAAGTATCACCACCCTTCCACAGACTACCAGTACCAGGCCACCATTATCATCACCATCCCCAGA
Organism: Dendropsophus ebraccatus; assembly: GCF_027789765.1. Lineage (NCBI taxonomy): Eukaryota > Metazoa > Chordata > Amphibia > Anura > Hylidae > Dendropsophus > Dendropsophus ebraccatus. Next base: position 91,680,190 of record NC_091465.1, on the reverse strand, counting down.
CTACCAGCACTCCGCTACACCGAAACCATGACACCTCCCCCACTTCCTGGACCATCTCACTTAGAGTATCCACCCCCCCCCCCCCCAGACCAACACCATCAACACCGCAATCAGACCTCCAACACCATGCCGACAGATCACCACCACCACCAGGCTGCTATAAGCAATGCCGGGATTAACACCACTACCTACAGACTGCCACCATTGCTCTGCATAAAACCGCCATCAGCATCACCATCCCCAGACCATCGCCGGAGCACAGTGTCTCCCTCCCATTCAAATTTCATTTTATATTTCTTTTCTCAAAAAACAGCGAACTCACCTCATATGCGGATTCATTGGTTGGAGAAGTGTTCTTCAATTTCTGCAATTTATCTAAATATAAAGATATAATAGTTATATCCCTGTATATAGGGGCAGTATTATAGTAGTTATATCCCTGTATATAGGAGCAGTATTATAGTAGTTATATCCCTGTATATAGGGAGCAGTATTATAGTAGTTATATCCCTGTATATAGTAGCAGTATTATAGTAGTTATATTCCTGTATATAGGAGCAGTATTATAGTAGTTATATCCCTGTATATAGGAGCAGTATTATAGTAGTTATATCCCTGTATATAGGAGCAGTATTATAGTAGTTATATCCCTGTATATAGGGAGCAGTATTATAGTAGTTATATCCCTGTATATAGTAGCAGTATTATAGTAGTTATATTCCTGTATATAGGAGCAGTATTATAGTAGTTATATCCCTGTATATAGGAGCAGTATTATAGTAGTATATCCCTGTATATAGGGACAGTATTATAGTAGTTATATCTCTGTATATAGGATCAGTATTATAGTAGTTATATCCCTGTATATAGTAGCAGTATTATAGTAGTATATCCCTGTATATAGGGAGCAGTATTATAGTAGTTATATCCCTGTATATAGGGAGCAGTATTATAGTAGTATATTCCCGTATATAGGAGCAGTATTATAGTAGTTATATCCTGTATATAGGAGCAGTATTATAGTAGTTATATTCCTGCATATAGGAGCTGTATTATAGTAGTATATCCCTGTATATAGGGAGCAGTATTATAGTAGTTATATTCCTGTATATAGGAGCAGTATTATAGCAGTTATATTCCTGTATATAGGAGCAGTATTATAGTAGTATATCCCTGTATATAGGAGCAGTATTATAGTAGTTATATCCCTGTATATAGGGAGCAGTATTATAGTAGTTATATTCCTGTATATAGGAGCAGTATTATAGCAGTTATATTCCTGTATATAGGAGCAGTATTATAGTAGTATATCCCTGTATATAGGAGCAGTATTATAGTAGTTATATCCCTGTATATAGGAGCAGTATTATAGTAGTTATATTCCTGTATATAGGAGCAGTATTATAGTAGTTATATCCCTGTATATAGGAGCAGTATTATAGTAGTATATACCTGTATATAGGGACAGTATTATAGTAGTTATATCTCTGTATATAGGATCAGTATTATAGTAGTTATATCCCTGTATATAGTAGCAGTATTATAGTAGTTATATTCCTGTATATAGGAGCAGTATTATAGCAGTTATATTCCTGTATATAGGAGCAGTATTATAGTAGTATATTCCTGTATATAGTAGCAGTATTATAGTAGTTATATCCCTGTATATAGGAGCAGTATTATAGTAGTTATATTCCTGTATATAGGAGCAGTATTATAGTAGTATATCCCTGTATATAGGAGCAGTATTATAGTAGTATATTCCTGTATATAGGAGCAGTATTATAGTAGTATATTCCTGTATATAGGGGCAGTATTATAGTAGTATATTCCGGTATATAGGAGCAGTATTATAGTAGTTATATTCCTGTATATATGAGCAGTATTATAGTAGTTATATTCCTGTATATAGGAGCAGTATTATAGTAGTTATATCCCTGTATATAGAAGCAGTATTATAGTAGTTATATCCCTGTATATAGGAGCAGTATTATAGTAGTTATATTCCTGTATATAGGAGCAGTATTATAGTAGTATATTCCTGTATATAGGAGCAGTATTATAGTAGTTATATCCCTGTATATAGGAGCAGTATTATAGTAGTTATATCCCTGTATATAGGAGCAGTGTTATAGTAGTTATATTCCTGTATATAGGAGCAGTATTATAGTAGTTATATCCCTGTATATAGGAGCAGTATTATAGTAGTTATATCCCTGTATATAGGAGCAGTATTATAGTAGTTATATCCCTGTATATAGGAGCAGTATTATAGTAGTTATATCCCTGTATATAGGAGCAGTATTATAGTAGTTATATTCCTGTATATAGGAGCAGTATTATAGTAGTTATATTCCTGTATATAGGGAGCAGTATTATAGTAGTATATTCCTGTATATAGGGGCAGTATTATAGTAGTTATATTCCTGTATATAGGAGCAGTATTATAGTAGTGATATTCCTGTATATAGGAGCAGTATTATAGTAGTTATATTCCTGTATATAGGAGCAGTATTATAGTAGTTATACCTCTGTATATAGGGGGCAGTATTATAGTAGTTATATCTCTGTATATAGGGGCAGTATTATAGTAGTTATATTCCTGTATATAGGAGCTGTATTATAGTAGTATATTCCTGTATATAGGAGCAGTATTATAGTAGTATATTCCTGTATATAGGAGCAGTATTATAGTAGTATATTCCTGTATATAGGAGCAGTATTATAGTAGTATTTTCCTGTATATAGGAGCAGTATTATAGTAGTTATATTCCTGTATATAGGAGCAGTATTATAGTAGTATATCCCTGTATATAGGAGCAGTATTATAGTAGTATATCCCTGTATATAGGGAGCAGTATTATAGTAGTATATTCCTGTATATAGGGGGCAGTATTATAATAGTTATATTCCTGTATATAGGAGCAGTATTATAGTAGTATATTCTTGTATATAGGGGAAGTATTATAGTAGTTATATCCCTGTATATAGGAGCAGTATTATAGTAGTTATATTCCTGTATATAGGAGCAGTATTATAGTAGTTATATTCCTGTATATATGAGCAGTATTATAGTAGTTACATCCCTGTATATAGGAGCAGTATTATAGTAGTATATTCCTGTATATAGGAGCAGTATTATAGTAGTTATATTCCTGTATATAGGAGCAGTATTATAATAGTTATATATGCACAAGCCAAAAAGACAGAAATGGCTGCACATCGCACCCATGGCTGACATGAAAGCTTATTCAGCTACATTTAAAACCAACATCAGAAGTTAGTATATAATTTGGCCAAACCATATTGCCTCATGTACCACGTGCAGGTCTTCTGATACACATGAGTCCCTAACCAAAAAACATCACTGTGCCGGTCAGCGACCACAATCCCTGCAAAACGTGCGCAAGCAGAGAAGGGGGGCCACGGAATGGCCCTGCAACCCCATTGTCACAGGACCAGACCCTAAAGGGCCCCCCGGACCCCGCAGGCGCCACCGGCGGAAAAAGTGGACGCCAAGCAACACAAGTGTGAACGCACTCGTGCTTTGTAAGACCCATGTGATCCAAATTAGCAGGAAGCACCTGTGTACATAAGGGGAGGATCTCCTAGTATTCTCCCATTCTACCTGCAGAGGAATGGAGAGAGAGGTAAGAGCTTGTTCACACTTGTGTTGCTTGGCGTCCACTTTTTCCGCCGGTGGCGCCTGCGGGGTTCGGGGGGGCCCTTTTGGGTCTGGTCCTGTGACAATGGGGTTGCGGGGCCATTCTGTGGCCCCCCTTCTCTGCTTGCGCACGGTTTGCGGGGATTGTGGTCGCTGAGCGGCACAGTGATGTTTTTTGGTTAGGCACTCATGTGTATCAGAAGACCTGCACGTGGTACATGAGGCAATATGGTTTGGCCAAATTATATACTAACTTCTGATGTTGGTTTTAAATGTAGCTGAATAAGCTTTCATGTCAGCCATGGGTGCGATGTGCAGCCATTTCTGTCTTTTTGGCTTGTGCATATTATAGTAGTTATATTCCTGTATATAGGAGCAGTATTATAGTAGTTATATTCCTGTATATAGGAGCAGTATTATAGTAGTTATATCCCTGTATATAGGAGCAGTATTATAGTAGTATATCCCTGTATATAGGAGCAGTATTATAGTAGTTATATCCCTGTATATAGGGAGCAGTATTATACTAGTATATCCCTGTATATAGGAGCAGTATTATAGTAGTTATATTCCTGTATATAGGAGCAGTATTATAGTAGTTATATTCTTGTATATAGGAGCAGTATCATAGTAGTATATTCCTGTATATAGGAGCAGTATTATAGGAGTATATCCCTGTATATAGGAGCAGTATTATAGTAGTTATATTCCTGTATATAGGAGCAGTATTATAGTAGTATATTCCTGTATATAGGAGCAGTATTATAGTAGTTATATTCCTGTATATAGGAGCAGTATTATAGTAGTATATTCCTGTATATAGGAGCAGTATTATAGTAGTTATATTCCTGTATATAGGGATTAGTATTATAGTAGTTATATACCTGTATATAGGGGCAGTATTATAGTAGTATATTAGTGTATATAGGGGCAGTATTATAGTAGTTATATCCCTGTATATAGGGAGCAGTATTATAGTAGTTATATCCCTGTATATAGGGAGCAGTATTATACTAGTTATATCCCTGTATATAGGAGCAGTATTATAGTAGTATATCCCTGTATATAGGAGCAGTATTATAGTAGTTATATCCCTGTATATAGGAGTAGTATTATAGTAGTATATTTCTGTATATAGGAGCAGTATTATAGTAGTATATTCCTGTATATAGGAGCAGTATTATAGTAGTATATTCCTGTATATAGGAGCAGTATTATAGTAGTATATTCCTGTATATAGGGGCAGTATTATAGTAGTATATTCCTGTATATAGAAGCAGTATTATAGTAGTTATATTCCTGTATATAGGGAGCAGTATTATAGTAGTTATATTCCTGTATATAGGAGCAGTATTATAGTAGTGTATCCCTGTATATAGGAGCAGTATTATAGTAGTATATTCCTGTATATAGGGGCAGTATTATAGTAGTATATTCCTGTATATAGGAGCAGTATTATAGTAGTATATTCCTGTATATAGGAGCAGTATTATAGTAGTCAGGCTTGTGCTGATTAAATGAATTGCTTTCTCATTTACGCTGAGCACCACTATGATGCATGAATGTCACTGAGATTACTCAGTCAACAAAGACTACAACGCTCCTCATCTCACAAAGTCACTTAACCTGAATACACAAACAGCTCCATACAAATTACGGGTTACTGATAGTGCCAACACATCTATTTGCTTGTGCTTATAGTAGTTATATCCCTGTATATAGGAGCAGTATTATAGTAGTTATATTCCTGTATATAGGAGCAGTATTATAGTAGTATATTCCTGTATATAGGAGCAGTATTATAGTAGTTATATTCCTGTATATAGGGGCAGTATTATAGTAGTTATATCCCTGTATATAGGAGCAGTATTATAGTAGTTATATCCCTGTATATAGGAGCAGTATTATAATAGTTATATTCCTGTATATAGGAGCAGTATTATAGTAGTTATATTCCTGTATATAGGGAGCAGTATTATAGTAGTATATTCCTGTATATAGGAGCAGTATTATAGTAGTATATTCCTGTATATAGGAGCAGTATTATAGTAGTATATTCCTGTATATAGGAGCAGTATTATAGTAGTTATATTCCTGTGTATAGGAGCAGTATTATAATAGTTATATCCCTGTATATAGGAGCAGTATTATAGTAGTTATATCCCTGTATATAGGAGCAGTATTATAGTAGTATATCCCTGTATATAGGAGCAGTATTATAGTAGTATATTCCTGTATATAGGAGCAGTATTATAGTAGTTATATTCCTGTATATAGGGAGCAGTATTATAGTAGTTGCTGTTAGGATATTTATATGTTCTCAGATCTCTTGGCTGTTGACTTACCCTGGAATTTCTTCTTTTGGATCCGGTTAGATATCCAGAATGCCATTCCTGCGATCACCAGAGTGATCAGTGAGTCACAGATCACAATTCCTATTATTGTCCCAGTATTGAGTTGAAAACAACTTCCACATGCTGCAAATAATCAGAATAATCACATTCTATTAATCCACATCTATCCCAGCCAGTATAAAGGTCCAGCAGCGTACGGACTGTAATGTGGGGGGTGCCAACCATCTCAGATCCCAGCCAGTCGGTAACCCCGGAGTGTCATGGTATATATCCATACACTGTGAGCACTGACTGCAGGTTCTTATATATAGGACATCATTAGAGGTTATATACAGCTGCATTTTATACTGCCATGTTTTTCTTTTGTTTCTCCAAAGGTTGCACAGAATTGATTCCGACCAAAAAGAAAGGAAAAGTTGTGTATAATTATGACGCACATCAAACCACAAAATCTCCATAAATAAATACAATTAATCAAGAAACATATAAGCCGGCTAATGAATCCCTCCACCGAGATTAAAAACACTTAAAAATCCCTTTCCACAACATGGGAAGCTGTCAGTAAGGAGTTTCCCTTGAACCCTCAGTTACAATATACGTATACTCCTCCCTGTACAATCATGAGTCTATGAGATAACCAATGCTGAGTATACACCGTATACACTCTATACCCCGGGGCCCGGATACAGTGCTGCAGTGCTATATATACCGCTATACAACATACGTATGACGTATATACCGCTATACAACATAATGACGTATATACCGCTATACAACATAATGACGTATATACCGCTATACAACATAATGACGTATATACCGCTATACAACATAATGACGTATATACCGCTATACAACATACGTATGACGTATATACCGCTATACAACATAATGACGTATATACCGCTACACAACATAATGACGTATATACCGCTATACAACATAGTGACGTATCACAGAATCAATATCAAACAAGTGAGTCAAAAAAGAAATGATAAACGGATAAAGTGTAACCCAATGGTAATCCGGACCCCTAAGCAAGATGTACAGGGTAAGAGGGTCCAACCAGGTCCCACGAGTTACGCTCCCCTGACAAAGCACGGTATCCGGGCCCCGGGGTATAGAGTGTATACGGTGTATACTCAGCATTGGTTATCTCATAGACTCATGATTGTACAGGGAGGAGTATACGTATATTGTAACTGAGGGTTCAAGGGAAACTCCTTACTGACAGCTTCCCATGTTGTGGAAAGGGATTTTTAAGTGTTTTTAATCTCTGTGGAGGGATTCATTAGCCGGCTTATATGTTTCTTGATTGATTGTATTTATTTATGGAGATTTTGTGATTTGATGTGCGTCATAATTATACACAACTTCTTTTCCTTTCTGTATGTGTGGAAGCACCTACCTATCTCAGGCCGTACTTACCTTTTCTTTGGTTTTCTGACAGAATTAATTCCAAACATCATCACTTACCTTCCTGTCCTAATGCAGAACCTGGAAGAGAACAGAGATGGAGTTATAGAGCAAATAAGATGGAATATAGAGACAGATAGATAGATAGATAGATAGATAGATAGATAGATAGATAGATAGGAGATAGATAGGAGATAGATAGGAGATAGATAGATAGATGATAGATAGATAGATAGATAGATAGGAGATAGATAGATAGATAGATAGATAGGAGATAGATAGATAGGAGATAGATAGATAGATAGATAGATAGATAGATAGATAGATAGATAGATAGGAGATAGATAGGTAGATAGATAGATAGGAGATAGATAGATAGATAGATAGGAGATAGATAGATAGATGATAGATAGATAGGAGATAGATAGATAGATAGGAGATAGATAGATAGGAGATAGATAGATAGGAGATAGATAGATAGATAGGAGATAGATAGATAGATAGGAGATAGATAGATAGATAGGAGATAGATAGATAGATAGGAGATAGATAGATAGATAGATAGATAGGAGATAGATAGATAGATAGATAGATAGATAGATAGATAGATAGATAGATAGATAGATAGGAGATAGATAGGTAGATAGATAGATAGGAGATAGATAGGTAGATAGATAGATAGGAGATAGATAGATAGATAGATAGGAGATAGATAGGAGATAGATAGGAGATAGATAGATAGATAGGAGATAGATAGATAGGAGATAGATAGATAGGAGATAGATAGATAGATAGGAGATAGATAGGAGATAGATAGATAGGAGATAGATAGATAGATAGATAGGAGATAGATAGATAGGAGATAGATAGATAGATAGATAGATAGGAGATAGATAGATAGATAGGAGATAGATAGATAGATAGGAGATAGATAGATAGGAGATAGATAGATAGGAGATAGATAGATAGGAGATAGATAGATAGGAGATAGATAGATAGATAGATAGATAGATAGATAGATAGATAGGAGATAGATAGGAGATAAATAGGAGATAGATATAGATGAACGGCAAGAGGACAGCTTGTTTCCAGCAGGGCCGAGGAGTCAGACAGGGCTGCAGCCTGAGCCCAACGCTCTTCAACATCTACATCAATGAACTGGCTGCAGCTCTGGAGGACTCCTCAGCCCCCGGCCTCCTCCTGCATGACCGTGAGGTGAAGTTCCTGCTGTACGCTGATGACCTCCTGCTGCTGTCCCCCACAGAGAGCGGCCTCCAAGAAAGCCTGTCAGTCCTGGAGAAATTCAGCAATACATGGGCACTACCCATCAACTCTAAGAAGACCAAAGTCATGGTGTTCCAGAGGAAGGGTCAGAAAAAAGCCTCCATCTCGTCCTCCTTCACACTAAACGGGTCAGTACTGGAGAACACCAGCAGCTACACATACCTGGGCCTGGAGCTTAACCAATCAGGGAGCTTCAAGTCTGCCATAGAGGTCCTCAAAGGAAAAGCCAGCAGAACCTTCTATGCCATACGAAAGCGACTGTACCACCTCAAACCAACAGTGAGGGTCTGGCTAAAGATCTTTGATGGCGTCATTGCCCCAATCCTGCTTTATCGCAGTGAGGTTTGGGGTCCGGCCACTTACCCAGACCAGTCAAAATGGGATCCAAGCCCAACAGAGACCTTTCATCTGGAATTCTGCAAGTACCTCCTCCAGGTCCATCGCAGCACCTCCAACATGGCGTGTCGGGCAGAGTTGGGCAGGTTCCCACTATGGTTCCAGGTACAGAAGAGGGCGCTTTCATTCTGGGCGCACTTACAGAGAAGCAACCCAGACTCCTATCACCACAAAGCCTCCCTGAGCCATGGAGCCCAATGTGCCCCCCAACAGGGCATCCACCACCAGTCCTGCCAAACCCCACAACATGCCCTGACAAAAGCCCAAATAAAGGGGGCGATAGAGACATACCAGGGGCAATATACAGAGAGATACCAGGGGCAATATACAGAGAGATACCGGGGGCAACATACAGAGAGATACCGGGGGCAATATACATTGAGATACCAGGGTCAATACACAGAGAGATACCGGGGGCAACATACAGAGAGATACCGGGGGCAACATACAGAGAGATACCGGGGACAATAAAAAGAGAGATACCGGGGGCAATACAATGAGAGATACCCGGGGCAACATACAGAGAGATACCCGGGGCAACATACAGAGAGATACCAGGGGCAATATACAGAGAGATACCGGGGGCAACATACAGAGAGATACCGGGGGCAATACACAGAGAGATACCGGGGGCAATACACAGAGAGATACCGGGGGCAATACACAGAGAGATACCGGGGGCAATACACAGAGGAATGGAGGAGAGAAATAAGTAACTCCCAGAAACTCACCATCTACCAGTCACTACAGAGAGACTACACCATGGCGCCATACCTAGAGAGGCTGCACCACCCCAAACACAGGCAAACCCTTAGCCTCTATAGACTGAGCGCCCAAAGCCTGGAGATAGAGACAGGGTGGCACAGACAGACATACAAGCCGCGGGAGAGCCGACTGTGCCGGCACTGTGAGCAGGGAGACCTGGAGGATGAGGCCCACTTCTTGCTACACTGCAGCAAATACTCATCCCCCAGGGTCACCTACTTCCAGAGACTCTCCACCATCATCCACCAGGGACACCTACTTCCAGAGACTCTCCACCATCATCCACCAGGGTCACCTACTTCCAGAGACTCTCCACCATCATCCACCAGGGACACCTACTTCCAGAGACTCTCCACCATCATCCACCAGGGTCACCTACTTCCAGAGACTCTCCACCATCATCCACCACCGGGGTCACCTACTTCCAGAGACTCTCCACCATCATCCACCAGGGACACCTACTTCCAGAGACTCTCCATCATCATCCACCAGGGTCACCTACTTCCAGAGACTCTCCACCATCATCCACCACCGGGGTCACCTACTTCCAGAGACTCTCCACCATCATCCACCAGGGTCACCTACTTCCAGAGACTCTCCACCATCATCCACCAGGGACACCTACTTCCAAAGACTCTCCACCATGGACACCTACTTCCAGAGACTCTCCACCATCATCCACCAGGGTCACCTACTTCCAGAGACTCTCCACCATCATCCACCATGGTCACCTACTTCCAGAGACTCTCCCCCATCATCCACCAGGGTCACCTACTTCCACAGACTCTCCCCCATCATCCACCAGGGTCACCTACTTCCAGAGACTCTCCACCATCATCCACCATGGACACCTACTTCCAGAGACTCTCCGCCATCATCCACCAGGGTCACCTACTTCCAGAGACTCTCCGCCATCATCCACCAGGGACACCTACTTCCAGAGACTCTCCACCATCATCCACCAGGGACACCTACTTCCAGAGACTCTCCACCATCATCCACCATGGACAGCTACTTCCAGAGACTCTCCACCATCATCCACCAGGGTCACCTACTTCCAGAGACTCTCCACCATCATCCACCATGGACACCTACTTCCAGAGACTCTCCACCATCATCCACCAGGGTCACCTACTTCCAGAGACTCTCCACCATCATCCACCATGGTCACCTACTTCCAGAGACTCTCCACCATCATCCACCATGGTCACCTACTTCCAGAGACTCTCCACCATCATCCACCAGGGTCACCTACTTCCACAGACTCTCCCCCATCATCCACCAGGGTCACCTACTTCCAGAGACTCTCCACCATCATCCACCATGGACACCTACTTCCAGAGACTCTCCACCATCATCCACCATGGACACCTACTTCCAGAGACTCTCCACCATCATCCACCAGGGTCACCTACTTCCAGAGACTCTTCACCATCATCCACCAGGGTCACCTACTTCCAGAGACTCTCCACCATCATCCACCAGGGACACCTACTTCCAGAGACTCTTCACCATCATCCACCAGGGTCACCTACTTCCAGAGACTCTCCACCATCATCCACCAGGGTCACCTACTTCCAGAGACTCTCCACCATCATCCACCATGGTCACCTATTTCCAGAGACTCTCCACCATCATCCACCAGGGTCACCTACTTCCAGAGACTCTCCACCATCCCCCACCGGGGACACCTACTTCCAGAGACTCTCCACCATCATCCCGGACTTCACCTCCATAGATGAGGAGAGGAAACTCCACATTCTGCTGGGGGAAGAAGAGGCCACCATGGAAGTAACGGCCCAATATGTCTCCACCTGCCACCGGCTGAGAGGAAGATACCATGGACTGTTATACACCCTATTATCCCCCAATCCTGCCCCTCACCCCATATCCACCCTGCTCCCCACACGCCCCCCCCCCCCCCCTACTCCATCTATTATACTCTGTTGCTTTGGTAATACTAAATGTTTATTTTATTTTGGACCTGCCAATAAAGCTTTTTTGAATTTGATAGGAGAGAGATAGATAGATAGGAGATAGATAGATAGATAGATAGGAGATAGATAGAGATAGATAGAGATAGATAGGAGATAGATAGATAGGAGATAGATAGATAGATAGGAGATAGATAGGAGATAGATAGATAGATAGATAGATAGATAGATAGATAGATAGATAGGAGATAGATAGATAGGAGATAGATAGATAGATAGGAGATAGATAGATAGATAGATAGATAGATAGATAGATAGATAGGAGATAGATAGATAGGAGATAGATAGGAGATAGATAGATAGATAGATAGATAGGAGATAGATAGGAGATAGATAGATAGATAGGAGATAGATAGAGATAGATAGATAGATAGATAGATAGATAGGAGATAGATAGATAGGAGATAGATAGATAGGAGATAGATAGATAGATAGATAGGAGATAGATAGATAGGAGATAGATAGATTAGAGATAGATAGAGATAGATAGAGATAGATAGAGATAGATAGATAGGAGATAGATAGGAGATAGATAGATATATAGATAGGAGATAGGAGATAGATAGATAGATAGGAGATAGATAGATAGGAGATAGATAGATAGGAGATAGATAGGAGATAGATAGATATATAGATAGGAGATAGATAGAGATAGATAGGAGATAGATAGATAGATAGATAGATAGATAGATAGGAGATAGATAGAGATAGCTAGAGATAGATAGAGATAGATAGATAGGAGATAGATAGATAGATAGATAGATAGGAGATAGATAGATAGATAGATAGATAGATAGATAGATAGGAGAGAGATAGATAGGAGATAGATAGATAGGAGATAGATAGATAGATAGATAGATAGATAGATAGATAGATAGATAGATAGGAGATAGATAGATAGATAGGAGATAGATAGATAGATAGGAGATAGATAGATAGATAGATAGGAGATAGATAGATAGATAGATAGATAGATAGATAGATAGATAGATAGGAGATAGATAGGAGATAGATAGATAGATAGATAGATAGATAGATAGATAGATAGGAGATAGATAGGAGATAGATAGATAGATAGGAGATAGATAGATAGATTGATAGATAGATAGATAGATAGGAGAGAGATAGATAGATAGATAGGAGATAGATAGGAGATAGATAGGAGATAGATAGGAGATAGATAGATAGATAGATAGATAGGAGATAGATAGGAGATAGATAGATAGATAGGAGATAGATAGGAGATAGATAGATAGATAGATAGATAGGAGATAGATAGGAGATAGATAGATAGATAGATAGATAGATAGATAGATAGATAGGAGATAGATAGGAGATAGATAGATAGGAGATAGATAGGAGATAGATAGATAGATAGATAGGAGATAGATAGGAGATAGATAGATAGATAGATAGATAGATAGGAGATAGATAGGAGATAGATAGATAGATAGGAGATAGATAGATAGATAGATAGGAGATAGGTAGATATGCCTCCCTATCTCTCCCTATCTCTCCCTGCCTCTCCCTATCTCTCCCTATCTCTTGATTTCTCAGCCTCTTTCCCTATGTATCAGCTTATCTTCTATATCCAGCTTTCCCTGGATCTTGCTATTTTTTTTTTTCATCCTCTCTCCTGCTTCTCTCACCAACACTTTCTATTCCTTCTCTATGTCTTCATGTATCTAGTTGTTTGGCTATCTACCTATCTATCTATCTATCTCTTTTCCCTCTCTATCTGATACGGAGCTCCTCTCTCTCTGAAGCTGTGGCCACACACTGAGAAGCTGCTGGGACGCTCAGGCACTTCCTGGTGCTGTGGGGTGATGTCACACATCTTGATGTTCACAGAAAACCAGGATACAAGGGATTATAGGAGTAATAATCCCTTGTATCCTGGTCTATTCTGTGAAAAAAGTACAGTTTTGCGTCACAGTTGTTATTTTAACCAGATTCGTAACGAACTTTCTCAAAGTACCAAACCAAACTTTTTGCAAAGTTCGTAACGAATCTGGTTCGTTACGGTTCGGTTCGCTCATCCCTAATAGTAACTATAGAATGGTCGGACCGCACCCCAATTGCAGTGAAAATTTCAGACCTTCACTCGCCTAACACAAACACAGTCTGGCGACTGAACAATTATGTTCTTTGCAACCCTACTTATAAAGCACACATACTAGAAACACTTCAAGAGTACTTCTCTATCATTGACAATGGACAAATAACAGATACCATCCTGTGGTGTGCCCATAAGGCACTAATACGGGGACATTTTATACAACCATCCTCGTTTGACAAACGACAAAGACAACAACAAATCCTAGAGCTACAACATAAACTTGCAGAACTCCGCAGACTTAACACAACACGACCCCGAGAGGGCATTAGAGATAGTACTTGTTACGCAGAAACTCCATGAACACAATGCCTGTAAATTTGAACTTGCTCTAAGCAGAATCAGGTTGCAGCACTATTGGTATGGAAACAGACCTTCGGCTCTATTAGCAAAACAATTAAACAAATGGCTAAATCCCAAATTCAATTTGTATATGATGCACTATTAACAATAAGGTCCCTAAAAGCAAACAAATCCCGAGGCCCAGATGGACTAACCAATGACTATTACAAGGTTCACAGCGGCAGGACCAAGTGGGGTTTGTTACGGGGCGCCAAACCTGTGACGGAACCCGACGGTTCATAGACCCCTATAGCGGTAACAGAGGTCCGGCGAACGCCTTCTCTGCTCCTTACCCTGGATGCGGAGAAGGCGTTCGACCGGGTCCATTGGAAAAACTTGGAGGCAACGCTGAAAAAATTTGGGATTACTGGTCCACTTCTCAAGTCCCCAATAATATTCGTGCTTGCAATAGAACCCCTAGCAAAAATAATCAGAGAGGCCACATCCTTAAAGGGCATACAAGTGGGCACAAAGGGACAGCGCATTGGGTTGTTTGCGGACAATATAATTCTTGCCATCCCAACTGGAAACATCATTACAATCAGTGATGCAAATTCTTAATGAATTCGGGAACATAAGCTACTACAAAGTCAATTCCTCTAAATCACAAATATTAAGCCTGGGCCTACACCAACCTCTAGTGCTGCAACTAAAACAAAACTTCCCCTTCTAATGGTCAGACAAGGCTATCCCATACTTAGGTATCACGCTCACGTACCCCATACGAAAACTAGCAGTGACTAATTCCAACAACTTATTAAGAACAATACAAACCGACATAACCAAATACACTTCTCTACCAATCTCTTGGGTTATACGAATATCTACTATCAAAATGATGATTCTTGGTGATTGTTGATTGTTGGGAGATTACTATAGCTCCTTATATGCCCCCCCCCCCCCCCTCGGATCCGGGACCCCTGTCTACTTTTCTGCGCGACATTCGGCTGCCCTCCTTGTCAGAGGAACAACAAGAAATCGCAGAAATCACTGAGGCGGAGGTGCGCTCGGTCATCAAGTCGCCCATAATGGGAAGGCTCCCGGACCTGATGGGTTCAGTGGGGAATTTTATAAATCCCTAGTAGATCAAGTCACCCCAGCCCTGGTCAGTCATTTTAATGCCATGTTTGAAACAGGGAACATCCCGGCTGGAGCCAAATTAGCGTATATCAAAGTCCTACCTAAGCCGGGCAAGGATCCTTTACACCCGGGATCTTAGCGTCCCATTTCCCTGATCAATCAGGACATTAAAGATCCTTGCTGATAGGCTAGCGGTTCATTTACCGGAGATAATAAGCGATAATCAAGTGGGCTTTGTCAGGAATAGGGCAGCGGTGATTAATATCCGTAAAGTGTTGGCGGTACTAGATAGGGTCCGACACCGTCCTCACCCAGAAGAAACCCCAGCATTGTTAACCCTGGATGCCGAAAAGGCTTTTGATGTAAGATGGGACTGGCTGTGGGCGGTGTTAGACAAAGTTGGGATACTAGGTAGATGGCAGACCTTTCTCAGGGGCCTATATAGAGATCCCATAGCCAGGGTCCACACAGCGGGGATACTATCGGCCCCGATTCCCCTAGCTAGGGGCACCCGGCAAGAGTGCCCACTCTCACCCTTGCTATTCGATCTCGCGATCGAACCTCTTGCCAGGCACCTATCTGAATCGGATTTGTATGAAGGAATCAGGGTGGGGGACCAAGAAGTGCGCTTAACACTTTTTGCTGATGATGTACTCTTATTTATAAATAATCCCCATATTGGCGTTCCAAAGATCTTAGCCTTTTTAGAGGATTACGGTAAACTCACCGGGTATAAAGTAAATCCTGGGAAGAGTGAGATCATACCTGTAGGATTATCGCCCCCCTCTTGGCAGAGGTCTATAGCTTCACTGGAGGTCAGAGTGACTACTAGCCACATCACATATTTAGGAATCAAGGTGGGACGGACTCCGGACACCCTTTATTCCCTGAATTATCCACCCCCTTATAGATAAAATTCTTCTTGAGCTGAAAAGGTGGTCGCAACTGCCATTAGCCTTCTTGGGCAGATGTCACTTAATTAAGATGGTGAGCTTTTCTATCCGCTTCAAACACTACCATTACTGTTAAAGCACACAGATGTTACTAAACTAAGGCAAGCATTTTCTAAAGTCATATGGGCGGGCAAACGCCCGAGGCTCGCTTTCCCCAAGCTGGCATTATGCAAACCAGAAGGGGGATTAAATTTCCCGAACATCAGGGGATACAATGTAGTGTGCCTATTTCGGCACGTCATAGACTGGATCCACGGATCGTCCTTCCATTCTAATGTTTCTATAGAGAAGGCCTTTGCCCACCCATGGAACCTTACTGCTATTTTGCATTCCTCCCTGTCGCGCTTGCCAGCCTTTATTAAAAGCTCTGTCCTTATGCGTGACACCATCATGGCCTGGAGGGAGGTGCGCAAATTGTCACACTTACCCTTTCTACTATCTAAGTGCATGCCGCTGTTTGGCAATCCTGACACACCATGGAGTTGTCACCCCTCCTGGGAACCGCTTTGGGTGGCTAAGGGGATAACCACTGTAGGGTCCCTAATCAATACTGAGACTAAAAAATGGCTCCCCCCGTCTGATATCATGGTTCGATTCTCTCTCCCGGCTACTCATTTCCTCTTTGTTCAGCAAGTCTACTCCTTTTGCTCGTCACGGTTGCGTGACCTAAACTCCGAAGCACTCCCCCACACATTAGATGGTATCATAGGGGAAGCTGCACGCAAGGTGTCTATATCAGAACTGTATAATGCCTTGAGGGCCACATTCCTGAAAATTGATCCCAAGTCTATTTTCCCTACTTGGGCTCGATGGACTAATGACCCTCAAAATCAGGACTGCATTCTTAAGGGGTGGACGGTGGTGCGTGCATGTATCCTAAACGAGAGATGGAGGGAAACATCATTGTGCCCTTTATGGGTTTAATATTCGGCCCTCACCCAACTTCCCAGATCGGATAACCGCATGCCCAAAATGCAAGGAATCACTAACTAATTTATGGCATGGAGTATGGGAGTGTTCACACACTAAAGCTTACTGGCGTTCTGTAGCTTCTTACATTGACACTCACTGGCGGATCACCTTCCCAGACACGCCGCAGGCGTTCCTCTTTCATCAACTACGACCCCCTGATGATGAGTCTCCTGCGACAAAAATCCCTGAAATGATCCACATAGCCTTACATGTGGCCCTCCGGTGTCTGTTTCATGAATGGCTGGCGGAGAAGGTGCCGGAGATGTCCATGATTGTGTCTCAATTAAAACTGCTTTTTAATGTTGATAGGATCTATGCAGAACAACATAAACGTACGGGCACAAAAAGGTTCTTTAAGAGATGGAAATCCTTTCTGGAACCGCACGAGATGAGAGATATTGTCTTTCCATTCAGATGCACTGATTGGTATTGTAGAAGCGACCTGGCAGGTACACTGGGATCCCTCCGCCTTTCACCGTCAGCCATGAGGGGTCGTACTGATTTTACCAACATTTAATGTGACATATTAGCGAGAGGATCTGTAGGGAAGATGGGGGTGAGGAAAGGGGGGATGGGTAAGGATGGGAGGGAAGGGAGGGAGATGTCTTGGTATAGAACCAGCAAGGTGAGACATGTGATCTCCAGAAAAGAGGCCAATGTCTATTAATATTAATATTGCTTTTTGTATTCACAATCAGTGACTTTATTTGTACATTCTTCAATGGTAATATGGTGTATACCCCATTATTGTTGGTCCTATGTTTGGACCTTTGTATTGTTGGTTTGTTCTGTTTTAAAAAAAACTGATAAAAGATTGAATAAACATATATTTAAAAAAAAAAAAAAAATGATGATTTTTCCTAAAATAATCTACTTTTTTAGAAACCTACCTATACACCTATTAGTGACCCTTTTAAAAAACATACAAAGGCGATAATTGGGTATGTGTGGTTAGGGCAACGTGCTAGAGTATCCTATAGGATCCTTTGTTTGCCAGTCAAGATGGGAGGTTTGGGGTGCCCAGACTATTATTGCCCAGACGTTACCATTATTACGCATCTATAATGGACCAGACAAAACAATGGTGCACAGTGGGTTCAACTAAACAGTGGGTGGAATTAGAATCAGCTCTTGTACCAGGAAAAAAAATGTACCGGCATTGTTATGGGCCTCGAGATTGTCACCTGTGAGACAAAGCAATCTGCCACCACCAGTAATGGAGGGAATTTCCATATGTAACAAAGATATAGTTAAAAATCTGTTAATACCTACACGGGCATCTCTAATCCCTCTACCGACCCTAGAAAGAATCATACCCGACCACAATAGCGGACTTATACACCAACAACACTCTGATACCATTTGCAGATCTGGTCAAACAGTACAACACCTCTAAGAAAGACTTTTACAAATACTTGCAGCTCAGGCACTGCTTGACCGATGGGAAATTTGAGGTATTCCTCAAGGACACAACAGGGAAACTTAGAGGCCTTGCTTTAACACATCAATCCCCATCAGCACAGAATATGGAGTTCCCTTTCATTGAAAATGGGAAGTGGACCTTAAGAGATCATTCTCCGCACAACGATGGTCGACTCTATTTGATCTCCTTTCCAAAGTTTCACACTGCATCAGCCACTTAGAAGCCTCCAGAAAATTACTTTACCGGTGGTACATGACGCCTTACCCCACATCATCGCCATTGTGCTGGAGGTACGGGCATAGGAACTCTACTACACGTATGGTGGGACTGCCCGCTGATTACGCCGTTTTGGAACAAGATTCATGACTTTTTAGAGGCAATTCTGCAATACCCACTACCTTGGGGACCGAGCATGGCACTGCTCTCCCTAGATAATGATCATGTCCCACATGAGGACTTGACAATACTGATTCACACCCTAATGACAGCAATGAATGCGATTGCTCTAAAGAGGAAATCAGCAGCACTTCCTGAAATTAGGGAAAGGTTCAATACAATTACAGAATGGAAAGGTCTATAGCTTTAAGGAACAATAACCTTCCGCGAATGGAAACATTGTGGTACAAATGGACTGAGTTGGGTCTAGATGCTTGAGGCTGTCAGTTCAGCTTTTTCTTAAATAACCTTGGTTGGCTGATTCTTACTAAGCACTAAGGAGCTAGGTGGCATTACTTAATGGATAACTAAACCATACTACAAGCAATGTATTCTTTTATTGCAGGACTGTACGTTGCGGAATCTAACGTCGTTAAACTACATGTTTGTGTTTAGGCCGATTATTTCTCGGCCATGTTTGTAAATTTTATATGAAAAATTTGTAATAAAAACTTTAAATCAAACAAAAAAAATAAAAAATTTTAACCCGAGGGTCACAGGAAAGACAGCCTAGCATAAAGTCAGCCATGTGCGCCAGGGTCCCAACACACAAGATTTCCCTCTCCTAAATAGGCTGACTGTCAATTTCCTCCTCCTCCTCCTCCTCCACTAATTCCTCCTCTTCAGGCCATACACGCTCTACAGCTAAGGATTGAGCATGGGTTCCCTCTTCAGTCGCGGCACCAGTCTGCTCCTCTATCTCCTCTTCCTCCTCTTCTACTGGCCCTGAAACTGACGTCAGGGTGGTCTGGCTATCTATCAGCGGATGTTCTTCCCCCGTCTCCTGAGAAGAAGGCAAAGTGTCAGACTTCAGCCTGAGCAGGGAGGTTTGAAGCAGACCCAGCAGCGGGATGGTGAGACTGATGATGGCGGCATCGCCGCTGACCATTTGTGTTGACTCCTCAAAGGGGCGCAGTACCTGACAGATAGCAGACATCCACATCCACTCCTCATTGTAGATTTGAGGAAGCTGACTGACCTGACTACCGCTTTGCACCGAGGTTGACATCTGGCATTCCACATTGGCTCTGCGTTGCTGGTAAACCCTGGCTGCCATCTGGAAGGTGGAATTCCACTCGTGGGCACGTCGCACAGCAGTCTGTGAGCCGGCAGTTGCAAGCGCCTTGGCACTGCCCTAAGGGGCGCAGCATCCGTGGTTGACTTGTGGAAATGCGCACAGATGCGCCGCACCTTGGTGAGCAAGTCAGCCAAATTGTGGTAGGTCTTAAGGAACCGCTGCACCACTAGTTTAAAGACGTGGGCCAGGCATAGTACATGTGTGAGGCTGCCGAGTTGCAGAGCCGCCACCAGGTTCCGCCCATTGTCACACACAACCATGCCTGGTTTTAGGTTCCACAGCGCGAGCCAAAGATCGGTCTGCGCCGTGATGCCCTGCAACAGCTCCTGGGCCGTGTGCCTCTTGTCGCCTAAGCTCAGCAGTTTCAACACCGCATGTTGGCGCTTACCCACCGCAGTGCTGATGCAGCTAGCGCTACGAAATGGAGGCGACGTGCTCATGGAGGGTAATAGAGAGGAGGAGGAAGAAGAGGAGGAGGAGAAAGAGGTTTTGGAGGAGGGAGATGTATAGAAATTATGAGAGACCGCGACCAAGGTAGGCCTAGAAATGAGCGAACCGGTTCGACTGCTATGGGATCCGGTTCGGATTTTTCCAAAAGTCCGAGTCTGGTCGGGTTTGGATTTTTGGAAATCCGCTCCAGATTATTTTTTTTTTCTTGCTTTCTAAAATGGCAGCCGCCAATTTAGAAAGCAGGAAGTGTTATGGGCGGGAAAAGCGCTTTCCCATGATGCCCGGAACACATCCAATCAGCAGGGATCTTGCACTAGCCCACCCCCTGTGTGACGTCGGTATAGCTTTAAGGGGACGATGCAGTCTGCAAAGAGAGAGGAAGGAGACTGTTAGCAGTGCACAGAGCTCGTCAGTGACAAAACGCTGCTGCTGCTGTACTGACTACTGAGAAGATATTGTACAAAAGCAAACACCAAAAGGTTATTAGGAAAGCGGAGAGGAGAAACATATAGTGATTGAGACAGAAAAATAGAGAGGGCAAAAGATAGATAGATTAGGCATAGGAGAGCAAAGGGTGCACAGAAGAAAAACGTGCTATACAGATATATAAGTACTATACTGTCACCCTTGTGAGAGTGTATATGACATAGGTGTTATCCTAAGACACAAATATACCTTGTGCATTTGTGTAGAATAAAACTCTAAATAAAAGTGCTATACAGATATACAAGTACTATAGTTGGACCCTTTTTCCTGCATAGACAATGTAATGGGGAATATTGAAGTTTAAAAAAAAATAATAATTGACTTTGAGATATTGAAAAGATAATGATGTTACTGACATGTAGAGCCCTAAATTCAACCAAATACACTACCCCCGTATTATATAGATGATTTAAACTATGAAATCTGAAGAAATCCGAAATTTGGTCGAAACAAACTTTTCCAAAAAATCCAGAAGTCCAGTCGGAACGAAATTTTAAAAAGTTCACTCATCTCTAGGTAGGCCCCGCAATCCCCGGTGTGGGCAGCACATGAGCGGAACCAGGGTCAGACTCTGTCCCAGCCTCCACCAAGTTGACCCAATGTGCCGTCAGGGAGATATAGTGTCCCTGCCCGCCAGCACTTGTCTGTGGTTAGGTGGACCTTGTCGCTGACCGCACAATGATGTTATTCGACATGTGCTGGTGTAGGGCTGGGATGGCACACCGTGAAAAGTAGTGGTGGCTGGGGACAGAGTACTGAGGGACAGCCACCGCCATGAGGTTCCTAAAAGCCTCTGTCTCTACCAGCCGATAGGGCAGCATCTCCAAGCTCAGCAGTTTGCCTATGTGCACATTTAGGGCTTGTGCATGCGGGTGAGTGGCCGTGTATTTGCGCTTCCGTTCAAAGGTCTACTGCAGGGACAGGTGAACGCTGCGCTTGGACACCTTGCTGGAGGGTGTGGAGCGGAGTGGAGGTGAAGGGGTGCGTGTAGGGCGGGAGGCGCTCATTCCTGGGGCCTGGGCGGGGGGACTGACAGAGCCAGCACCTGACACAGGGGAGGAGCAGGGGTGCGACTTGCAGTCACTGAACGGCCTTGGTTCCATTGAGTGGGGTGTTTAGCACTCATATGCCTGTGCATGCTGGTAGTGGTTAGGCTGGAAGTGGTGGTTCCCCTACTGATCCTGGCGTGGCACACGTTGCACACTACAGTCCGTCGGTCATCCGCAGTTTCTTCCTCCAGACTTGGGAACATCTAGGCCTGGCCACGGGAGTTTGACTCTGTGAAACAGTTGCTGATCTAATCACTCTGCCCCTGCTTCTCCCTCTGCCCCTGCCTCTCCCTCTGCCCCTGCCTCTCCCTCTTCCAACCGGTCCTGCGGGTGAACTTGCCTCCCCTCAGAAGCACGGTCTACACTAGGCTTATCCTCCCAGCTCGGGTCAGTCACCTCGTCCTCATCCACCAGCTCCTCACTCTCCTCCTCACTTAGAGTTACATCCATGACAACAACCTCACTGTCTGACAACCGGGTCTCATCATCATCATCAGACACCTCTTCCAACCCCGCTTGCAGGTCCTCACTCTCATCACCCACTGACTGCCTGAGCTGCATAGTTTGGGCATCAGGACAGATCGACTGCTCCGGTTGCTCTGACTCAGGGAAGGGTCCAGAAAAGAGTTCCTGGGAGCCTGGTGGTGGTGGTGGATGGAGGGGCCAGGCTGTGGGGAAGGAGGCGGAGCTGGTGGTGGTGGTGGTGGATGGAGGGGCCAGGCTGTGGGGAAGGAGGCGGAGCTAATGGAGCAAGGGTTCCTCTCCCTTGGGTAGCGTGGGCGGACTGCGTGGAAGACTGGGTGGTGGATAAGTTACAGGACACATTATCCGCTATACACGTCATGACCTGTTCACACTGCTGCAGTTTCAATAGCGGTGTACCCTAAGTTGCGAGAGGAAGCTAGGGAGTGAATGTCTGCATTGTGCCACTCAGGGCCGTTTCTAGGGCTGGGCGAGCCAGGCCACCGCACGGGGCGCCCACAGCTAGGGGGCGCCCTGCGGCATCTGACAGTACCCGGCCCGCAGCCCCTGCATCCTCAGGGCTTGCCGGGGACCTGGAATCTAAGCATACCTCCCAACTGTCCCGGATTCCGTGGGACAGTCCCGTTTTCGGGGTGCTGTCCCGCATTATATGTGGCCTTACCAGAAAAACAATAAACCAGTAACTCACCTGTCCGCCGGTCCCAGCAGCTCCTCTCCCGGCAGAGCGCGCACTCGTGTCAGTGACTCTGTACCCCGCTGCCCGCCCCAGAGGATGACGGGAGTGCGCGCTCTGCCGGGAGAGGAGCTGCTGGGACCGGTGGACAGGTGAGTTACTGGTTTATTGTTTTTCTAGTCGGGCCACACTAATGGGGGATTGGCTACTATGTGGGGCGCTATATGGGGGCATTGGCTACTATGTGGGGCGCTATATTAGGGTTTGGATACTATGTGGGGCATATATGGGGGCATTGGCTACTATGTGGGGCACTATATGGGGGGATTGGCTACTATGTGGGGCACTATATGGGGGGATTGGCTACTATGTGGGGCACTATATGGGGGGATTGGCTACTATGTGGGGCACTATATGGGGGATTGGCTACTATCTGGGCACTATATGGGGGGTTTGGCTACTATGTGGGGCGCTATATGGGGGGATTGGCTACTATGTGGGGCATATATGGGGGCATTGGCTACTATGTGGGGCACTATATGGGGGATTGGCTACTATGTGGGCACCATATGGGGATTGGCTACTATGTGGGGCACTCTATGGGGGATTGGCTAGTATGTGGACACCATATGGGGGATTGGCTACTATGTGGGGCACTATATGGGGGATTGGCTACTATGTGGACACCATATGGGGGATTGGCTACTATGTGGGGCACTATATGGAGGCATTGGCTACTATGTGGGGCACTATATGGGGGATTGGCTACTATGTGGGGCATATATGGGGGCATTGGCTACTATGTGGGGCATATATGGGGGCATTGGCTACTATGTGGGCACCATATGGGGGGTTGGCTACTATGTGAGCACCATATGGGGGATTGGCTACTATGTGGGGAACAATATGGGGGATTGGCTACTATGTGGGGCACTATATGGGGGCATTGGCTACTATGTGGGGAACAATATGGGGGATTGGCTACTATGTGGGGCACTATATGGGGGCATTGGCTACTATGTGGGGAACAATATGGGGGATTGGCTACTATGTGGGCACTATATGGAGGGATTGGCTACTATGTGGGCACTATATGGAGGGATTGGCTACTATGTGGGCACTATATGGAGGGATTGGCTACTATGTGGGGCACTATATGGGGGATTGGCTACTATGTGGGCACTATATGGAGGGATTGGCTACTATGTGGGGCACTATATGGGGGATTGGCTACTATGTGGGCACTATATGGGGGCATTGGCTACTATGTGGGGAACAATATGGGGGATTGGCTACTATGTGGGGCACTATATGGGGGGATTGGATACTATGTGGGGCACTATATGGGGCATTGGCTACTATGTGGGTTACTATATGGGGGATTGGATAATATGTGGGGCATATATGGGGGCATTGGCTACTATGTGGGGCATATATGGGGGGATTGGCTACTATGTGGGGCACTATATGGGGGATTGGATACTATGTGGGGCACTATATGGGGGATTGGATACTATGTGGGGCACTATATGGGGGATTGGATACTATATGGGGGATTGGATACTATGTGGGGCACTATATGGGGCATTGGATACTATGTGGGGCACTATATGGGGGGATTGGATACTATGTGGGGCACTATATGGGGGATTGGATACTATGTGGGGCACTATATGGGGGGATTGGATACTATGTGGGGCATTATATGGGGGGATTGGATACTATGTGGGGCACTATATGGGGGATTGGCTACTATGTGGGGCACTATATGGGGCATTGGATACTATGTGGGGCACTATATGGGGGATTGGATACTATGTGGGGCACTATATGGGCATTGGCTACTATGTGGGGCACTATATGGGGGATTGGCTACTATATGGGGCATATATGGGGGCATTGGCTACTATGTGGGGCACTATATGGGGCATTGGATACTATGTGGGGCACTATATGGGGGATTGGCTACTATATGGGGCATATATGGGGGCATTGGCTACTATGTGGGGCACTATATGGGGGCATTGGATACTATGTGGGGCACTATATGGGGGATTGGATACTATGTGGGGCACTATATGGGGGATTGGATACTATGTGGGGCATTATAATGGGGGATTGGATACTATGTGGGGCACTATATGGGGGATTGGATACTATGTGGGGCACTATATGGGGGATTGGATACTATGTGGGGCACTATATGGGGGATTGGATACTATGTGGGGCATTATAATGGGGATAGTGATGTCACGATAACAGAATTTTGAGTTCGATACTCAATACGAGTTCGATACTTACTAAAATATTTAAAAACAAAACGATAGAAATATTATTCCCCCTAGACAGCGAATATAATAAACCTGAAATGTTTTCTATACTCTTCAGGCCGCACTATTACAGAGATACCAATTTATGGACTTTTTTTTAATTTTATTACGTTAAAAATAAAGGTTTACGTTTTTTAAATAATTGTGTACAGAGTACAGTGATCACTTAGACAGCTCCGCTATACCGCATACAGCGATCATGGACAGCTCTGCTATACACTGCCCACTCGGCTCTGCTATGCACTGCTCACTCGGCTCTGCTATGCACTGCCCACTCGGCTCTGCTATGCACTGCCCACTCGGCTCTGCTATGCACTGCCCACTCGGCTCTGCTATGCACTGCCCACTCGGCTCTGCTATGCACTGCCCACTCGGCTCTGCTATGCACTGCCCACTCGGCTCTGCTATGCACTGCCTACTCGGCTCTGCTATGCACTACTTATACTTATGCTGATGTCGGCACCTCACAGCCCCCGCACCTCCCCCACCTGCAAGCCGGCTGGATCCTCACATGTGTCCTCTCTCCCGGACCTCCCGCTCTCCCTCTCCGTCCTCTTCTCCCTCTCCGTCCCTCAGCTGCAGGCTGACAGGTGAGTATCTGGTGGGGGAATCCTGCACAGAGGGAGCCCCGATATGTCCCGATAATCCCGCCGCCCCCCCCCCCCCCCCCCGGTGCCAAAGTTTACATGTCATCCAGCTCTCCCAGCATCCTGTGTGTCAGTGTAATGGAGGTCACCCAGCTCTCCCAGTATCCTGTATGTCAGTGTAATGGAGGTCACCCAGCTTTCCCAGTATCCTGTATGTCTGTGTGTAATGGAGGTCACCCAGCTTTCCCAGTATCCTGTATGTCAGGGTAATGGAGGTCACACAGCTTTCCCAGTATCCTGTATGTCAGTGTATAATAGGTCACCCAGCTCTCCCAGCATCCTGTATGTCAGTGTATAATGGAGGTCACCCAGCTCTCCCAGTATCCTGTATGTCAGTGTAATGGAGGTCACCCAGCTCTCCCAGCATCCTGAATGTCAGTGTATAATGGAGGTCACCCAGCTCTCCCAGTATCCTGTATGTCAGTGTAATGGAGGTCACCCAGCTTTCCCAGTATCCTGTATGTCAGTGTGTAATGGAGGTCACCATCTCTCCCAGCATCCTGTATGTCAGTGTATAATGGAGGTCACCCAGCTCTCCCAGTATCGTGTATGTCAGTGTAATGGAGGTCACCCAGCTTTCCCAGTATCCTGTATGTCAGTGTATAATGGAGGTCACCATCTCTCCCAGTATCCTGTATGTCAGTGTATAATAGAGGTCACCCAGCTCTCCCAGTATCCTGTATGTCAGTGTATAATGGAGGTCACCAGCTTTCCCAGTATCCTGTATGTCAGTGTGTAATGGAGGTCACCATCTCTCCCAGCATCCTGTATGTCAGTGTAATGGAGGTCACCCAGCTTTCCCAGTATCCTGTATGTCAGTGTGTAATGGAGGTCACCATCTCTCCCAGCATCCTGTATGTCAGTGTATAATGGAGGTCACCAGCTTTCCCAGCATCCTGTATGTCAGTGTGTAATGGAGGTCACCATCTCTCCCAGTATCCTGTATGTCAGTATAATGGAGGTCACCAGCTTTCCCAGCATCCTGTATGTCAGTGTATAATGGAGGTCACCAGCTTTCCCAGCATCCTGTATGTCAGTATAATGGAGGTCACCCAGCTCTCCCAGCATCCTGTATGTCAGTGTGTAATGGAGGTCACCCAGCTCTCCCAGCATCCTGTATGTCAGTGTATAATGGAGGTCACCAGCTTTCCCAGCATCCTGTATGTCAGTGTATAATGGAGGTCACCCAGCTCTCCCAGCATCCTGTATGTCAGTGTATAATGGAGGTCACCCAGCTCTCCCAGCATCCTGTATGTCAGTATAATGGAGGTCACCAGCTTTCCCAGCATCCTGTATGTCAGTATAATGGAGGTCACCCAGCTCTCCCAGCATCCTGTATGTCAGTGTGTAATGGAGGTCACCCAGCTCTCCCAGCATTCTGTATGTCAGTGTATAATGGAGGTCACAAGCTTTCCCAGCATCCTGTATGTCAGTGTATAATGGAGGTCACCCAGCTCTCCCAGCATCCTGTATGTCAGTGTATAATGGAGGTCACCCAGCTCTCCCAGCATCCTGTATGTCAGTATAATGGAGGTCACCAGCTTTCCCAGCATACAGTTTGGGACCTTATAAGTGGGAAAAGGGGAAGTTGCTGGAAGTGCGGAGCCTGAGATGTCTGTCTGGCAGGTCCTAAAGAGATGAATTGTAGCTGCAAGAAACCGTCATGGAGGCCGGGGCCGGATGCAGAGGAAAAGGGACCCGTCAGATCAAAGAAGACGTCACCTGGGAGTCCCTGTATAATGATTTTGTATTCAGTGGAACATTATTTGGCAGGGGTGCAACACCGATCTATGCCGCAATACACACACTGCTTCTTTCTAATAACCCGAATCTTGATAAAAGCCCCCCCCCAGGGCTGAACTGAGTGAGGGGGGGGGGGCGCTTTTATCAAGATCCACCCTGTTGCCAAAATGACCTAGAAACTGCCCTGGTGCCACTGCTCCCTCCTCAACAGGTGCTGGTGTGTCACCCTGCCCTGAACCACGGCCTCTGCCCGCTGCATTGCTTGGAACCCCACCCCCTCGTCCTCGATCCTTACCCCTGGGCTTCACCGTTTTATGGACACTGCGCAGTTAAAGGAAACCTGTCACCCCCTGTGCTGGGCAGACAGGCTCCCGACCCCCCGTTAGAGCCCCCTATACTCACCTGATCCCGCCAAGTCCCGCGTCCTGAGCCGGTCGGGTCACGGAGATATCAGCGCCCGAAGCCCGGCGCGTCCGCTGACATGAGAGTCAGATGCCCATAGAGAAATAATGGGGAGTCCAATGCTCCGTCAGGTCCTCTTTAAGACTGAAATAGCTGGACTAAAGATCACAGCAAGCGAAGAAAATATATTACTCAGA
This sequence comes from Dendropsophus ebraccatus, assembly GCF_027789765.1. NCBI lineage: Eukaryota > Metazoa > Chordata > Amphibia > Anura > Hylidae > Dendropsophus > Dendropsophus ebraccatus. The sequence continues at coordinate 91,651,458 of NC_091465.1, read as the reverse complement.
CTACTTTTGGAGGTAGTCGTATAGAGTCTGTGTGTAAGTGGTGCTATGTGGTGTATGCCACCCTCTTACACAGGACAATAAGCAGTGAGCTTGGATATGGCTACACTATATAATAAAGCAACCCTGATGGCTGGCTGCAGATGAGAAAATATACTGGTCACACTAGTATTCAGAGGTTGTCCTATAGTCTATGTGTAAGTGGTGGTATATGGTGTATGCCACCTGTTACACAGGACAATAAGCAGTGAGCTTGGATATGGCTACACTATATAATAAAGCAACCCTGATGGCTGGCTGCAGATGAGAAAATATACTGGTCACACTAGTATTCAGAGGTTGTCCTATAGTCTATGTGTAAGTGGTGGTATATGGTGTATGCCACCTGTTACACAGGACAATAAGCAGTGAGCTTGGATATGGCTACACTATATAATAAAGCAACCCTGATGGCTGGCTGCAGATGAGAAAATATACTGGTCACACTAGTATTCGGAGGTTGTCCTATAGTCTATGTGTAAGTGGTGGTATATGGTGTATGCCACCTGTTACACAGGACGATGAGCAGTGAGGTTCTATGCAGCTGTACTACAAATCACAGCAATATAATGTAGTACAGCAGCAGCACCAGCCACAAAATCATATAAAAGTACTGAGGACTACTTTGGGGTGTGTATGCAACACCTAATGTCCCCTTTCTGCCAGCAGCCGATCACCACAGTGTGCTGCTGAAATCGTGGTAGCTGCACTGCAAGTCCCAGCCAGCAGTCTGGAGTACTCCCAAAAAATTAAGATTTAAGCCCTTACAAGGGCTGTTTGGTTCTTTCTCTAGTTTTTTCTGCCTACTGGAACGCTAATTCCCTCCCTAACGCTCTCCCTGACAGACAGCAGCTCTCTCCCTAATCGCTTGCAGCTTACATGTGAGCCGAAGCCCCCCGGGCGAGATTTTTATATGGCAGGGTCATCTGATCTGGCCAACCAATCGCTGCTATCGACATGTATGGGTCCCACGTCATCACAGGATGTACCAAAGAGTCTCCTGCATGTTGATTGGCTGAGAAATAGCGCCCAAACTTACAGGAAATGGATGATGCCATTTTCTCGAGTTTTGCGAGAAGCTCGTCCAAGTAACGAGTACCATCAAGTACCCTAATACTCCATCCAGTACCCTAATACTCGAACCAGCACCAAGCTCGGACCAGCATGCTCGCTGATCACTAGTCCCTTGGGATCCTGTCACGGTAGTCCTGCGTGAAAAAAAAATTACCCACCCAGACTATTGGTACCGCCACCCACAGAAAGGGGAAAATGACCTAAGGTGTGTAGGTGCTGGTGTAATAAGGACTGAGTCCCAGTAGAATGAATAGAACAGCTTTACTGAACAGTCTCTTAGAAATACAGAACACTATGATGATAAATAGCTTATCTGGATGCAGAATGGTGTTCACTGGATCTATGCTGGAAGACACTTGCTGATATAAGAGAGGTAGCTGTAGCGGTGCTTGTGTAGTTTAGAGTTGAGCATTGAAGAGAAAAGGAGTTTGTCAAAGGAGTCCCCACCCAAAGTAGTTGTGTGTGCTCTGCCGGAACTTTAGAGAGATACTTGAGAGATACTTGTGCCTGTGTTTAGACTGTGTTGTCTGATCACCTTTTTCACTACAGTGTCGGGGGACCCGTCCTTATAGGGTGACACAAGCCCCAGTCGTTGTTACCAGGGTTTAGCTAAGTGTCTGAAATTATCCGGTGTCACCTGCGCAGCAAGATAGAGTACATAGACCTTTGCTCTATTCGAGTCAGTTCCCCTTGTAGCCTAGGATACTGCCCTGCACTTTGTGGAGTGGTTCTCATCGTGGACTGTGTTATTCCCCAACTTTTCCTCCTTGTAGTATCTAGAACAGCATAGTGAGAGCAGTAGATAGACTGAAGAAGTGGAGTGTGCCTAGTTGCTTCATACGCGTGTGTCTCAACATTACTTCACACTAGACCACACTGAACTGATTTCCTGTCCACACGGGGCTAACCAGCTATACCCCCCCCCCCCAGCAGCAACTATTGTATCAGTCATTGGTGTATACACTGCACCTGCCCTGCTATACCCCCGCCCCCTAGCAGCCACCATTGTATCAGTCATTGGTGTATACACTGCACCTGTCAGGGTATACCCCCCCACACACACATACACAGCCACCATTGTATCAGTCATCGGTGTATACACTGCACCTGTCCTGCTATACCCCCCCCCCCCCTAGCAGCCACCATTCTATCAGTCATCGGTGTATACACTGCACCTGTCCTGCTATACCCCCCCCTAGCAGCCACCATTCTATCAGTCATCGGTGTATACACTGCACCTGTCCTGCTATACCCCCCCCTAGCAGCCACCATTGTATCAGTCATCGGTGTATACACTGCACTTGTCAGGGTATACCCCCCCACACACACATACACAGCCACCATTCTATCAGTCATCGGTGTATACACTGCACCTGTCCTGCTATACCCCCACCCTTGCAGCCACCATTGTATCAGTCATCGGTGTATACACTGCACCTGTCCTGCTATACCCCCGCCCCCCTAGCAGCCACCATTGTATCAGTCATCGGTGTATACACTGCACCTGTCCTGCTATACCCCCGCCCTTGCAGCCACCATTGTATCAGTCATCGGTGTATACACTGCACCTGTCCTGCTATACCCCCCCCCCCCCCAGCAGCCACCATTGTATCAGTCATCGGTGTATACACTGCACTTGTCCTGCTATACCCCCCCCCCCAGCAGCCACCATTGTATCAGCCATCGGTGTATACACTGCACCTGTCCTGCTATACCCCCCCCCCCAGCAGCCACCATTGTATCAGCCATCGGTGTATACACTGCACCTGTCCTGCTATACCCCCGCCCTTGCAGCAACCATTGTATCAGCCATCGGTGTATACACTGCACTTGTCCTGCTATACCCCCCCCCCCCCCCCCCCCAGCAGCAACCATTGTATCAGTCACCGGTGTATACACTGCACCTGTCCTGTTATACCCCCCCCCCCCAGCAGCCACCATTGTATCAGTCATCGGTGTATACACTGCACTTGTCCTGCTATGCCCCCCCCCCCCCTAGCAGCCACCATTGTATCAGTCATCGGTGTATACACTGCACTTGTCCTGCTATACCCCCCCCCCCCCCCCCCCCCCCACACACATACACAGCCACCATTGTATCAGTCATCGGTGTATACACTGCACCTGTCCTGCTATACCCCCCCCCCCCCAGCAGCCACCATTGTATCAGTCATCGGTGTATACACTGCACTTGTCCTGTTATACCCCCCCCCCCCAGCAGCCACCATTGTATCAGTCATCGGTGTATACACTGCACTTGTCCTGCTATACCCCCCCCCCACACACATACACAGCCACCATTGTATCAGTCATCGGTGTATACACTGCACTTGTCCTGTTATACCCCCACCCTTGCAGCCACCATTGTATCAGTCATCGGTGTATACACTGCACTTGTCCTGTTATACCCCCACCCTTGCAGCCACCATTGTATCAGTCATCGGTGTATACACTGCACTTGTCCTGTTATACCCCCCCCCCCCCCCTTGCAGCCACCATTGTATCAGTCATCGGTGTATACACTGCACCTGTCCTGCTATACCCCCCCACACACACATACACAGCCACCATTCTATCAGTCATCGGTGTATACACTGCACCTGTCCTGCTATACCCCCCCCTCCCCCCAGCAGCCACCATTGTATCAGTCATCGGTGTATACACTGCACCTGTCCTGCTATACCCCCCCCCCCCCCCTAGCAGCCACCATTGTATCAGTCATCGGTGTATACACTGCACTTGTCAGGGTATACCCCCCCCCACACACATACACAGCCACCATTGTATCAGTCATCGGTGTATACACTGCACCTGTCCTGCTATACCCCCCCCCCAGCAGCCACCATTGTATCAGTCATTGGTGTATACACTGCACTTGTCCTGCTATACCCCCCCCCTCCCCCCAGCAGCCACCATTGTATCAGTCATCGGTGTATATACTGCACTTGTCAGGGTATACCCCCCCCCACACACATACACAGCCACCATTGTATCAGTCATCGGTGTATACACTGCACCTGTCCTGCTATACCCCCCCCCCAGCAGCCACCATTGTATCAGTCATCGGTGTATACACTGCACCTGTCCTGCTATACCCCCCCACACACACATACACAGCCACCATTGTATCAGTCATCGGTGTATACACTGCACCTGTCCTGCTATACCCCCGCCCCCCCAGCAGCCACCATTGTATCAGTCATCGGTGTAGACACTGCACCTGTCAGTGGTTTGATGTCGTGGCCGGTCCCGCTCGCAGAGCTCACACATTTGCTGTCATCTGACTTCCCCTGCCGGTGTGTTCTGTGTGAGAAGAAGCTGAACAGGAAGCGTTACCCCTGGGAGCGACATGTGGTGTCCAGCCCTGTGGTTATCTGCTGACCCAGATATATCGCACCAGGTCCGTGCACCCCAGACACTAGATGACTCTCCTACTAGCCTGATATAACACATGTTAAGGCTATGTTCACACTACGTATATTTCAGTCAGTATTGTGGTCCTCATATTGCAACCAAAACCAGGAATGGATTAAAAACACAGAAAGGCTCTGTTCACATAATGGTGTAATTGAGTGGATGGCCGCCATATAATGGCAAATATTTGCTGTTATCTTAACACAACGGATGTTGTATTGAAATAATGGCCGTTATTTACTGTTATATGACGGCCATCCACTCAATTTCACCATTGTGTGATCAGAGCCTTTCTGTGTTTTTAATCCACTCCTGGTTTTGGTTGCAATATGAGGACCACAATACTGACTGTAATATACGTAGTGTGAACCCAGCCTAAAGGGGAACTCCACCCACAATGTATGGTGAGCTCATCTTCTGCCTTATGACCCTGGGATTCCCGCACTTCTTACTATCATAGAACTGCAGTGTAATATAGGATGGCAGTCACTTCAGTCACGTCTAGGGGAATGTGTGTAATTTGGATATATGTGTGTGTGTGTATATATATATATGCGATGCCCTGGCCCCTAGGGGCCACTTCCGCAGTGCAGATGTTGTGAGGGTGCAGGAACCAGGGCAGCTGTAGGATATAGTGTGGTCACGGTGTAGGCACGAGGGTGATACAGCTGAGAAGCTGGCTCCTGACCCTGCGGGAATACTGGGCATGCGATTCTTCGTTGTCCTTAGTCAGGGCACCAATTATCTCACCAATGCCAAGGGTCAGAAACAACGGTAGTTGTATATTTATTGTAACGGTGGTAACTAGTAGCAACAGTCTCTCCGGATGCAACCGGGAATAAGGCAGAGTAATGGGTGATGCTGCAATAGGCTGTGAGAGTAACGTGCTGGATGATGGGAGTAGTAGTGATACTGAGGATAAGATGCTGGGTGGAATGGAACTGAGATGAATACTTGCTGTTGATGATTAGAGAAGATGATGATGAGAGGAATGACTGAAGAACGGCACCCAGATCTGGAGAATAGATGAGAATCTTGAGGACTTGAGAACAGAGCACAGCCAGGAACACTTCTGGTAATGCTGCAGCAGATACCGCAGGGCTGCGGCCTTGTGACACAGGAGCAACAGCAACACACAACCTATCCCCCCTGTGGTAGGAGATAGACTGAGGTAGAACAGAAAGTCACATGGTAACCCCAGCCAAAGCTCGATGGCCATTGGGGTTACCATGGAGGCAGGGGCAGTCACGTGACATCCAGCCATTGCATCATCACACCATTAGGCACATACAGAGAAATATACATGAGAAGTACCATACTTGAACACTAGGAGGCGACATGATACCTTTAGGCACTGATACCTGAATATACATACAATAAATGAATGGAATAGCAGACCTGAATACTGAGAAGGGGGACACAATACACGCAGTTTGCAGTGGGCCATAGCTTTCCAGAACAGAACTGGTTATAATAAAAGTGTGAGGATAAGAAGGCCTGTTCTGGGACACTGTATGTGTATATATATATATATATTTGTTCTAGTCACTGACAGACAGCAGGTACTGAGGGGTATGTAAGGGTAAATGTGATATCTGCTGTCTCACTGTGCCATCGGCCTGTGTAGAGTCAGTAGGTCTGGTCACCCCCCTTTCCCGGGCCAATCAGCTTCTACCAACTGTCTCCTCATTCCCCAGAGCCAATCAGAGCTCAAGTTACCTCAGGCCTCTCTCTGCCAATGGGAAACACTTCCTGCAATGTGTATATAGGGGGATAGTGCAGGTCTGGTCCTTCTTTCAGACTTTTTGTGTTTTCAGCGAGAATTATCTGCCCTGTATAACAGCTAGTCACTGCTCATGCCTGTCCTGTATAACAGGTAGTCACTGCTCATGCCTGTCCTGTATAACAGGTAGTCACTGCTCATGCCTGTCCTGTCCTGTATAACAGCTAGTCACTGCTCATGCCTGTCCTGTCCTGTATAACAGCTAGTCACTGCTCATGCCTGTCCTGTCCTGTATAACAGCTAGTCACTGCTCATGCCTGTCCTGTCCTATATAACAGCTAGTCACTGCTCATGCCTGTCCTGTCCTGTATAACAGCTAGTCACTGCTCATGCCTGTCCTGTCCTGTATAACAGCTAGTCACTGCTCATGCCTGTCCTGTATAACAGGTAGTCACTGCTCATGCCTGTCCTGTCCTGTATAACAGCTAGTCACTGCTCATGCCTGTCCTGTCCTATATAACAGCTAGTCACTGCTCATGCCTGTCCTGTCCTGTATAACAGCTAGTCACTGCTCATGCCTGTCCTGTCCTGTATAACAGCTAGTCACTGCTCATGCCTGTCCTGTCCTCTATAACAGCTAGTCACTGCTCATGCCTGTCCTGTCCTGTATAACAGCTAGTCACTGCTCATGCCTGTCCTGTCCTGTATAACAGCTAGTCACTGCTCATGCCTGTCCTGTCCTATATAACAGCTAGTCACTGCTCATGCCTGTCCTGTATAACAGGTAGTCACTGCTCATGCCTGTCCTGTCCTGTATAACAGCTAGTCACTGCTCATGCCTGTCCTGTCCTATATAACAGCTAGTCACTGCTCATGCCTGTCCTGTATAACAGGTAGTCACTGCTCATGCCTGTCCTGTCCTGTATAACAGCTAGTCACTGCTCATGCCTGTCCTGTCCTATATAACAGCTAGTCACTGCTCATGCCTGTCCTGTCCTGTATAACAGCTAGTCACTGCTCATGCCTGTCCTGTCCTGTATAACAGCTAGTCACTGCTCATGCCTGTCCTGTCCTATATAACAGCTAGTCACTGCTCATGCCTGTCCTGTCCTGTATAACAGCTAGTCACTGCTCATGCCTGTCCTGTCCTATATAACAGCTAGTCACTGCTCATGCCTGTCCTGTCCTGTATAACAGCTAGTCACTGCTCATGCCTGTCCTGTCCTATATAACAGCTAGTCACTGCTCATGCCTGTCCTGTCCTGTATACCAGCTAGTCACTGCTCATGCCTGTCCTGTCCTGTATAACAGCTAGTCACTGCTCATGCCTGTCCTGTCCTATATAACAGCTAGTCACTGCTCATGCCTGTCCTGTCCTGTATAACAGCTAGTCACTGCTCATGCCTGTCCTGTCCTATATAACAGCTAGTCACTGCTCATGCCTGTCCTGTCCTGTATAACAGCTAGTCACTGCTCATGCCTGTCCTGTATACCAGCTAGTCACTGCTCATGCCTGTCCTGTCCTGTATAACAGCTAGTCACTGCTCATGCCTGTCCTGTCCAATATAACAGCTAGTCACTGCTCATGCCTGTCCTGTCCTGTATAACAGGTAGTCACTGCTCATGCCTGTCCTGTCCTATATAACAGCTAGTCACTGCTCATGCCTGTCCTGTCCTGTATAACAGCTAGTCACTGCTCATGCCTGTCCTGTATAACAGCTAGTCACTGCTCATGCCTGTCCTGTCCTATATAACAGCTAGTCACTGCTCATGCCTGTCCTGTATAACAGCTAGTCACTGCTCATGCCTGTCCTGTCCTATATAACAGCTAGTCACTGCTCATGCCTGTCCTGTCCTGTATAACAGCTAGTCACTGCTCATGCCTGTCCTGTATAACAGCTAGTCACTGCTCATGCCTGTCCTGTCCTATATAACAGCTAGTCACTGCTCATGCCTGTCCTGTATAACAGCTAGTCACTGCTCATGCCTGTCCTGTCCTGTATAACAGCTAGTCACTGCTCATGCCTGTCCTGTCCTGTATAACAGCTAGTCACTGCTCATGCCTGTTCTGTCCTTTATAACAGCTAGTCACTGCTCATGCCTGTCCTGTCCTGTATAACAGCTAGTCACTGCTCATGCCTGTCCTGTCCTGTATAACAGCTAGTCACTGCTCATGCCTGTCCTGTCCTGTATAACAGCTAGTCACTGCTCATGCCTGTCCTGTCCTATATAACAGCTAGTCACTGCTCATGCCTGTCCTGTATAACAGCTAGTCACTGCTCTTGCCTGTCCTGTCCTGTATAACAGCTAGTCACTGCTCATGCCTGTCCTTTCCTGTATAACAGCTAGTCACTGCTCATGCCTTTCCTGTCCTGTATAACAGCTAGTCACTGCTCATGCCTGTCCTGTCCTATATAACAGCTAGTCACTGCTCATGCCTGTCCTGTATAACAGCTAGTCACTGCTCATGCCTGTCCTGTATAACAGCTAGTCACTGCTCATGCCTGTCCTGTCCTGTATAACAGCTAGTCACTGCTCATGCCTGTCCTGTATAACAGCTAGTCACTGCTCATGCCTGTCCTGTATAACAGCTAGTCACTGCTCATGCCTGTCCTGTCCTATATAACAGCTAGTCACTGCTCATGCCTGTCCTGTCCTGTATAACAGCTAGTCACTGCTCATGCCTGTCCTGTATAACAGCTAGTCACTGCTCATGCCTGTCCTGTCCTATATAACAGCTAGTCACTGCTCATGCCTGTCCTGTCCTGTATAACAGCTAGTCACTGCTCATGCCTGTCCTGTCCTGTATAACAGCTAGTCACTGCTCATGTCTGTCCTGTATAACAGCTAGTCACTGCTCATGCCTGTCCTGTCCTGTATAACAGCTAGTCACTGCTCATGCCTGCCCTGTCCTATATAACAGCTAGTCACTGCTCATGCCTGTCCTGTATAACAGCTAGTCACTGCTCATGCCTGTCCTGTCCTATATAACAGCTAGTCACTGCTCATGCCTGTCCTGTCCTGTATAACAGCTAGTCACTGCTCATGCCTGTCCTGTATAACAGCTAGTCACTGCTCATGCCTGTCCTGTCCTATATAACAGCTAGTCACTGCTCATGCCTGTCCTGTCCTGTATAACAGCTAGTCACTGCTCATGCCTGTCCTGTCCTATATAACAGCTAGTCACTGCTCATGCCTGTCCTGTATACCAGCTAGTCACTGCTCATGCCTGTCCTGTCCTGTATAACAGCTAGTCACTGCTCATGCCTGTCCTGTCCTATATAACAGCTAGTCACTGCTCATGCCTGTCCTGTCCTATATAACAGCTAGTCACTGCTCATGCCTGTCCTGCCCTGTATAACAGCTAGTCACTGCTCATGCCTGTCCTGTCCTATATAACAGCTAGTCACTGCTCATGCCTGTCCTGTCTTGTATAACAGCTAGTCACTGCTCATGCCTGTCCTGTCCTATATAACAGCTAGTCACTGCTCATGCCTGTCCTGTCCTGTATAACAGCTAGTCACTGCTCATGCCTGTCCTGCCCTGTATAACAGCTAGTCACTGCTCATGCCTGTCCTGTCCTATATAACAGCTAGTCACTGCTCATGCCTGTCCTGTATACCAGCTAGTCACTGCTCATGCCTGTCCTGTCCTGTATAACAGCTAGTCACTGCTCATGCCTGTCCTGTCCTGTATAACAGCTAGTCACTGCTCATGCCTGTCCTGTCCTATATAACAGCTAGTCACTGCTCATGCCTGTCCTGTCCTATATAACAGCTAGTCACTGCTCATGCCTGTCCTGTATAACAGCTAGTCACTGCTCATGCCTGTCCTGTCCTGTATACCAGCTAGTCACTGCTCATGCCTGTCCTGTCCTATATAACAGCTAGTCACTGCTCATGCCTGTCCTGTCCTGTATAACAGCTAGTCACTGCTCATGCCTGTCCTGTCCTATATAACAGCTAGTCACTGCTCATGCCTGTCCTGTCCTGTATAACAGCTAGTCACTGCTCATGCCTGTCCTGTCCTGTATAACAGCTAGTCACTGCTCATGCCTGTCCTGTCCTGTATAACAGCTAGTCACTGCTCATGCCTGTCCTGTCCTGTATAACAGCTAGTCACTGCTCATGCCTGTCCTGTATAACAGCTAGTCACTGCTCATGCCTGTCCTGTATAACAGCTAGTCACTGCTCATGCCTGTCCTGTCCTATATAACAGCTAGTCACTGCTCATGCCTGTCCTGTCCTGTATAACAGCTAGTCACTGCTCATGCCTGTCCTGTCCTATATAACAGCTAGTCACTGCTCATGCCTGTCCTGTATAACAGCTAGTCACTGCTCATGCCTGTCCTGTCCTGTATACCAGCTAGTCACTGCTCATGCCTGTCCTGTCCTATATAACAGCTAGTCACTGCTCATGCCTGTCCTGTCCTGTATAACAGCTAGTCACTGCTCATGCCTGTCCTGTCCTGTATAACAGCTAGTCACTGCTCATGCCTGTCCTGTATACCAGCTAGTCACTGCTCATGCCTGTCCTGTCCTGTATAACAGCTAGTCACTGCTCATGCCTGTCCTGTATAACAGCTAGTCACTGCTCATGCCTGTCCTGTATAACAGCTAGTCACTGCTCATGCCTGTCCTGTCCTATATAACAGCTAGTCACTGCTCATGCCTGTCCTGTCCTGTATAACAGCTAGTCACTGCTCATGCCTGTCCTGTCCTATATAACAGCTAGTCACTGCTCATGCCTGTCCCGTGTACTGCTCTATGCCCCCCACATGTAGTGACAATTACCATCTATGGGCAGGTACTCTTACCTTGTGGGGTTGGGCAGTGTATCCTCCTGACCTGTGACTGGTTGCTATGGGAGCTGTGATTGGTTAGTATGTTAGCTCGTACTGGTTGCTATGGGAGCTATGATTGGTTAGTATGTTAGCTGTTACTGGTTGCTATGGGAGCTGTGATTGGTTGCTATGGGAGCTGTGATTGGTTAGTATATTAGCTAATACTGGTTGCTATTGGAGCTGTGATTGGTTGCTATGGGAGGTGTGATTGGTTAGTATGTTAGCTAATACTGGTTGCTATGGGAGCTGTGATTGGTTAGTATGTTAGCTGGTACTGGTTGCTATGGGAGCTTTGACTGGTTGCTACAGAGATTCTTCCCCTTCATATTCATATTTAGGTGATGGGGCCCGGTCTTCGAGGATCGGGCCGGTCTGGTGACTCTGGGGATTTCACAAGATTTTGTTGCGTAATTTCTCTAACGTTGTAGATTAGGGAAGTGAGAGGACGATGCAGAACGTCCATTATTTCCTCACCAGGATCCGCCTTCCCTATGGTGGATACACTCCGCAGTAAGAAGTACCCAACAAGCAGCTGCCCCCTCACAACCTCCAGGCTTGAACTTGTCCCAAGATGTTCATCCACGGCTGCCTCACCCCAAAATGGTGGACAACAAGGACCTTCTGAGCAGGGGCCTAACTAGGACTTATGGGGCCTCATACCCTGCTTCCCCGAATATAAGGCATCGCCGAGGATTTACAGGATAGTTTAAAATAAGACGCCCCCCCCCCGAAACTACTACACAGTATATACATATATAGTAAATGTTCTCCCTTTTGTAAATTCTTCTATATAGAAATATAACGCCCAGCGCAGCTACCGGAGCGAAAATTAATAAAAGACACGGTCTAATTTTCACGGAAATGCGATAGCAAAACAATATAGGCCCCATGGATGCTAGTGTCTGCGTATGAAACCCTACCCCCATCCCGAGGCGCACTATCCGCAGCACGTTATCTGTAGTGCACTATCCGCAGCACGTTATCTGCAGCACATTATTCACAGCACATTATCTGCAGCACACTATCCACAGCATATTATATGCGGGAAATTATCTGCAGCACACTATCCACAGCACGTTATCTGCAGCACATTATCCACAGCACATTATCCACAGCACGTTATCCGCAGCACGTTATCTGCAGCACATTATCTGCAGCACGTTATCTGCAGCACATTATCCACAGCACGTTATCCGCAGCACATTATCTGCAGCACATTATCTGCAGCACATTATCTGCAGCACATTATCTGCAGCACATTATCTGCAGCACGTTATCTGCAGCACATTATCTGCAGCACGTTATCTGCAGCACATTATCCACAGCACATTATCCACAGCACGTTATCTGCAGCACGTTATCTGCAGCACATTATCTGCAGCACGTTATCTGCAGCACATTATCCACAGCACGTTATCTGCAGCACGTTATCTGCAGCACATTATCCACAGCACGTTATCTGCAGCACGTTATCTGCAGCACGTTATCTGCAGCACGTTATCTGCAGCACGTTATCTGCAGCACACTATCCGCAGCACATTATCTACAGCACGTTATCTGCAGCACATTATTCACAGCACGTTATCTGCAGCACGTTATCTGCAGCACATTATCCACAGCACGTTATCTGCAGCACGTAATCTGCAGCACATTATCCACAGCACGTTATCTGCAGCACGTTTTCTGAAACACATTGTTCCACATTTACTAAAGCTTCTTACATGCATGCTATAATGTACTGGAGTTATCAGCCAGACTCCCCCACAGCACCTATAGCCCCCCCAGTCTTGTCTCTATAATACTATACACTTCTGGGTCTGCTATAAGAGGGAACAGAAGGATGGATAGATAGAAGGATGGATAGATAGATAGATAGATAGATAGATAGATAGATAGATAGATAGATAGATAGATAGATAGGAGATAGATAGGAGATAGATAGGAGATAGGAGATAGATAGATAGGAGATAGATAGATAGGAGATAGATAGATAGATAGATAGATAGATAGATAGATAGATAGATAGATAGGAGATAGATAGATAGGAGATAGATAGATAGGAGATAGATAGGAGATAGATAGATAGATAGATAGATAGGAGATAGATAGGAGATAGATAGATAGATAGATAGATAGATAGATAGATAGATAGATAGATAGATAGGAGATAGATAGGAGATAGATAGGAGATAGGAGATAGATAGATAGGAGATAGATAGATAGATAGGAGATAGATAGATAGATAGATAGATAGATAGATAGATAGATAGGAGATAGATAGATAGATAGATAGATAGATAGGAGATAGATAGGAGATAGATAGATAGATAGATAGATAGATAGATAGATAGATAGGAGATAGATAGATAGGAGATAGATAGATAGATAGATAGATAGATAGATAGGAGATAGATAGATAGATAGATAGATATATAACAAGAATCTCCACGGCACTCCAAAGTGATCAAAAAAAATTGTGATTTATTCCATGGTGAAACAGCACAGCAAAGTGTCAAATAGCGACGTTTCAACAACCTCCGTCGTCTTTTTCACGCTTGAAAAAGACGACGGAGGTCGTTGAAACGTCGCTATTTGACACTTTGCTGTGCTGTTTCACCATGGAATAAATCACAATTTTTTTTGATCACTTTGGAGTGCCGTGGAGATTCTTGTTATATACCTAGCCAAGTCGTGGTCTCGACTGTCCGCTGGCACCCAACACACCGTGGAAAAGGTGGTGCCGCTCCAAGATTCGATATATCTAGATAGATAGATAGATAGATCGATAGATAGGAGATAGATAGATAGATAGATAGATAGATAGATAGATAGATAGATAGATAGGAGATAGATAGATAGATAGATAGATAGATAGGAGATAGATAGATAGATAGGAGATAGATAGATAGATAGATAGATAGGAGATAGATAGATAGGAGATAGATAGATAGATAGATAGGAGATAGATAGATAGGAGATAGATAGGAGATAGATAGATAGATAGATAGATAGATAGATAGATAGATAGGAGATAGATAGATAGATAGATAGATAGATAGATAGATAGATAGATAGATAGATAGGAGATAGATAGATAGATAGATGGTAGATAGATAGGAGATAGATAGATAGATAGATAGGAGATAGATAGTAGATAGATAGATAGATAGATAGATAGATAGATAGATAGATAGATAGATAGGAGATAGATAGGAGATAGATAGATAGATAGATAGATAGATAGATAGATAGGAGATAGATAGATAGATAGATAGATAGGAGATAGATAGATAGATAGATAGATAGATAGATAGATAGATAGATAGATAGATAGGAGATAGATAGATGACATATCACTTACTGGATATTAGGAGGGTCAGGCAAATGACGGGGAGCGGCCAGGTCATGGCTCCTCAGGTATGATAAGTGTTGGGTGGTCTTGTTGGGGTCTCTGGAATGGTATTGCCCAGTTGTCACCCACCATGAAGTGCTGGTTGATGGATCTGCCTGGTGTCCTCTTCCTCCGCTCTAGAGTTCAGTCCTCATTGTGAAACAGATCTGTGTCCTTCTCTAAGAGGAAGTGAGAGCGTTCACGACGAGCCCGGTCCGTGCACCAGGTCATCAGGCCAGAAGAGGAGGCAGGGAAACCACACACCAAGCCTCGTCACCAACTCAGCTACCGGTGCAGGATGGGTATCGTCCAGGCTAGAAGCCAGGAGGCCATGCTCTACAGGCCCCGATATGGCGCCATATTATCAGCGGTGTCTGTAGATGTATCCGCCATATTATCAGCGGTGTCTGTAGATGTATCCGCCATATTATCAGCGGTGTCTGTAGATGTATCCGCCATATTATCAGCAGTGTCTGTAGATGTATCCGCCATATTATCAGTGGTGTCTGTAGATGTACAGTATCTGCCATATTATCAGCAGTGTCTGTAGATGTACAGTATCTGCCATATTATCAGCAGTGTCTGTAGATGTATCCGCCATATTATCAGCAGTGTCTGTAGATGTATCCGCCATATTATCAGCAGTGTCTGTAGATGTATCCGCCATATTGTCAGCAATCACTGTAGATGTATCCGCCATATTATCAGCATTGTCTGTAGATGTATCCGCCATATTATCAGCGGTGTCTGTAGATGTATCTGCCATATTATCAGCAGTGTCTGTAGATGTATCCGCCATATTATCAGCGGTGTCTGTAGATGTATCCGCCATATTATCAGCAGTGTCTGTAGATGTATCCGCCATATTATCAGCGGTGTCTGTAGATGTATCCGCCATATTATCAGCAGTGTCTGTAGATGTATCCGCCATATTATCAGCGGTGTCTGTAGATGTATCCGCCATGTTATCAGCAGTGTCTGTAGATGTATCCGCCATATTATCAGCAGTGTCTGTAGATGTACCCGCCATATTATCAGCAGTGTCTGTAGATGTATCCGCCATATTATCAGCAGTGTCTGTAGATGTATCCGCCATATTTTCAGCGGTGTCTGTAGATGTATCCGCCATATTATCAACAGTCACTGTAGATGTATCCGCCATATTATCAGCAGTGTCTGTAGATGTATCCGCCATATTGTCAGCAATCACTGTAGATGTATCCGCCATATTATCAGCGGTGTCTGTAGATGTATCCGCCATATTATCAGCGGTGTCTGTAGATGTACCCGCCATATTATCAGCGGTGTCTGTAGATGTATCCGCCATATTATCAGCGGTGTCTCTAGATTTATCCACATGCTCTGTGGTGTGGCAGAGAATATAGAGAGCATGCTCTGTGGCAGAGAGTATAGAGAGTCTGCTCTGTGGCAGAGAGTATAGAGAGTCTGCTCTGTGGCAGGGAGTAGAGAGAGCCTGCTCTGTGGCAGAGAATATAGAGAGCATGCTCTGTGGCAGAGAATATAGAGAGCATGCTCTGTGGCAGAGAATATAGAGAGCATGCTCTGTGGCAGAGAATATAGAGAGCATGCTCTGTGGCAGGGAGTTTAGAGCGCATGCTATGCATGGAGTAGGGGGTGTTATTTCTTTAATAATGATTTGCTTCTTTTCACTGTGATGGCGTCTTCTGATGAGGAGGAGGTGACAGCTGACCGGTCCTCAGAGTACACAGAGTATTGTCAGTGCTCAGTGGTTGACATACATGATTTTGTAATTTTTTTGATCGCCATGACACAACACCCAAATCTGCTGACTGTAAGCATGGACGTGCATGGTAGTGGGCGTCCTCTGTGACACAGCGATCCCCACTTCCTCCTCTAACTTCCCTAAGTAAGGGCCCGTTCCCACTTAGTAAAAGAGGCGGGAGGAGGGGAGGAGAGGAGGGAAGGGGAGGAGGGAGAAGGGAGAGGTAGGAGGGAGGAGAGGGAGGAGTGGAGGAGAGGGAGGAGGGAAGGAAAAGAGGGAGAGGGGAGGAGGAAGGGGGAGGAGAGGGAGGAGGGAGGAGAGGAGAGGGAGGAGGGAGGAGGGAGGAGAGGAGGAGGGGAAAAGGGAGAGGGAAGAGGGAGGAGGGGAGAGGGAGGAAAGAGGAGGGGAGAAGGAGGAGAGGAGGGGAGAAGGAGGAGAGGAGGGAAGAGGGAGAGGAGGGAAAGGAAGAGGGAGGAGGGAGAGGGGAGGAGGGAGAGGGGACAGGGAGGAAAGAGGGGGGGAGGAGGGGAGAGGGAGGAGAGGAGGGAAAGGAAGAGGGAGGAGGGAGAGGGAGGAGGGAGGAAAGAGGGGGGGAGGAGGGGAGAGGGAGGAGAGGAGGGAAAGGAAGAGGGAGGAGGGAGAGGGGAGAGGGAGGAGGGAGGAAAGAGGGGGGGGGGGGGAGGAGGGGAGAGGGAGGAGAGGAGGGAAAGGAAGATGAGGAGGGGAGAGGTAAGAAGGGAGGAGGAGAGGGAAGAGGGAGATGGAAGAGGGGAGGAGGGAGAGTGAGAGGGAGTGGAAGCGGAGGATGGGAGGAGGGAGAGGGAGGAGAAGAGGAGGGGAAGAGGGAGGAGGGGGGGAGGAGGGAGATGGAAGAGGGAGGAGGGGAGGAGGGAGATGGAAGAGGGAGGAAGAGAGGAGGGAAGAGGGATAGGGAGAGGAGAGGGAAGAGGAGGAGAGGGAAGAGGGGAGGAGGGAGGAGAGGAGGAGGGGAAGAGGGGAAGAGGGAGGAGGGGGGGAGGAGGAGGGGGGAGGAGGGAGATGGAATAGGGAGGAGGGGAGGAGGGAAGAGGGATAGGGAGAGGAGAGGGAAGAGGAGGAGAGGGAAGAGGGGAGGAGGGAGGAGAGGAGGAGGGGAAGAGGGGAAGAGGGAGGAGGGGGGGAGGAGGAGGGGGGGAGGAGGGAGATGGAATAGGGAGGAGGGGAGAGGGATAGGGAAGAGGAGGAGAGGGAAGAGGAGACCAAGGGGGAGATTTATCAAAGGGTGTAAAATTTAGACTGGTGCAAATTGCCCACAGCGACCAATCACAGCTCAGCTCCCACAGCAACCAATCACAGCTCAGCTCCAACAGCGACCAATCACAGCCAACCTCTCACAGCAACCAATCACAGCTCAGCTCCCACAGCAACCAATCACAGCTCAGCTCCCACAGCAACCAATCCCAATCACAGCTCAGCTCCCACAGCAACCAATCCCAGCTCAGCTCCCACAGCAACCAATCACAGCTCAGCTCCAACAGCAACCAATCACAGCTCCCACAGCAACCAATCATAGCTCAGCTTTCAGCTCTGGTTAAAGGAAAGCCAAGCTGTGATTGGTTGCTGTGAGAGCTGAGCTGTGATTGGTTGCTGTGGGAGCTGAGCTGTGATTGGTTGCTGTGGGAGCTGAGCTGTGATTGGTTGCTGTGGGCGCTGAGCTGTGATTGGTTGCTGTGGGCGCTGAGCTGTGATTGGTTGCTGTGGGAGCTGAGCTGTGATTGGTTGCTGTGGGCAGTTTGCACCAGTCTAAATTTTACACCCTTTGATAAATCTCCCTCCAAGTGTCCAGTTTAACAAGTAACTGGGAGCCTATAGGAAGTCACTGGGATCAGAGAAGACACCGTCCGAATTACTCATTCACTGGTACTGTACACTCCTGTAAACTGCTATAGAGTTACTGGGATCAGTGAATACTCCATTTGCCTTCCATAATCCACACTCACACTCACACTGTGTTATACAAGTTGGGTTTCATTAGCAATTAAAATAAATTTTTAGAGCACAGTGGGAGGGGGGGGGGGGGGGGTCAGGGATTATGGAAGGCGCACGCTCAGTCCACTAATGAAAATGATTGCATACAAATAGAGATGAGCAAATAGTATTCGGTGGAATAGTACGCTATTCGAGGTGTTCGACTGTGGTCGAATATCCGCGCTAAAACGCAGTTAAAATTCGATTGGCCCTCCCACATTCCCTGGCGCTTTTTTCCAGCCAATAAACATGCAGGGGGGAGGGGCGGTCAGTAGGAGTAGGCAGGACTTTAAAAAAACTCTGTGATTGGCTGGCTAAACCATGTGATCTCTATGTGAATAGAAAGAATAGTGATTTGAGATTTGTGTCACTTGCTGGTTGGAACTAGAGAGGAACAGACTGTAAAGCAGGGAGAGGAAGGTTTTAGGTGACATTAGGTAGGAAGGGACCCTCAAAAGCCTTTGTTAGGGTTAAAACTATAGAAAAACAGACATTTACAAGCTGTTGTGAGACAGGCAGTGTGTATACACTGTATAAGCTGTTGTGAGACAGGCAGTGTGTATACACTGTATAAGCTGTTGTGAGACAGGCAGTGTGTATACTGTATAAGCTGTTGTGAGACAGGCAGTGTGTATACACTGTATAAGCTGTTGTGAGACAGGCAGTGTGTATACATTGTATAAGCTGTTGTGAGACAGGCAGTGTGTATACTGTATAAGCAGTTGTGAGACAGGCAGTGTGTATACTGTATAAGCTGTTGTGAGACAGGCAGTGTGTATACACTGTATAAGCTGTTGTGAGACAGGCAGTGTATATACTGTATAAGCAGTTGTGAGACAGGCAGTGTGTATACACTGTATAAGCTGTTGTGAGACAGGCAGTGTATATACTGTATAAGCAGTTGTGAGACAGGCAGTGTGTATACACTGTATAAGCTATTGTGAGACAGGCAGTGTGTATACACTGTATAAGCTGTTGTGAGACAGGCAGTGTGTATACACTGTATAAGTAGTTGGGAGACAGGCAGTGTGTATACACTGTATAAGCTGTTGTGAGACAGGCAGTGTGTATACACTGTATAAGCTGTTGTGAGACAGGCAGTGTGTATACACTGTATAAGCTGTTGTGAGACAGGCAGTGTATATACTGTATAAGCAGTTGTGAGACAGGCAGTGTGTATACACTGTATAAGCTATTGTGAGACAGGCAGTGTGTATACACTGTATAAGCTGTTGTGAGACAGGCAGTGTGTATACACTGTATAAGTAGTTGGGAGACAGGCAGTGTGTATACACTGTATAAGCTGTTGTGAGACAGGCAGTGTGTATACACTGTATAAGCTGTTGTGAGACAGGCAGTGTGTATACTGTATAAGCAGTTGTGAGACAGGCAGTGTGTATATACTGTATAAGCAGTTGTGAGACAGGCAGTGTGTATACACTGTATAAGCTGCTGTGACACAGGCAGTGTGTATACACTGTATAAACTGTTGTGAGACAGGCAGTGTGTATACACTGTATAAGCAGTTGTGAGACAGGCAGTGTATACACTGTATAAGCTGTTGTGAGACAGGCAGTGTGTATACACTGTATAAGCAGTTATGAGACAGGCAGTGTGTATACTGTATAAGCTGTTGTGAGACAGGCAGTGTGTATACACTGTATAAGCTGCTGTGACACAGGCAGTGTGTATACACTGTATAAGCTGTTGTGAGACAGGCAGTGTGTATACACTGTATAAGCAGTTGTGAGACAGGCAGTGTATACACTGTATAAGCTGTTGTGAGACAGGCAGTGTGTATACTGTATAAGCTGTTGTGAGACAGGCAGTGTGTATACTGTATAAGCTGTTGTGACACAGGCAGTGTGTATACACTGTATAAGCTGCTGTGACACAGGCAGTGTGTATACACTGTATAAGCTGCTGTGAGACAGGCAGTGTGTATATACACTGTATAAGCTGTTGTGAGACAGGCAGTGTGTATACACTGTATAAGCTGTTGTGAGACAGGCAGTGTGTATACACTGTATAAGTAGTTGGGAGACAGGCAGTGTGTATACACTGTATAAGCTGTTGTGAGACAGGCAGTGTGTATACACTGTATAAGCTGTTGTGAGACAGGCAGTGTGTATACACTGTATAAGCTGTTGTGAGACAGGCAGTGTGTATACACTGTATAAGCTGTTGTGAGACAGGCAGTGTGTATACTGTATAAGCAGTTGTGAGACAGGCAGTGTGTATATACTGTATAAGCAGTTGTGAGACAGGCAGTGTGTATACACTGTATAAGCTGCTGTGACACAGGCAGTGTGTATACACTGTATAAGCTGTTGTGAGACAGGCAGTGTGTATACACTGTATAAGCAGTTGTGAGACAGGCAGTGTATACACTGTATAAGCTGTTGTGAGACAGGCAGTGTGTATACTGTATAAGCTGTTGTGAGACAGGCAGTGTGTATACTGTATAAGCTGTTGTGACACAGGCAGTGTGTATACACTGTATAAGCTGCTGTGACACAGGCAGTGTGTATACACTGTATAAGCTGTTGTGAGACAGGCAGTGTGTATACACTGTATAAGCTGTTGTGAGACAGGCAGTGTGTATATACACTGTATAAGCTGTTGTGAGACAGGCAGTGTGTATACTGTATAAGCTGTTGTGAGACAGGCAGTGTGTATACTGTATAAGCTGTTGTGAGACAGGCAGTGTGTATACACTGTATAAGCTGTTGTGAGACAGGCAGTGTATACACTGTATAAGCTGCTGTGACACAGGCAGTGTGTATACACTGTATAAGCTGTTGTGAGACAGGCAGTGTGTATACACTGTATAAGCTGTTGTGAGACAGGCAGTGTGTATACACTGTATAAGCAGTTGTGAGACAGGCAGTGTGTATACACTGTATAAGCTGTTGTGAGACAGGCAGTGTGTATACTGTATAAGCTGCTGTGACACAGGCAGTGTGTATACACTGTATAAGCTGTTGTGAGACAGGCAGTGTGTATACACTGTATAAGCTGTTGTGAGACAGGCAGTGTATACACTGTATAAGCTGCTGTGACACAGGCAGTGTGTATACACTGTATAAGCTGTTGTGAGACAGGCAGTGTGTATATACTGTATAAGCTGTTGTGACACAGGCAGTGTGTATATACTGTATAAGCTGTTGTGAGACAGGCAGTGTGTATACACTGTATAAGCAGTTGTGAGACAGGCAGTGTGTATACACTGTATAAGCTGTTGTGAGACAGGCAGTGTGTATACACTGTATAAGCTGTTGTGAGACAGGCAGTGTGTATACACTGTATAAGCTGTTGTGACACAGGCAGTGTGTATACACTGTATAAGCTATTGTGAGACAGGCAGTATGTATATACTGTATAAGCTGTTGTGAGACAGGCAGTGTATACACTGTATAAGCTGTTGTGAGACAGGCAGTGTGTATACACTGTATAAGCTGTTGTGAGACAGGCAGTGTGTATATACACTGTATAAGCTGTTGTGAGACAGGCAGTGTGTATACTATGTATAGGCTGTTGTGAGACAGGCAGTGTGTATACACTGTATAAGCTGTTGTGAGACAGGCAGTGTGTATACACTGTATAAGCTGTTGTGAGACAGGCAGTGTGTATACACTGTATAAGCTGTTGTGAGACAGGCAGTGTGTATACACTGTATAAGCTGTTGTGAGACAGGCAGTGTGTATACACTGTATAAGCTGTTGTGAGACAGGCAGTGTGTATACACTGTATAAGCTGTTGTGAGACAGGCAGTGTGTATACTGTATAAGCTGTTGTGAGACAGGCAGTGTGTATACACTGTATAAGCTGTTGTGAGACAGGCAGTGTGTATACTGTATAAGCTGTTGTGAGACAGGCAGTGTGTATACTGTATAAGCTGTTGTGAGACAGGCAGTGTGTATACACTGTATAAGCTGTTGTGAGACAGGCAGTGTGTATACACTGTATAAGCTGTTGTGAGACAGGCAGTGTGTATACACTGTATAAGCTGTTGTGAGACAGGCAGTGTGTATACACTGTATAAGCTGTTGTGAGACAGGCAGTGTGTATACACTGTATAAGCTGTTGTGAGACAGGCAGTGTGTATACACTGTATAAGCTGTTGTGAGACAGGCAGTGTGTATACACTGTATAAGTAGTTGGGAGACAGGCAGTGTGTATACACTGTATAAGCTGTTGTGAGACAGGCAGTGTGTATACACTGTATAAGCAGTTGTGAGACAGGCAGTGTGTATACACTGTATAAGCTGTTGTGAGACAGGCAGTGTGTATACTGTATAAGCTGTTGTGAGACAGGCAGTGTATATACTGTATAAGCTGTTGTGAGACAGGCACTGATAGTGTATACGCTGTATAAGCTGTTGTGAGACAGGCAGTGTATACACTGAATAAGCAGTTGTGAGATAGGCAGTGATAGTGTATACGCATATATACAGTAATTGTGGGATAATACCTTTTATTTTGCTACCACAAATTTGCGCAGTCTGCGTCCACTCAAGGCGCCGATCAGCCCTTTATTTCTATTGTTGTAAAAACAATTCTATATCAAGTATACGGCTGTATACTGTTAGTGTGGGATAAATTAAAAACTATCTGGTACAGCTAAATTGTATACTATTGAAAAAAGTTAAATGGCTACTACAATGCGTAGGGCAAAGCGAAGAGGACAGGGATGCGGAAATGCTGCTGGGGCTTCAAGCTGCAGTGAAGTGTTTGGGGATACAGCGCGTGCTTCAGAGGGACGTCCAGTATTGCACGCATCCACCATCCCTGGCTTTATAGGACAGTTGGGCAGGGGGCGGGGTACACAACTGTCAAGGCCCGATCAGCGTGACCAAGTGTTACGATGGATGGCGGAGAGTGCTTCCAGTCATTTATCCACTCACTCCGGTCTTGAGGCTAGCCAATATTCTGACACTCATGTCTCCAAACCTGCATCATTAGTCCATCATAGTCATCCCACCATTGCCCACTCCAAGGAGCTCTTTTCGGGGCCTTTTCCCCAATTAGTCAGTGTTGAATACTTGATGAATCCCAGGAGCTACCTGAGGATTATATCTGAACCAGCGACCTCAAGTCGTGAGTAGTGACGATGAGGAGACCCAATTGCCATTAAGCCAAACAGTTAACATGGCCAGTGTGCAGGAGAAGCAGCAGAGTGAGGAGATGAGGAGTCACCAGGGCCGAAGCTTTCCCTCGAAGCAGCCAGTCACGTCAAGCTCCCTCCTTGAGGTCACGCAGTTCTTTGGTGTGGAGGTTTTTTAATGTTTGCGTGTATGACAAGCTGAGCGCGCTATGTGCGCTATGTCACTCCAAACTGAGTAGAGGCTCGGAGAAGAGCAACTTACCACCTCAGCCATGCGGCGTCACCTGGAAGCAAAGCCCTGGGCTCAGTGGGAAAGAGCAAACGCAGGAGAACCTGCGCCCGGCGTTGCCACTGCTGACTCTTCCCCTGTTTTCGCTGCTACAGTCCAGACCACCAGCCAGGACACCGCCATCTGCCTGTGCTTCGGTTGCTTTGGTGCCTTCTTCACCTTCCCCTTGGCCTGCGTCTGCTCCTTCACCTGCACCATCATGCGCCTCTTTAGTGCAATTGTCTCTCAGTCAGGCATTTGATTGCAGACGTAATACGCCTCTTCTCACCCCTCTGCCCAAGCCTTAAACTGCCACATCTACAAATTGCTGGCCATGGAGATGTTGCCGTTTAGGCTTGTGGAGATGCAAGCCTTCCGTGACCTGATGGCAGCTGGCGCATCTCGGTGTTCCGTCCTTGGCCGCCACTACTTTTCCAGGATGGCACATCCCCGCCTTGCACCAGCACGTGTCCCGTAACATTGGGTGGGCCCTGAGTTACGCCGTTAGCACAAAGATCCATTTGACCACCGATGCGTGGACAAGCGCTTGCGGCCAGGGACGCTATATATCACTCACGGCACACTGGGTGAATGTTGTGGAGGCGAGTACCGGGTCTCAGGCAGGGACAGCCTCCCCCCCCCCCCCCGCCTAAGATTACCAGCATGGGCTCTGACAACCAACCCCTACCTCTCCTCCTCCTCCTCTGTAAAATCCTCCTCAGCGATGAGCTGGAAACGCTGCAGCACTGGCGTGGAGAGACGTCAGCAGGCCGTGCTCAAGCTTATCAGCCTGGGTGATAAGAAGCTCAGCGCCCCAGAGGTCAAGTTATGCCCCTACAAACAAAGAAAAAAGTGCACACAATAAAGTTTATTCAAAACCACTATAAAAAAAAACAAAAACTGATCAAGTGATTTTTATCATTTGTCTTATAAATAAAGATATGTCTCTACCAACAAAGAAAAAAGTGCACACAATAAAGTTTATTCAAAATCACCACCAAAAAAATGAACATGTGATACGGACCTCTGTGATGTCACTTTTATTTTATTTTAAATAATAGAAATCGTGATTGTATGCACATAAGAGTCTTTTATACTTTTAACAAATGTAATCATGTTGTATTCAAGTGTATATTGTTAGCATTTGATTTGATCTGTTTCAGTCACCTCTGACCCCAGGGGGCGGCACCTTTTTTACAATTTCCTGCCAAACAGATCCTTTGGCATATATATAAAGGACCCTCTGCCTATGATACACTATGTCTCTCCTACTTGACAAAGGGGCAATTTATGCCTCGAAACGCGTTGTTTATGAGACCATTAAAATTCATTGTTTTACTTCATTAAACCTGAAGCCGTGAAGCGCCGTCATTCTGGCTCCTGTGGTCCCCGCCTACCCCGAGGATCCGACACTTCATCTACCATCTTGCAGCAGGCAGGAATTTGGCTGTCGCCGCTGCAGCTGGGACCAGGCATGGTCGAGTGTGATAATGGCCATAACTGGGTGGCAGCTCTGGAGCTTGGAGAACTCCAACACCATGCCTGGCCCACGTTTTTAATTTGGTGGTGCAGCGCTTTATAAAGACCTACCCCGACCTGCCGGAGCTACTGGTGAGGTCCTTGTGCGCCCACTTTCGGAGGTCCACCGTGGCGGCTGCTAGCCTTAAAAAGATCCCAAAATACCTACATTTGCCAGACCCCCGGCTGTTGTGTCACCACTGGTTGGAATTCTACATATCATATGTTGTCCAGGGTGTGTGAGCAGCAGAGAGCTCTCATGGGACACCAGCTCCAAAACCCAAGGGTGCCTTCTACTCAGCTCCCTCAGTTTGCCAACTATGAGTGGCCATGGATGGCAGACTTATGCAAAGTTATAAGGGTATTTGAGGAGTCCACCAAGAGGGTCAGCTGCGACGATGCCATAGTGAGCGTAACCATCCCACTCCTATGTGTTGGTAAAGAGTCCCTCATCGCCATCAGGGAGAACGCCTTGGACGCACAGGAGGCCGGGATAGGAGGAGACATGACTGAGCTAGACAGTCACACTACACTACTGTCCGCTTCTCAAGGTCGATTCCTGGAGGAAGAAGAGGAGGAGGAGGAGGCTGTTGGCCACACTATCAGCGAGGCTAGCGTTGCAGTTGTGTGCGTCCCATTGATCCAGGGAGGATGAGGAGAAGAGGAGGGAGAGGAGGAAATGTTGAGCGATACTTCTGGAGGGGGCAGCGATGTGATGCCAATTCACAGCCTGGCACACATGGCTGAATTAATGTGGGGCTGCTTTGTGAGGGACAAACACGTTATCCATATAATGGGGAGCATTGCTGGACCCCCGGTATAAAGATAATGTCTCCTCATTCATTCCAGTAGAGGAGAGGACCACCAGACTACTGGAGTATCAGAGAGAACTGCTGCAGAATATGATGGAGATATTCCCACCTTCCATTGCTGGTGGCAGAGAAGAGAGTTCCTCCCAAAGCCGGACAACGTCCATCAGGTCTGCAGCCGCCAGGGGAACACTCTCCAAAGTATGGGACACGTCCATGGCACCCCCTCGCCAAAGTACCATCAGTGTAGGGCCGACCCACAGACCCACATGAGCCCTTATTTTTTGCGTCACTAATTGTACTTTGCAATGACGGCTGAATTTCTGCATAAAATATGCTGCGAAACCAGAATAAAATTATATGCGAGATGAAATAAAAAAAAAAAATGCAGTTGTTGTTCTTTGGGGGGGCTTCGTGTTTATCCCGTGTGTCCGATGGAAAAACTGACATGTTATTTATGTTCCTTACAACGATTACAACGATATATAACATGTATAACTTATATTGTATCTGATGGCCTAAAAAAATGTAAACCATTGTTACCAAATATACGTTCCTAACAATCGCTCCATTCCCGGCTTATAGCGCTTTTATCCTTGGGTCTATGGGGCTGTGTCAGGTGTCAGTTTTTGCGCCATGATGTGTTCTTTCTATCGGTACCTTGATTGCGCATATTCGACTTTTTGATCGCTTTTTATTACATTTTTTTCAGAATTTGATGAGACAAGAAATGCACAATTTTGCACGTTGAGATTTTTTTGCGCTGACGCCGTTTACCGTGCGCGATCAGGAATGTGATTAATAGGCGATTACGCACGCGGCGATACTAAATATGTTTACTTGTTTGTTTGTTTATTTGTTTTTATAAAATGGGAAAAGGGGGGTGATTCTGACTTATTAGGGGAGGGGGCTTTTTATTAACCCCTTAGTGACCGCCATACTGCCTTTTCACGGCGGCCACTAATGGGCTTTATTCCAATGCGTACGCCTTTTAATGGCGGATGCATCGGAATAAACTGCCTCCCAGCGGCAGTGCGGGGGATTAGCTGTCAGTATGACAGCTGACCCCCTCCTGTAACTGCCGGGAGCGGAGGATTCTCCGTTCCGGGCAGTTTAACCCGTTAAATGACGATGTCAAAGCATGACAGCGGCATCTAACGGGTTCCGGTGTGTACCGGACGGCGCCGCAGGTCCACTTACATGATCAGAGGTCCCGCGGCGACGTCTGGTCCCCCGACGTCTCCATGGTAACTCTGGGGGCCTAATGAAGGTCCCCGGGCTCACCATGGATAAGCCATCCTACTGACAGGGGTGGCCGTGCTACTGCCTGTCAGCAGGATGGTCCCATTATACAACGCGCTGTACTGCAGAAGCAGTGCAGTGTATTGTATACTGTGATCTAAGTCTTACACTAGTGTACAGTAATGTTGTACACTAGTGTAAAAAAGTAAAAAAAAAAGTGCACCAAACACAACCCAGCCCCCCCCCCCCCATAATAAAAATGCATTACACTCCCCATACACTATAAAAGATTACATAAAAGTGATCAAAAACACAAATCCTATACATATTTGGTATCGCTACGTCCGTAACGACCCAATCTATAAAATGATATCAATAATTATATCGCACGACACACGCTGTAAAAAAATAAATAAAAAAACAGTACCAGAATAGCTGTATTTTATCAATCTGCTTTGCGGTAACGGGCACTGCATGCTTTCTTAGATTGCATGCTTAGATTCATTCCTTAGGGTGTCTAGTTTCCAAAATGGGGTCATTTATGGGGGGTTTCAAGTATACAAGCCTCCTAAACACACTTAAAAAAAGAACTGGTTACTAAAAAAATTAGTTTTGGAAATTTCATGAAAAATTGGTAATTTGCTGATACATTTCTAACCCCCGTAACACCCAAGAAAAGTAAAATATGTTTTTGAAATTATGCCAGAATAAAGAGGAAATATTGGTAATGTGACCTAGTAACTAATTTATGTGATACAACTTTATTTTCTTAGAAGCAGAAATTTTCACATTTTTCATGATATTTTTATGTTTTTCACAAGGCATCCTTCCCCTGCTGTCCCATATGTACCCAGGCATGCTTCCCCTGCTGTCCTATATACACCCAGGCATGCTTCCCCTGCTGTCCTATATACACCCAGGCATGCTTCCCCTGCTGTCCTATATGTACCCAGACATGCTTCCCCTGCTGTCCTATATACACCCAGGCATGCTTCCCCTGCTGTCCTATATACACCCAGGCATGCTTCCCCTGCTGTCCTATATGTACCCGGGCATGCTTCCCCTGCTGTCCTATATACACCCAGGCATGCTTCCCCTGCTGTCCTATATGTACCCAGGCATGCTTCCCCTGCTGTCCTATATGTACCCAGGCATGCTTCCCCTGCTGTCCTATATACACCCAGGCATGCTTCCCCTGCTGTCCTATATACACCCAGGCATGCTTCCCCTGCTGTCCTATATACACCCAGGCATGCTTCCCCTGCTGTCCTATATACACCCAGGCATGCTTCCCCTGCTGTCCTATATGTACCCAGGCATGCTTCCCCTGCTGTCCTATATACACCCAGGCATGCTTCCCCTGCTGTCCTATATGTA
Organism: Dendropsophus ebraccatus; assembly: GCF_027789765.1. Classification (NCBI taxonomy): domain Eukaryota; kingdom Metazoa; phylum Chordata; class Amphibia; order Anura; family Hylidae; genus Dendropsophus; species Dendropsophus ebraccatus. Next base: position 91,622,905 of record NC_091465.1, on the reverse strand, counting down.
CCCAGGCATGCTTCCCCTGCTGTCCTATATGTACCCAGGCATGCTTCCCCTGCTGTCCTATATACACCCAGGCATGCTTCCCCTGCTGTCCTATATGTACCCAGGCATGCTTCCCCTGCTGTCCTATATGTACCCAGGCATGCTTCCCCTGCTGTCCTATATGTACCCAGGCATGCTTCCCCCGCTGTCCTATATACACCCAGGCATGCTTCCCCTGCTGTCCTATATACACCCAGGCATGCTTCCCCCCCTGTCCTATATGTACCCAGGCATGCTTCCCCTGCTGTCCTATATGTACCCAGGCATGCTTCCCCTGCTGTCCTATATGTACCCAGGCATGCTTCCCCTGCTGTCCTATATGTACCCAGGCATGCTTCCCCTGCTGTCCTATATACACCCAGGCATGCTTCCCCTGCTGTCCTATATGTACCCAGGCATGCTTCCCCTGCTGTCCTATATACACCCAGGCATGCTTCCCCTGCTGTCCTATATGTACCCAGGCATGCTTCCCCTGCTGTCCTATATACACCCAGGCATGCTTCCCCTGCTGTCCTATATGTACCCAGGCATGCTTCCCCTGCTGTCCTATATGTACCCGGGCATGCTTCCCCTGCTGTCCTATATGTACCCAGACATGCTTCCCCTGCTGTCCTATATACACCCAGGCATGCTTCCCCTGCTGTCCTATATGTACTCGGGCATGCTTCCCCCGCTGTCCTATATACACCCAGGCATGCTTCCCCTGCTGTCCTATATGTACCCAGGCATGTGCAGTGTCCCAGAACAGACTATTTCTCCATAACTTTATCTCCACACTTTTATTATAACCAGTTCAATTCTGGAAAGCTATGGTCCACTGCAAACTGTGTGTATTGTGTCACCTCTCTTAGTGTTCAGGTCTGCTATTCCCTTCATTTCTTGTATGCATATTCAGTTATCAGTGCCTAAGGGTATTATGTCGCCCCCCAGTGTTCAAGTATGGTACATCTCATGTATATTTCACTGTATATGCTTAATGGTGTGATGATGCAAAGGCTGGTGTATCACGTGACTGTGCCCTGTTGCCATGGTACCCCCAATGGTCATCGAGCTTTGGCTGGGGTTACTATGTGACTTCCTGTTCTACCTCAGTCTATTCCCTACCACAGAGGGGATAGATTGTGTGTCTGTCCTCTCTCCCTGCTAAGAGAGAGGCCTGCGTGTGCTCTGCTGCTCCAGTCCACTGGCTGTGTTCCTGTCTCAAGTCTCAAGATTCTCATCTGGGTGTCGATTCTTCAGTCATTCCTCTCATCATCTTCTCTAATCATCACCAGCAAGTATTTCATCCAAGTCTCATTCCACCCAGCATCTTATCCTCAGTATCACTACTACTCCCATCATCCAGCACGCTACTCTCACAGCCTATTGCAGCATCACCCATTACTCTGCCTTATACCCGGTTGCATCCGGAGACACTGTTGCTACTAGTTACCACCGTTACAATAAATATACAACTACCGTTGTTTCTGACCCTTGGCATTGGTGTGATCATTGGTGCCCTGACTAAGGACAACGAGGAATCGCATGCCTAGTCTTCGCTCGGTCAGGAGCCCGGTTTCCAGCTGCGATCCCTCGTGCCTAAACCTTGACAACCATTCAGTCAGCAGCTGCCCCGGTTCCTGGCCACAACAACAGCCCCACAGCGGAGTGGCCCCTAGGGGCCCGGGCATCGCATTTGGCATCACGAACAGGATAGGACTATGTTTTGCCAACTTTCAGTGCCCCCAAAACTGTACTATAACACCGAAAAAGACTTTGCTCGCGCCGCGCTGCGGTCCAGGAAGGGGTTGACCAGTGTATTGGTGGATTTCTTGCGCGCACTGCTCAAGCCCCGCCTCCCGGCCTTACTGTGTCGCAGCCTCCGTTGCCGGTGGGAAGGAGATTATTGTCGCACCACCGGAAGTCCCCAAGCCCGACTTCCGCCATCACCGCAACCCCAGCCATCCGCCTAGCTGTGCCCACCGGGTCCACTGTGGTCTCCCTCTCATCACCGCGGCTCACTGGCCCGCCTACGCCCGCTGCACTCCTGTCCTCCGGATTCAGCCTGCAGCCCCGGCGCCTCAGCAGCAAGTATACCTCTTAAAGGCGCAGTACCCTTGATTCTACCACTATGTCCACGGCTCACAGTAGTGACTCTGATGGCTCGGGCAGCCCGCCCGCATTGTCTGCTGATCTCCTCGCTCCAGCAGCAAGGGTCCCTGCTGCTGGTCCTGCACCCATGATTACTGCCGCAGTGCCATTCTTTATCGGGCCTTCCAATCTCCCCAGCTATAAAGGGGAACCCCACACTCACTTGTCTCACTCTCTCCCACTCAGCAGGTGCAGTTGCTGCTAGGACAACTCGAAGGGCCCGCCGCCGAGGAGGTGCGGTCATGGCCAGCTACTGAAAAGTCTGACGTGCAACAGATCCTTGACCGCCTGAGCATGGAATTTGAGGTAGTCACCCACGGAGGTCCGCCTCCAGTTCTACGACCGACGGCAGAAGCCAGGTGAGACTCTAAGAGACTATGCACTGGCCCTCCAATCTGCCTATAGGGCCCTACGCCAAGTCGATACCATAGACCCCTCAGCCGCTGAAGGCCTAATTACTGATTGCTTTATAGAGGGAGTGGGCTCCAGGCTCATCCAGAGTCAACTACGCATGCTAGCCGCCCAAAACCCTACCATGTCCTTCCTGGACTTCAAGACCTTGGCCCTACGGGTGGTTGGAATTGACACTCCCTGTGCTGGCTGTATTGCAGGCCCAACTCCCGTAGATCTGGCGGGGGCCACCCCTGTACCTCCAGTCTCACCTGTGGCTACACCTGTTCCTGCAATTCAAGCCTCACAACAGCCTACATTTGCTAACTCTCCAGTTACCCCTGACCTCCTTACCCAGGTGGTTGACTCCCTCTGCCAAGCTATAAGGGGACTGCAAGGGGCCTCCTCCACGTCCCTGTCCCAGGACTCTTGCCCTGAGTATCCGAGTCCTGATAGGCCTCCGCCCCAAAGACTCAGGACCCCTGAACGGCCTTACTGCAGCTATTGTAGGCAACATGGACAATACCGGTCCCAGTGCTTTCAGTTAAACGGGCTACCCCTGGGTCCGAGGGCCAACACCCAGGAGGTCAAACCCCAGGCCCGCAGGACTCACAGTGGTTCTCCAGGTTCATCTCTCAATGCCCGCATGTAACTCTCTGGATAGACAATGTCCCCCTGGAAGCCCTTGTAGACACAGGTTCCCAAGTGACTACCATACCCAGGCACATTTTCGAGGAACATTGGGACCTGAGGGCGTTAGGCCCGGTTGAAGAGTACCGTTTAAAGTTAATTGCTAGCAATGGCCGACCTATCTCACAACTAGGCTACTGGGAGCCTACCATTTGTATTGGTAACCGGGAGTTACCTCGTCAAGGAGTGATTGTTACTGAAGCTCAGGGGGATAGTGGTACTACTGTTCTAGGCATGGATGTTATTCGCCATGTATTTGCTGAACTATTAGATGCTCTGCATGCCTCTTTGTCTCGTGCCTCTCCGCACTACAGGCAAGCTGTCCAGAAAACCATCAAAGCGCTCAGCAGAAGTTTGTCAATCATCGGGGAGAAATCTGCCGTGTCCGCACTAGGGACGCCCGACCAATTACAATCCCAGCTAATAGTGAGGCCCTCATCTGGTGCCGGGTTCGCCCAGGCCTAGACAATGCCGACTATGAAGCTCTGCTGGACTCCACCGAAATCGAAGGGCAACCCCTTGTGAGAGCTGCAAGGAGCCTCGTGACTGTCTCCAATGGTCAAGTTCCAGTGCGCCTGGTAAACCTTGGTGACTCTCCTGACGACCTGCACAATACAGGGAACCATCCGCCTATCAAGGAGAAACACAGGCCAATTCCCCCTGCCAGCTATCAACAAGTTAAGAAGCTGCTCAAGGAGATGAAGGACACTAAAGTCATTCAGATAGTCTCAGAGTAAAGTGTGTCTTTTAGAAGGTATATCTTCTCATAGAGTGTGTTCTCGTGTCAAAGTCAGATATTTTCCCTCCTCCTCTGAGTAAGAAGTCAGTATATATCTATAGCCTCAGAGAAAGTCCATTTTCTAAAGAGTATATTTTTCAAAGAGTGTATTTTCTCACAAGGGTTTTCTATTTCCTTCGTATATTGTATTATTGGGTTATCCACTGGAAAGATTATTTGAGCCAGTTCTCTTCAAGACCTTGCAGTAAACGTTTGTTGCATAGTTACATAGTTAATACGGTTGAAAAAAGACACATGTCCATCAAGTTCAACCAAGGAGGGGATGGATACAGGGAAGGGGGATATACAAGGAGGGGATGGATACAGGGAAGGGGGATATACAAGGAGGGGATGGATACAGGGAAGGGGGATATACAAGGAGGGATGGATGGAGGGAAGGGGGATATACAAGGAGGGGATGGATGGAGGGAAGGGGGATATACAAGGAGGGGATGGATGGAGGGAAGGGGGATATACAAGGAGGGGATGGATACAGGGAAGGGGGAGATACAAGGAGGGGATGGATGGAGGGAAGGGGGATATACAAGGAGGGGATGGATACAGGGAAGGGGGATATACAAGGAGGGGATGGATGGAGGGAAGGGGGATATACAAGGAGGGGATGGATACAGGGAAGGGGGATATACAAGGAGGGGATGGATACAGGGAAGGGGGATATACAAGGAGGGGATGGATATAGGGAAGGGGGATATACAAGGAGGGGATGGATACAGGGAAGGGGGATATACAAGGAGGGGATGGATACAGGGAAAGGGGGATATACAAGGAGGGATGGATACAGGGAAGGGGGATATACAAGGAGGGGATGGATACAGGTAAGGGGGATATACAAGGAGGGGATGGATATAGGGAAGGGGGATATACAAGGAGGGATGGATATAGGGAAGGGGGATATACAAGGAGGGATGGATGGAGGGAAGGGGGATATACAAGGAGGGATGGATGGAGGGAAGGGGGATATACAAGGAGGGGATGGATACAGGGAAAGGGGGATATACAAGGAGGGGATAGATACAGGGAAAGGGGGATATACAAGGAGGGATGGATGGAGGGAAGGGGGATATACAAGGAGGGATGGATGGAGGGAAGGGGGATATACAAGGAGGGATGGATGGAGGGAAGGGGGATATACAAGGAGGGGATGGATACAGGGAAGGGGGATATACAAGGAGGGGATGGATAAAGGGAAGGGGGATATACAAGGAGGGGGAGGATACAGGGAAAGGGGGATATACAAGGAGGGATGGATACAGGGAAGGGGGATATACAAGGAGGGATGGATGGAGGGAAGGGGGATATACAAGGAGGGATGGATGGAGGGAAGGGGGATATACAAGGAGGGATGGATGGAGGGAAGGGGGATATACAAGGAGGGGATGGATACAGGGAAGGGGGATATACAAGGAGGGGATGGATAAAGGGAAGGGGGATATACAAGGAGGGGGAGGATACAGGGAAAGGGGGATATACAAGGAGGGATGGATACAGGGAAGGGGTGATAGGCTCTATACATATGCATCTATATTATTTTGGTCTAAGAACTTGTCTCTCCTGTTGTGAAGCTTCTACTGTTGTTGCTGTGACCAGATCCTGTGGTGACTGTTCCACAGATTCACAGTTCTCATGGTAAAGAAGGATTGTCGCCTCCGGAGATTGAACCTTTTTTTCTCCAGGCGGAGGCAGCGCCCCCTTGTCTCTCCAGGCGGAGGCAGCGCCCCCTTGTCTCTCCAGGCGGAGGCAGCGCCCCCTTGTCTCTCCAGGCGGAGGCAGCGCCCCCTTGTCTCTCCAGGCGGAGGCAGCGCCCCCTTGTCTCTCCAGGCGGAGGCCGCGCCCCCTTGTCTCTCCAGGCGGAGGCAGCGCCCCCTTGTCTCTCCGGGTGGAGGCAGCGCCCCCTTGTCTCTCCAGGCACAGGCAGTGCTCCCTTGTCTCTCTGGGTGGAGGCAGCGCCCCCTTGTCTCTCCAGGCAGAGGCAGCGCCCCCTTGTCTCTCTGGGTGGAGGCAGTGCCCCCTTGTCTGTCCAGGCGGAGGCAGCGCCCCCTTGTCTCTCCAGGCAGAGGCAGCGCCCCCTTGTCTCTCCAGGCAGAGGCAGCGCCCCCTTGTCTCTCCAGGCGGAGGCAGCGCCCCCTTGTCTCTCCAGGCGGAGGCAGCGCCCCCTTGTCTCTCCAGGCGGAGGCAGCGCCCCCTTGTCTCTCCAGGCGGAGGCAGTGCCCCCTTGTCTCTCCAGGCGGAGGCAGCGCCCCCTTGTCTCTCTGGGTGGAGGCAGCGCCCCCTTGTCTCTCTGGGTGGAGGCAGCGCCCCCTTGTCTCTCTGGGTGGAGGCAGCGCCCTCTTGTCTCTCCAGGCGGAGGCAGCGCCCCCTTGTCTCTCCGGGCGGAGGCAGCGCCCCCTTGTCTCTCCAGGCGGAGGCAGCGCCCCCTTGTCTCTCCAGGCGGAGGCAGCGCCCCCTTGTCTCTCTGGGTGGAGGCAGCGCCCCCTTGTCTCTCTGGGTGGAGGCAGCGCCCCCTTGTCCTTTGAGGGGGTTTTACCTGGAACATCTTCCCCCCATATTTCCTGTAGGGGCCCCCGTTATATATGTAAGTAAATTAATCATCTCCCCTTATCCGTCTCTTCTCCAGACTAAACACATGTAATTCTATTATCTCTCCTCATAACTAAGATGCTCCATTCCCCTTATTAGTTTAGTGGCCGTCTTTGTACCCTCTCCAGCTCTAGAACGTCCTTTTTATGAATCGGGTTCCAAAACTGGACGGCGACTCCAGATGAGGCCGCACCAAAGCTTTATAAAGCGGTAATATTATATCCCTGCCCCCAGAGTCCAGGCCTGGTATATACATGACAATATCCTGCCGGCCTTAGAAGCAGCTGCCTGACATTGTGCTGTTCTGTAGTCTATTATCTACAAGTACAACCAGATCCTTCTCCATCAGCGACTGCACCAGTGTAACCACCCCAGGACATAGGATGCTGCAGGTTATTACTCCCCCCAGGACATAGGATGCTGCAGGTTATTACTCCCCCCAGGACATAGGATGCTGCAGGTTATTACTCCCCCCAGGACATAGGATGCTGCAGGTTATTACTCCCCCCAGGACATAGGATGCTGCAGGTTATTACTCCCCCAGGACATAGGATGCTGCAGGTTATTACTCCCCCCAGGACATAGGATGCTGCAGGTTATTACTCCCCCCAGGACATAGGATGCTGCAGGTTATTACTCCCCCCAGGACATAGGATGCTGCAGGTTATTACTCCCCCCAGGACATAGGATGCTGCAGGTTATTACTCCCCCTAGGACATAGGATGCTGCAGGTTATTACTCCTCCTAGGACATATGATGCTGCAGGTTATTACTCCCGCCAGGACATATGATGCTGCAGGTTATTACTCCCCCCAGGACATATGATGCATGTGGGTTATTAGTACCCAGGTGCATAACTTTACATTTATCCACATTGAACCTCATTTGCCAAGTGGCCACCCGAACACTCAGTGTGTCTAAGTCATCCTGTAACATCTGCACATCCTCCATAGACTGTACTGTACTACACATCCTGTAACATCTGCACATCCTCCATAGACTGTACTGTACTACACATCCTGTAACATCTGCACATCCTCCATAGACTGTACTGTACTACAAAGCCTGTAACATCTGCACATCCTCCATAGACTGTACTGTACTACACATCCTGTAACATCTGCACATCCTCCATAGACTGTACTGTACTACAAAGCCTGTAACATCTGCACATCCTCCATAGACTGTACTGTACTACAAAGCCTGTAACATCTGCACATCCTTCATAGACTGTACTGTACTACAAAGCCTGTAACATCTGCACATCCTCCATAGACTGTACTGTACTACAAAGCCTGTAACATCTGCACATCCTCCATAGACTGTACTGTACTACACATCCTGAAACATCTGCACATCCTCCATAGACTGTACTGTACTACACATCCTGTAACATCTGCACATCCTCCATAGACTGTACTGTACTACAAAGCCTGTAACATCTGCACATCCTCCATAGACTGTACTGTACTACACATCCTGTAACATCTGCACATCCTCCATAGACTGTACTGTACTACAAAGCCTGTAACATCTGCACATCCTCCATAGACTGTACTGTACTACAAAGCCTGTAACATCTGCACATCCTCCATAGACTGTACTGTACTACAAAGCCTGTAACATCTGCACATCCTCCATAGACTGTACTGTACTACAAAGCCTGTAACATCTGCACATCCTCCATAGACTGTACTGTACTACACATCCTGAAACATCTGCACATCCTCCATAGACTGTACTGTACTACACATCCTGTAACATCTGCACATCCTCCATAGACTGTACTGTACTACAAAGCCTGTAAGATCTGCACATCCTCCATAGACTGTACTGTACTACAAAGCCTGTAACATCTGCACATCCTCCATAGACTGTACTATACTACACATCCTGTAACATCTGCACATCCTCCATAGACTGTACTATACTACAATGCCTGTAACATCTGCACATCCTCCATAGACTGTACTACAAAGCCTGTAACATCTGCACATCCTCCATAGACTGTACTGTACTACAAAGCCTGTAACATCTGCACATCCTCCATAGACTGTACTGTACTACACATCCTGTAACATCTGCACATCCTCCATAGACTGTACTATACTACAAAGCCTGTAACATCTGCACATCCTCCATAGACTGTACTGTACTACAAAGCCTGTAACACCCGCACATCCTCCATAGACTGTACTGTACTACAAAGCCTGTAACATCTGCACATCCTCCATAGACTGTACTGTACTACAAAGCCTGTAACATCTGCACATCCTCCATAGACTGTACTACAAAGCCTGTAACATCTGCACATCCTCCATAGACTGTACTGTACTACAAAGCCTGTAACATCTGCACATCCTCCATAGACTGTACTGTACTACAAAGCTTGTAACATCTGCACAACCTCCATAGACTGTACTGTACTACAAAGCCTGTAACATCTGCCCATCCTCCATAGACTGTACTGTACTACAAAGCCTGTAACATCTGCACATCCTCCATAGACTGTACTGTACTGCACATCCTCCATAGACTGTACTGTACTACAAAGCCTGTAACATCTGCACATCCTCCATAGACTGTACTATACTACAAAGCCTGTAACATTTGCACATCCTCCATAGACTGTACTGTACTACAAAGCCTGTAACATCTGCCCATCCTCCATAGACTGTACTGTACTACACAGCCTGTAACATCTGCACATCCTCCATAGACTGTACTGTACTACAAAGCCTGTAACATCTGCACATCCTCCATAGACTGTACTGTACTACACAGCCTGTAACATCTGCACATCCTCCATAGACTGTACTGTACTACACAGCCTGTAACATCTGCACATCCTCCATAGACTGCACTGTACTACACAGCCTGTAACATCTGCACATCCTCCATAGACTGTACTGTACTACAAAGCCTGTAACATCTGCACATCCTCCATAGACTGTACTGTACTACACAGCCTGTAACATCTGCACATCCTCCATAGACTGTACTGTACTACACAGCCTGTAACATCTGCACATCCTCCATAGACTGTACTGTACTACACAGCCTGTAACATCTGCACATCCTCCATAGACTGTACTGTACTACAAAGCTTGGTGTCATCTGCAAAGATAGAAACATTTCTGTTAATTCCATTCTCAATATCATTAATAAACAAGTTAAACAGAAGAGGGCCCAGTACTGACCCTTGGGGTACACCACTTATTACCGGGGACCATTCGGAGTAGGAATCATTGACCACCACTCTCTGGGTACGATTATTAAGCCAATTTTCAATCCAGTTACACATTAAATTTTCCAAACCGATAGACTTTACCTTACCCATCAGACGTCCATGAGGAACTGTGTCAAACGCTTTTGCAAAATCCAGGTACACTATATCCACAGCCCCCCCTATCCAGGTGCACAATATCCACAGCCGCACCGCCATCCAGGTACACTATATCCCCAGCCGCCCCCCATCCAGGTACACTATATCCACAGCCGCGCCGCCATCCAGGTACACGATATCCACCGCCCCCCCCCATCCAGGTACACGATATCCACAGCCGCCCCCCATCCAGGTACACTATATCCCCAGCCGCCCCCCTATCCAGGTACACTATATCCACAGCCGCGCCGCCATCCAGGTACACGATATCCACCGCCCCCCCCCATCCAGGTACACGATATCCACAGCCGCCCCCCATCCAGGTACACTATATCCCCAGCCGCCCCCCATCCAGGTACACGATATCCACAGCCGCCCCCCATCCAGGTACACGATATCCACAGCCGCCCCCCCCCCAACCAGGTACACGATATCCACAGCCGCCCCCCCCCCCATCCAGGTACAAGATATCCACAGCCGCCCCCCCCATCCAGGTACACGATATCCACAGCCGCCCCCCCCATCCAGGTACACGATATCCACAGCCGCCCCCCATCCAGGTACACGATATCCACAGCCGCCCCCCATCCAGGTACACGATATCCACAGCCGCCCCCCATCCAGGTACACGATATCCACAGCCGCCCCCCATCCAGGTACACTATATCCACAGCCGCGCTGCCATCCAGGCTTCTACTTACCTCTTCATAGAAACATATTAGGTTGGTTTGACAGCTTCTGTCCTTAGTAAAATCCTGCTGGTTATCACTTATATACTATTACCCCCTATATATTCCTGGATGTAGTCCCTTATAAGCCCCTCAAATAGTTTCCCCACAATGGACGTTAAGCTTACAGGTCTATAGTTACCTGGGGAAGTTCGAGAGCCCTTTTGTTGTCCTCTATGTTTCCCTTCCTTGTGTTTCCATTGTTTCTTTATCCCTGTCTTGTCCCAACACACAGTAGTTGCTACACATAGTCGCTCAACATTTACATTTGTCCATACATATTGCACCTTGGATACCTTTTTGTGAGTTTGGCCTCTTGAGTAATTGAGTTGTATGACTGTTTGGTGTGTACGGAAGCTTCCAAATGTATGCTTGTGTTTGTTATTTTATTCTTTCTCTTCCAGGTGTCCAAGTCACTTCACACAGACACCCAAGGCAGTACACAGGTCTTCACGTTCTTTTTCAAGTAGGGTAACGTATTTCATTGGAAACCTACTGTCAAACTAACTGGAATTGAGGGTTGCCCGCCAGCAGTTAAGTAGTCCTGGCTCACATGTCAGATGGTCCACGCACTAACTACCTGTAACCAGAGTACGGTAGGCACCCCTAGGTGAAGTCCTACCACTAGGGTTTTCTTTCTCCTCCGTCTTCTCTTGTCACCTGTGCCTTGAGCGTGGGAAACACATACCTCCACATCAACACTCACACCCACATTCCTTCCTCTTGTCTCGTTGGTCCTTCATGTTCATTCATCCACCTCCACCTCAACTTGTGGTTCGCCGAGGTCGGCTCATTTTTAGTGGGGAGGTATGCAGTGTCCCAGAACAGACTATTTCTCCATAACTTTATCTCCACACTTTTATTATAGCCAGTTCTGTTCTGGAAAGCTATGGTCCACTGCAAACTGTGTGTATTGTGTCACCTCTCTCAGTGTTCAGGTCTGCTATTCCATTCATTTCTTGTATGCATATTCAGTTATCAGTGCCTAAGGGTATTATGTCGCCCCCCAGTGTTCAAGTATGGTACAACTCATGTATATTTCACTGTATATGCTTAATGGTGTGATGATGCAAAGGCTGGTGTACCACGTGACTGTGCCCTGTTGCCATGGTACCCCCAATGGTCATCGAGCTTTGGCTGGGGTTACCATGTGACTTCCTGTTCTACCTCAGTCTATTCCCTACCAGAGAGGGGATAGGTTGTGTGTCCGTCCTCTCTCCCTGCTAAGAGAGAGGCCTGCGTGTGCTCTGCTGCTCCAGTCCACTGGCTGTGTTCCTGTCTCAAGTCTCAAGATTCTCATCTGGGTGTCAATTCTTCAGTCATTCCTCAGTTCCTCTCATCATCATCTTCTCTAATCATCACCAGCAAGTATTTCATTCAAGTCTCATTCCACCCAGCATCTTATCCTCAGTATCACTACTACTCCCATCATTCAGCACGCTATAATCACAGCCTATTGCAGCATCACCCATTACTCTGCTTTATTCCCGGTTGCATCCAGAGAGACTGTTGCTACTAGTTACCACCGTTACAATAAATATACAACTACCGTTGTTTCTGAACCTTGGCATTGGTGTCAAAATTGGTGCCCTGACTAAGGACAACGAAGAATCGCATTGCCCAGTATCCCCGCATGGTCAGGAGCCCGGCTTCCAGCTGTATCACCCTCATGCCTAAACCGTGACAACGCTATGCCCTACAGCTGCCCCGGTTCCTGCCCGCAACAACAGCCTCACAGTGTAGTGGCCCTTAGGGGCCCGGGCATTGCACATGCTTCCCCTGCTGTCCTATATGTACCCAGGCATGCTACCCCTGCTGTCCTATATGTACCCGGGCATGCTTCCCCTGCTGTCCTATATGTACCCAGGCATGCTTCCCCTGCTGTCCTATATGTACCCAGGCATGCTACCCCTGCTGTCCTATATGTACCCAGGCATGCTTCCCCTGCTGTCCTATATGTACCCAGGCATGCTTCCCCTGCTGTCCTATATGTACCCAGGCATGCTTCCCCTGCTGTCCTGTATGTACCCAGACATGCTTCCCCTGCTGTCCTATATGTACCCAGGCATGCTTCCCCTGCTGTCCTATATACACCCAGGCATGCTTCCCCTGCTGTCCTATATATACCCAGACATGCTTCCCCTGCTGTCCTATATGTACCCAGGCATGCTACCCCTGCTGTCCTATATACACCCAGGCATGCTTCCCCTGCTGTCCTATATGTACCCAGGCATGCTTCCCCTGCTGTCTTATATGTACCCAGGCATGCTTCCCCCCCTGTCCTATATGTACCCAGGCATGCTTCCCCTGCTGTCCTATATACACCCAGGCATGCTTCCCCTGCTGTCCTATATGTACCCGGGCATGCTTCCCCTGCTGTCCTATATGTACCCAGGCATGCTTCCCCTGCTGTCCTATATGTACCCAGGCATGCTTCCCCTGCTGTCCTATATGTACCCAGGCATGCTTCCCCTGCTGTCCTATATGTACCCAGGCATGCTTCCCCTGTTGTCCTATATGTACCCAGGCATGCTTCCCCTGCTGTCCTATATGTACCCAGGCATGCTACCCCTGCTGTCCTATATACACCCAGGCATGCTTCCCCCGCTGTCCTATATACACCCAGGCATGCATCCCCTGCTCTCCTATATACACCCAGGCTTGCTTCCCCTGCTGTCCTATATACACCCAGGCACGCTTCCCCTGCTGTCCTATATACACCCAGGCATGCTTCCCCTGCTGTCCTATATGTACCCAGGCATGCTTCCCCTGCTGTCCTATATACACCCAAGCATGCTTCCCCTGCTGTCCTATATACACCCAGGCATGCTTCCCCTGCTGTCCTATATACACCCAGGCATGCTTCCCCTGCTGTCCTATATACACCCAGGCATGCTTCCCCTGCTGTCCTATATACACCCAGGCATGCTTCCCCTGCTGTCCTATATACACCCAGGCATGCTTCCCCTGCTGTCCTATATACACCCAGGCATGCTTCCCCTGCTGTCCTATATGTACCCAGGCATGCTTCCCCTGCTGTCTTTTATGTACCCAGGCATGCTTCCCCTGCTGTCCTATATGTACCCGGGCATGCTTCCCCTGCTGTCCTATATACACCCGGGCATGCTTCCCCTGCTGTCCTATATACACCCAGGCATGCTTCCCCTGCTGTCCTATATGTACCCAGGCATGCTTCCCCTGCTGTCCTATATACACCCAGGCATGCTTCCCCTGCTGTCCTATATACACCCAGACATGCTTCCCCTGCTGTCCTATATGTACCCAGGCATGCTTCCCCTGCTGTCCTATATGTACCCAGGCATGCTTCCCCTGCTGTCCTATATACACCCAGGCACGCTTCCCCCGCTGTCCTATATGTACCCAGGCATGCTTCCCCCGCTGTCCTATATACACCCAGGCATGCTTCCCCCGCTGTCCTATATACACCCAGGCATGCTTACCCCGCTGTCCTATATACACCCAGGCATGCTTCCCCTGCTGTCCTATATGTACCCAGGCATGCTTCCCCTGCTGTCCTATATGTACCCAGGCATGCTTCCCCTGCTGTCCTATATATACCCAGGCATGCTTCCCCTGCTGTCCTATATACACCCAGGCATGCTTCCCCTGCTCTCCTATATGTACCCAGGCATGCTTCCCCTGCTGTCCTATATGTACCCAGGCATGCTTCCCCTGCTGTCCTATATGTACCCAGGCATGCTTCCCCTGCTGTCCTATATATACCCAGGCATGCTTCCCCTGCTGTCCTATATGTACCCAGGCATGCTTCCCCCGCTGTCCTATATGTACCCAGGCATGCCTCCCCTGCTGTCCTATATACACCCAGGCATGCTTCCCCTGCTGTCCTATATGTACCCAGGCATGCTTCCCCTGCTGTCCTATATGTACCCAGGCATGCTTCCCCTGCTGTCCTATATACACCCAGGCATGCTACCCCTGCTGTCCTATATACACCCAGGCATGCTTCCCCTGCTGTCCTATATGTACCCAGGCATGCTTCCCCCGCTGTCCTATATGTACCCGGGCATGCTTCCCCTACTGTCCTATATACACCCAGGCATGCTTCCCCTGCTGTCCTATATGTACCCGGGCATGCTTCCCCTACTGTCCTATATACACCCAGGCATGCTTCCCCTGCTGTCCTATATGTACCCAGGCATGCTTCCCCTGCTGTCCTATATACACCCAGGCATGCTTCCCCTGCTGTCCTATATACACCCAGGCATGCTTCCCCTGCTGTCCTATATGTACCCAGGCATGCTTCCCCTGCTGTCCTATATGTACCCAGGCATGCTTCCCCTGCTGTCCTATATGTACCCAGGCATGCTTCCCCTGCTGTCCTATATACACCCAGGCATGCTTCCCCTGCTGTCCTATATGTACCCAGGCATGCTTCCCCTGCTGTCCTATATGTACCCAGGCATGCTTCCCCTGCTGTCCTATATGTACCCAGGCATGCTCCCCCTGCTGTCCTATATGTACCCAGGCATGCTTCCCCTGCTGTCCTATATGTACCCAGGCATGCTTCCCCTGCTGTCCTATATACACCCAGGCATGCTTCCCCTGCTGTCCTATATACACCCAGGCATGCTTCCCCTGCTGTCCTATATGTACCCAGGCATGCTTCCCCTGCTGTCCTATATGTACCCAGGCATGCTTCCCCTGCTGTCCTATATGTACCCAGGCATGCTTCCCCTGCTGTCCTATATGTACCCGGGCATGCTTCCCCTGCTGTCCTATATACACCCAGGCATGCTTCCCCTGCTGTCCTATATACACCCAGGCATGCTTCCCCCGCTGTCCTATATGTACCCAGGCATGCTTCCCCTGCTGTCCTATATACACCCAGGCATGCTTCCCCTGCTGTCCTATATGTACCCAGGCATGCTTCCCCTACTGTCCTATATACACCCAGGCACGCTTCCCCTGCTGTCCTATATGTACCCAGACATGCTTCCCCTGCTGTCCTATATGTACCCGGGCATGCTTCCCCTGCTGTCCTATATGTACCCAGGCATGCTTCCCCTGCTGTCCTATATACACCCAGGCATGCTTCCCCTGCTGTCCTATATGTACCCAGGCATGCTTCCCCTGCTCTCCTATATGTACCCAGGCACGCTTCCCCTGCTGTCCTATATGTACCCAGGCATGCTTCCCCTGCTGTCCTATATACACCCGGGCATGCTTCCCCCGCTGTCCTATATGTACCCAGGCATGCTTCCCCTGCTGTCCTATATGTACCCAGGCATGCTTCCCCTGCTGTCCTATATACACCCAGGCATGCTTCCCCTGCTGTCCTATATGTACCCAGGCATGCTTCCCCTGCTGTCCTATATGTACCCAGGCATGCTTCCCCTGCTGTCCTATATGTACCCAGGCATGCTTCCCCTGCTGTCCTATATGTACCCAGGCATGCTTCCCCTGCTGTCCTATATGTACCCAGGCATGCTTCCCCCGCTGTCCTATATGTACCCAGGCATGCTTCCCCTGCTGTCCTATATGTACCCAGGCATGCTTCCCCTGCTGTCCTATATGTACCCAGGCATGCTTCCCCTGCTGTCCTATATGTACCCAGGCATGCTTCCCCTGCTGTCCTATATGTACCCGGGCATGCTTCCCCTGCTGTCCTATATGTACCCAGGCATGCTTCCCCTGCTGTCCTATATGTACCCAGGCATGCTTCCCCTGCTGTCCTATATGTACCCAGGCATGCTTCCCCTGCTGTCCTATATGTACCCAGGCATGCTTCCCCTGCTGTCCTATATACACCCAGGCAGGCTTCCCCTGCTGTCCTATATGTACCCAGGCATGCCTTCCCCTGCTGTCCTATATACACCCAGGCATGCTTCCCCTGCTGTCCTATATACACCCAGGCATGCTTCCCCTGCTGTCCTATATACACCCAGGCATGCTTCCCCTGCTGTCCTATATACACCCAGGCATGCTTCCCCTGCTGTCCTATATGTACCCAGGCATGCTTCCCCTGCTGTCCTATATGTACCCAGGCATGCTTCCCCTGCTGTCCTATATACACCCAGGCATGCTTCCCCTGCTGTCCTATATACACCCAGGCATGCTTCCCCTGCTGTCCTATATGTACCCAGGCATGCTTCCCCCGCTGTCCTATATGTTCCCAGGCATGCTTCCCCCGCTGTCCTATATACACCCAGGCATGCTTCCCCTGCTGTCCTATATGTACCCAGGCATGCTTCCCCTGCTGTCCTATATGTACCCAGGCATGCTTCCCCTGCTGTCCTATATGTACCCAGGCATGCTTCCCCTGCTGTCCTATATGTACCCAGGCATGCTTCCCCTGCTGTCCTATATACACCCAGGCATGCCTCCCCTGCTGTCCTATATACACCCAGGCATGCTTCCCCTGCTGTCCTATATGTACCCGGGCATGCTTCCCCTGCTGTCCTATATACACCCAGGCATGCTTCCTGTCCATTATCAGTCAGTGGTTACGGTGAAGCTTATATTGTGTATATAGTGGTGTGGTGTATATAGTAGTGTGTTATATATATAGTAGTGTATATAGTGGTGTATATAGTAGTGTGTTATATATATAGTAGTGTATATAGTAGTGTGGTGTATATAGTGGTGTGGTGTATATAGTAGTGTGTTATATATATCGTAGTGTATATAGTGGTGTATATAGTAGTGTGGTGTATATAGTGGTGTATATAGTAGTGTGGTGTATATAGTAGTGTGTTATATAGAGTAGTATTGTGTTTTATAGAGTAGTGTAAATAGTGGTGTATATATAGTGGTGTATATAGTGGTGTATATAGTGATTTATATAGTAGTGTATATATAGTGGTGTATATATAGTGGTGTATATAGTAGTATATATAGTGGTGTATATAGTAGTGTATATAGTAGTGTGGTGTATATAGTAGTTTGTTATATATAGTAGTGTATATAGTGGTGTATATAGTAGTGTGTTATATAGAGTAGTATATATAGTGGTGTATAGAGTAGTGTATATAGTGGTGTATATAGTAGTGTGTTATATAGAGTAGTATATATAGTGGTGTATAGAGTAGTGTGTTATATAGAGTAGTATATATAGTGGTGTATAGAGTAGTATATATAGTGGTGTATATAGTGGTGTATATAGTAGTGTGGTGTATATAGTGGTGTGTTATATAGAGTAGTATATATAGTGGTGTATATAGTAGTGTGTTATATATAGTAGTGTATATAGTAGTGTGGTGTATATAGTAGTGTATATAGTGGTGTATATAGTAGTATATATAGTAGTGTATATAGTGGTGTATATAGTGGTGTATATAGTGGTGTATATAGTGGTGTATATAGTGGTGTATATAGTAGTATATATAGTAGTGTGGTGTATATAGTAGTGTGTTATATATATAGTAGTGTATATAGTGGTGTGTTATAAATATAGTGGTGTATATAGTGTTATATATATAGTAGTGTATATAGTGGTGTATATAGTGGTGTGTTATATATATAGTGGTGTATATAGTGGTGTATATATAGTAGTGTATATAGTGGTGTGTTATATATATAGTGGTGTATATATAGTAGTGTATATAGTGGTGTGTTATATATATAGTGGTGTATATAGTGGTGTATATATAGTAGTGTATATAGTGGTGTGTTATATATATAGTGGTGTATATAGTGGTGTATATATAGTAGTGTATATAGTGGTGTATATTCACTGAATTAATAGGAATAAAATATAGCTTTTATTTATCTTTTTTTTTTTTTTAAATCCCAAAACACAGGGAAAAATATAAACAATAATTAATCTTCACGACCATCATCTTAGTCCTTAATCATATTTAGTTTGTGTGTGTGACACATATTGCATACTTCTTATTGCACAGTTCCTATTGCACATATGGTATTGCACACTTATATTTCATAGATGTTATTGCACTCTTTTATCTTGCATTTGCACCCAGTCTCTGTTGCACTTAGTTGATTGCACTCGTTTAGACTTTATTTTTCATCAATATTGCACATCAAATTGGTATTGCAACAGTCCTTTCTTGTGTCTAAGGTGCTTTCATATCATTATCCCCTTCAATATTCTTTAGTATTCTTTCCAAACACGCGTCATATAAATGATATTTCATTTCTTGTATATGTTTTTTACTTCCCTTTAGAAGTCCGTTCATACACGATATTGCAGCCCTACGCGTTTCTTGTGCGATTAGTCCTCAGGGGCTTGTTACGCTTGTAGTGTTGGAGCTTCATTGTAGGGTATCCATGTGGTCAGCTCTGATGATGGCCGTACACTGATTCCTCTTCCCTGGCTTCCTTAAATATAGTCCATGATCCCACCTCCCTTTTGATTGACGGTCCTAGTGACCACTCATAGCTGTGACCTCAAACACTGCCTGATGATCGCTTAATTTGCCGTCCGGGATCCCGATCATGTGACTCAGTCACGTGGTAGATGTATCCTGGAACGCTCTGTGCGTTCCATGCCTCGCTTAGGACTCCTCTCCATCTTTAAGTAGATATTCACCTAGATGGTATAAAGAGACTGATTGCCGCAGACATCTCTCTCTTGATGTTAGGTACGTGGGGTAATTTACTTAAAGCACATGTATGAAATGAAATCATTTAACCCTTCCGGTTTTATCGTATTAAGCCGGAACGTCCATTGGGCTTCCTTTTGTAGTAAGGTTCTGTTATAATCTCCTTGTCGCTCAACCACTTCAGTACTTGGCACCTAAGTTCTTCACTTCTCCCGGAGTGCTCCTCATTAAAGTGTATAGCTACTGGTGTTTCTCTTTTATTTTTTTTATTTTTTTTATATATTTTTTTTTTGTTGGGGATATAAAAAACAAAAGAGAAACACCAGTAGCTATACACTTTAATGAGGAGCACTCCGGGAGAAGTGAAGAACTTAGGTGCCAAGTACTGGAAGTGGTTAAGCGGAGCAAGCGACAAGGAGATTATAACAGAACCTTACTACAAAAGGAAGCCCAATGGACGTTCCGGCTTAATACGATAAAACCGGAAGGGTTAAATGATTTCATTTCATACATGTGCTTTAAGTAAATTACCCCACGTACCTAACATCAAGAGAGAGATGTCTGCGGCAATCAGTTTCTTTATACCATCTAGGTGAATGTCTACTTAAAGATGGAAAGGAGTCCTAAGCGAGGCATGGAACGCACAGAGCGTTCCAGGATACATCCACCACGTGACTGAGTCACATGATCGGGATCCCGGACGGCAAATTAAGTGATCACCTGGCAGTGTTTGAGGCCACAGCTCTGAGTGGTCACTAGGACCGTCAATCAAAAGGGAGGTGGGATCATGGACTATATTTAAGGAAGCCAGGGAAGAGGAATCAGTGTACGGCCATCATCAGAGCTGACCACATGGATACCCTGCAATGAAGCTCCAACACTACAAGCGTAACAAGCCCCTGAGGACTAATCGCACAAGAAACGCGTAGGGCTGCAATATCGTGTATGAACGGACTTCTAAAGGGAAGTAAAAAACATATACAAGAAATGAAATATCATTTATATGACGCGTGTTTGGAAAGAATACTAAAGAATATTGAAGGGGATAATGATATGAAAGCACCTTAGACACAAGAAAGGACTGTTGCAATACCAATTTGATGTGCAATATTGATGAAAAATAAAGTCTAAACGAGTGCAATCAACTAAGTGCAATAGAGACTGGGTGCAAATGCAAGATAAAAGAGTGCAATAACATCTATGAAATATAAGTGTGCAATACCATATGTGCAATAGGAACTGTGCAATAAGAAGTATGCAATATGTGTCACACACAAAAACTAAATATGATTAAGGACTAAGATGATGGTCGTGAAGATTAATTATTGTTTATATTTTTCCCTGTGTTTTTGGATTTTTTTTAAAAAAAGATAAATAAAAGCTATATTTTATTCCTATTAATTCAGTGAATATATGTTATAGAAGGGAATACGAATACTAAATCAAGTACCTGAATTATCAGTGTTCTATATAGTGGTGTATATAGTAGTGTGTTATATATATAGTGGTGTATATATTGGTGTATATAGTAGTGTGTTATATATATATATATTGGTGTATATAGTAGTGTATATAGTACTGTATATAGTGGTGTATATAGTGGTGTATATAGTAGTATATAGTGGTGTATATAGTGGTGTATATAGTGGTGTATATAGTGGTGTATATAGTGGTGTATATAGTGGTGTATATAGTGGTGTATATAGTGGTGTATATAGTGGTGTATATAGTGGTGTATATAGTGGTGTATATAGTGGTGTATATAGTGGTGTATATAGTGGTGTATATAGTAGTATATAGTGGTGTATATAGTGGTGTATATAGTGGTGTATATAGTGGTGTATATAGTGGTGTATATAGTGGTGTATATAGTGGTGTATATAGTGGTGTATATAGTGGTGTATATAGTGGTGTATATAGTAGTGTATATAGTAGTGTGTTATATATAGTAGTGTCTATAGTGGTGTCTATAGTGGTGTATATAGTAGTGTGTTTTATATATATATATATATATATATATATATATATAATATAGTGGTGTATATAGTAGTATATATAGTGGTGTACAGAGTAGTATATATAGTGGTGTATAGAGTAGTATATATAGTAGTATATAGTAGTATATATAGTAGTGTGTGGTACGATCCTGTACTTTTGAGGTACCGCCTTCTACCCCTTCCTTCCTCTCAGAATACAGCGGCTGATACTCTGGGGAGCGCTGGGACTGACAGACGTTCTCCTGCTGATTGTGCTTCAGACTGACTTGTGGCCAGGACTGATGACGCGGTAGAGGACACATCCCGCCCTTGGCCTGGATTGGTGCTGGCACTGCTAAGTGAGGACCCTTCTGATGAGTGACGGCTCCGGGACCGCCTGCCGTGGGGCTGGAACTTTGAAGCATCTTTTCCACAATAACAGCCTGGCTAGTATTCACCTGACCAGTGGGTCTTACTGGGAGCCGCAAGCTTCATCCAAGCCTGTTGGGATCGCCACCATTCCTGAAGGCTCTTAATGGTAATGGCCCAGCTGTTGGGACCACCCTGAGTCCTTCCTGAAGGCTGTTGGGACCACCCTGAGTCCTTCCTGAAGGCTGTTGGGACCACCCTGAGTCCTTCCTGAAGGCTGTTGGGACCACCCTGAGTCCTTCCTGAAGGCTGTTGGGACCACCCTGAGTCCTTCCTGAAGGCTGTTGGGACCACCCTGAGTCCTTCCTGAAGGCTGTTGGGACCACCCTGAGTCCTTCCTGAAGGCTGTTGGGACCACCCTGAGTCCTTCCTGAAGGCTGTTGGGACCACCCTGAGTCCTTCCTGAAGGCTGTTGGGACCACCCTGAGTCCTTCCTGAAGGCTGTTGGGACCACCCTGAGTCCTTCCTGAAGGCTGTTGGGACCACCCTGAGTCCTTCCTGAAGGCTGTTGGGACCACCCTGAGTCCTTCCTGAAGGCTGTTAATGGTGACGGTCCGGCTGTTGAACTGTTACCAGACTGCAGCTCACACTTGGTCACGCTGCGTCTACATTAAAATCCAAAAGAAATCAATTGAAATTGACATGAAGCTATGGCTTATATTGGGATACAAAGGGGGCCCCAAAAGGAGGTGAAAGGGGAATTTAAGGGGGATTGGATCATGTTAAACAGTTTATATATTTTCTGCCGCTGTTCCGCTGCTGTCCAGGACGGAAATTGGATGATTGACATCCAATTGGATGAATCTTAACTACAGCTCCACACTACAGCCCCACACTACAGCTCCACACTACAGCCCCACACTACAGCCCCAGACTACAGCCCCAGACTACAGCCCCAGACTACAGCCCCAGACTACAGCCCCAGACTACAGCTCTATACTACAGCTCTATACTACAGCTCTATACTACAGCTCTATACTACAGCTCTATACTACAGCTCTATACTACAGCTCTATACTACAGCCCCAGACTACAGCCCCAGACTACAGCCCCAGACTACAGCCCCAGACTACAGCCCCAGACTACAGCTCTATACTACAGCTCTATACTACAGCTCTATACTACAGCTCTATACTACAGCTCCAGACTACAGCCCCACACTACAGCCCCACACTACAGCCCCACACTACAGCCCCACACTACAGCCCCACACTACAGCTCCAGACTACAGCTCCAGACTACAGCCCCAGACTACAGCCCCAGACTACAGCCCCAGACTACAGCCCCAGACTACAGCCCCAGACTACAGCCCCACACTACAGCCCCACACTACAGCTCCAGACTACAGCTCCAGACTACAGCTCCAGACTACAGCCCCACACTACAGCTCCACACTACAGCCCCACACTACAGCTCCACACTACAGCCCCACACTACAGCCCCACACTACAGCTCCAGACTACAGCTCCAGACTACAGCTCCAGACTACAGCTCCAGACTACAGCTCCAGACTACAGCTCCACACTACAGCTCCACACTACAGCTCCACACTACAGCTCCACACTACAGCCCCACACTACAGCCCTATACTACAGCTCCACACTACAGCCCCACACTACAGCCCCACACTACAGCCCCACACTACAGCTCCAGACTACAGCTCCATACTACAGCTCCAGACTACAGCTCCAGACTACAGCTCCAGACTACAGCACCACACTACAGCTCCACACTACAGCTCTATACTACAGCTCCACACTACAGCTCCACACTACAGCCCCACACTACAGCTCCACACTACAGCTCCACACTACAGCTCCACACTACAGCCCCACACTACAGCCCCACACTACAGCTCCACACTACAGCTCCACACTACAGCCCCACACTACAGCTCCATACTACAGCCCCACACTACAGTTCCATACTACAGCCCCACACTACAGCTCCACACTACAGTTCTATACTACAGCTCCACACTACAGCTCTATACTACAGCTCTATACTACAGCCCCATACTACAGCTCCATACTACAGCTCCACACTACAGCCCCACACTACAGCCCCAGACTACAGCTCCAGACTACAGCTCCAGACTACAGATCCAGACTACAACCCAAAACAACAGCTCCGCACTACAGCTCCGCACTACAGCTCCGCACTACAGCTCCAGACTACAGCTCCATACTACAGCTCCATACTACAGCTCCATACTACAGCTCCATACTACAGCTCCATACTACAGCCCCAGACTACAGCCCCAGACTACAGCCCCAGACTACAGCTCCAGACTACAGCTCCAGACTACAACCCAAAACAACAGCTCCGCACTACAGCTCCAGACTACAGCTCCAGACTACAGCTCCAGACTACAGCTCCAGACCACAGCTCCAGACTACAGCTCCAGACTACAGCTCCAGACTACAGCTCCAGACTACAGCTCCAGACTACAACCCAAAACAACAGCTCCAGACTACAGCTCCAGACTACAGCTCCAGACTACAGCTCCAGACTACAGCTCCAGACCACAGCTCCAGACTACAGCTCCAGACTACAGCTCCAGACTACAGCTCCAGACTACAGCTCCACACTACAGCCCCACACTACAGCTCCACACAACAGCTCCACACAACAGCTCCACACAACAGCTCCAGACTACAGCTCCAGACTACAGCTCCAGACTACAGCTCCAGACTACAGCTCCATACTACAACCCTAAACTACAGCTCTACACTACAGCCCCACACTACAACCCTAAACTACAGCCCCACACTACAGCCCCACACTACAGCCCCAGACTACAGCCCCAGACTACAGCCCCAGACTACAGCTCCAGACTACAGCTCCACACTACAGCTCTCGGCAACAACTCCAAACTACAGCCCCACACTACAGCCCCACACTACAGCTCCACACTACAGCTCCATACTACAACCCTAAACTACAGCTCCACACTACAGCCCCACACTACAGCTCCACACTACAGCTCCACACTACAACCCTAAACTACAACTCCACACTACAGCTCCACACTACAGCTCCACACTACAGCTCCAGACTACAGCTCCACACTACAGCCCCAGACTACAGCCCCAGACTACAGCCCCAGACTACAGCTCCAGACTACAGCTCCAGACTACAGCCCCACACTACAGCCCCGCACTACAGCCCCAGACTACAGCTCCAGACTACAGCTCCACACTACAGCTCTATACTACAGCTCTCGGCAACAACTCCAAACTACAGCCCCACACTACAGCCCCACACTACAGCTCCACACTACAGCTCCATACTACAACCCTAAACTACAGCTCCACACTACAGCCCCACACTACAGCCCCACACTACAGCTCCACACTACAGCTCCACACTACAGCTCCACACTACAACCCTAAACTACAACTCCACACTACAGCTCCACACTACAGCTCCAGACTACAGCTCCACACTACAGCCCCACACTACAGCCCCAGACTACAGCCCCAGACTACAGCCCCAGACTACAGCCCCAGACTACAACTCCACACTACAGCTCCACACTACAGCTCCACACTACAGCTCTACACTACAGCTCCAGACTACATCCCCACACTACAGCCCCACACTACAGCCCCACACTACAGCCCCACACTACAGCTCCACACTACAGCTCCACACTACAGCTCCACACTACAGCTCTATACTACAGCTCTCGGCAACAACTCCAAACTACAGCCCCACACTACAGCCCCACACTACAGCTCCACACTACAGCTCCATACTACAGCTCCACACTACAGCTCCATACTACAACCCTAAACTACAGCTCCACACTACAGCTCCACACTACAGCTCTATACTACAGCTCTCGGCAACAACTCCAAACTACAGCCCCACACTACAGCCCCACACTACAGCTCCACACTACAGCTCCATACTACAGCTCCACACTACAGCTCCATACTACAACCCTAAACTACAGCTCCACACTACAGCTCCATACTACAGCTCCACACTACAGCTCCACACTACAGCTCCATACTACAGCCCCACACTACAGCCCCACACTACAGCTCTATACTACAGCCCCACACTACAGCCCCACACTACAGCCCCACACTACAGCCCCACACTACAGCTCCACACTACAGCTCCACACTACAGCTCCACACTACAACCCTAAACTACAACTCCACACTACAGCTCCACACTACAGCTCCACACTACAGCTCCACACTACAGCTCCACACTACAGCTCCACACTACAGCTCCACACTACAGCTCCACACTACAACCCTAAACTACAACTCCACACTACAGCTCCACACTACAGCTCCACACTACAGCCCCACACTACAGCTCCACACTACAGCCCCACACTACAGCCCCACACTACAGCTCCAGACTACAGCTCTATACTACAGCTCTCGGCAACAACTCCAAACTACAGCGTGTCTCACGGATCTGTGAACCTATGGGAATCTTTTCTTCTTCTCTCGTATCATCTCTCTGTTTACTTCTTTACTTCTCTTTACTTCTTCTGTTGCACTCTTCACCCACTCACAGCGCACCTTAGATACGCTGGAGATAGGAAGTCACATGGGTAGAGGAGGTGCATGAGTCTTTCGTGTTGGATGTTGTAGGGGAAGGACGCAATCTAGACAGCTCTCTACAGTGGTCCTCTCTGGGCCCTGACCCTCTGCCAGGTCCCGTACTCTCAGGAGTTCAGTCTTAGTCAGATCCCCGTATGGGTAGGACGTAAGACAAGACACAGCTAACAGTTTCTTCTCAGTTTACTCTATGCAGCACTATGTAGTGTTAGGCCCTTACAGGAGAGGACAAGTCAGAGACAACCTCAACCCACGCCATGGACTGGTAGAGTCACAGTGCAGGACAGTATCCATGAACAGCAGTAAGCTAGGAACTGATCCGGAAAGAGCAAAGTTGCTAAGAGCCTAGGAATTCTATCTCGCAACGTGGGTGTCAGCAGGGAACCCTCAGCATTCTGCTCATCCAAGGTAACAAGTTCTGGGGCCTTGTGTCACCCTCATAGGACGGGTCACCCAACACTGGGGGGCATTAGGTGGTGCGAAGACCCAAAGTTCAATACACGGGCACAAGTATACTCTTCTTCTTCTAAGTATTCTTCTATCTCATCCTCCAACATCCCGGCAGAGCACAGTACTACTTGGGTTGGGACTCTCACGACATCCTCCTCTCTGCTCCTCTGCCTCTTTGTATCTCTCACCACGCTACTCAGTCAGCACGACTGTACTCCTCACTGTATCCCGATCACAGATCTGGTTGCTGTATTGTCAAGTGTCTTATCAAGTGATCTATCAAGTGTATCGCACCCTGTCAGGGGAAAGCTGTATAACCTGCTGCACACAAGGACTTTCCAAGTAAAAACAAGATTATTTATGGTAAAGAGACTCTGTGACTCTTCTCCTCACACCGACACAGCATACTCTACATCCTTGGGACACTTCCCCTTTCTGTGGGTGGCAGCTCCGATAGTCCGGGAGGGTCACTACACCACTCCGGCCCACCGTGATATCATCCCCAGGGACCCTGTAGCATCCCGGGAGGTCACTGACCACAGGGGAACAAGGTACAACCGGCCTTCTAAACTAAAAGCAGGTGTGCCATCATAACTGTGTGCCCAACCGGCACTGGCGTCACCACATAACATCACCGGGTCCGGTTGTATCTCGGCCAACCACCACAGAAGTGGCATCACACCTCACCACCTAGCAAGTACCACCACCACACAGCTCCCAGCTACAACTCCCCACTACACCACCATACATGCAAATACACCTCTTCCTGCAGAACATACAGCAGCTGATAAGTACTTGAATTTAGACGTAAATTACAAATCTCTGGAACTTTCTGCCACCAGTTCATTTGAAAAAAAATAAATATTTTTTGTGAACTACCCCTTTAAGCTTTGCTTTGTGGCCTCTAAATCCGGTACAATAGATACCAGCGCCGCCCCACTGTGCTGAAGGCTCTGCAGAGTACCCACAATGCACCACCACCTACCCAAACCGCACTACATCCTGTTACAGCCAGTCACACATCTGTCTGCTGATCACTGAGCAAACACCAGGGATCTGCGCAGAGAAGCCTCATGATGTAGCTGAGCTGAGTGTGATGTCTGCACCCAGTACATAGTGTGCACAGCAGAGTCTCATGATGTAGCTGAGCTGAGTGTGATGTCTGCACCCAGTACATAGTCTGCACAGCAGAGTCTCATGATGTAGCTGAGCTGAGTGTGATGTCTGCACCCAGTACATAGTGTGCACAGCAGAGCAGTCTCATGATGTAGCTGAGCTGAGTGTGATGTCTGCACCCAGTACATAGTGTGCACAGCAGAGTCTCATGATGTAGCTGAGCTGAGTGTGATGTCTGCACCCAGTACATAGTGTGCACAGCAGAGTCTCATGATGTAGCTGAGCTGAGTGTGATGTCTGCACCCAGTACATAGTGTGCACAGCAGAGCAGTCTCATGATGTAGCTGAGCTGAGTGTGATGTCTGCACCCAGTACATAGTGTGCACAGCAGAGCAGAGTCTCATGATGTAGCTGAGCTGAGTGTGATGTCTGCACCCAGTACATAGTGTGCACAGCAGAGCAGAGTCTCATGATGTAGCTGAGCTGAGTGTGATGTCTGCACCCAGTACACAGTGTGCACAGCAGAGCAGTCTCATGATGTAGCTGAGCTGAGTGTGATGTCTGCACCCAGTACATAGTGTGCACAGCAGAGCAGTCTCATGATGTAGCTGAGCTGAGTGTGATGTCTGCACCCAGTACATAGTGTGCACAGCAGAGTCTCATGATGTAGCTGAGCTGAGTGTGATGTCTGCACCCAGTACATAGTGTGCACAGCAGAGCAGTCTCATGATGTAGCTGAGCTGAGTGTGATGTCTGCACCCAGTACATAGTGTGCACAGCAGAGCAGTCTCATGATGTAGCTGAGCTGAGTGTGATGTCTGCACCCAGTACATAGTGTGCACAGCAGAGCAGTCTCATGATGTAGCTGAGCTGAGTGTGATGTCTGCACCCAGTACATAGTGTGCACAGCAGAGCAGTCTCATGATGTAGCTGAGCTGAGTGTGATTTCAACAACGCATGGATATAATGTCAGATGGAGCGATCTGGGATGTCCAGGAGGTAGTGCCATGTCCTCCTCACTGGATGGAGCGGAGAGATGTCCGGGAGGTAGTGTGACTGTGATGTCCTCCTCACTGGATGGAGCGGAGAGATGTCCGGGAGGTAGTGTGACTGCGATGGCCTCCTCACTGGATGGAGCGGAGAGATGTCCGGGAGGTAGTGTGACTGCGATGGCCTCCTCACTGGATGGAGCGGAGAGATGTCCGGGAGGTAGTGTGACTGTGATGTCCTCCTCACTGGATGGAGCGGAGAGATGTCCGGGAGGTAGTGTGACTGCGATGACCTCCTCACTGGATGGAGCGGAGAGATGTCCGGGAGGTAGTGTGACTGCGATGACCTCCTCACTGGATGGAGCGGAGAGATGTCCGGGAGGTAGTGTGACTGCGATGTCCTCCTCACTGGATGGAGCGGAGAGATGTCCGGGAGGTAGTGTGACTGTGATGACCTCCTCACTGGTTGGAGCGGAGAGATGTCCGGGAAGTAGTGTGACTGTGATGACCTCCTCACTGGTTGGAGCGGAGAGATGTCCGGGAGGTAGTGTGACTGTGATGACCTCCTCACTGGTTGGAGCGGAGAGATGTCCGGGAGGTAGTGTGACTGTGATGACCTCCTCACTGGATGGAGCGGAGAGATGTCCGGGAGGTAGTGTGACTGCGATGGCCTCCTCACTGGATGGAGCGGAGAGATGTCTGATGTGGAGTCTGTTAATTACAATGAGAGGAACCTCATATCCCCCAGTAATGGAGGGTGCGGACACTGGAGTCGTGTGTAGCTGCCCATAGAGAAGGCCAGAGGCAAGTTTACACTGCAAGGGCAAAGCCGCCACCGCCGCACCGAGAGATCACACGGAAAAGAAGAAGATGCAGCCAAACGGGCACCAGAGAAAAAAATAAATGTACAGACTAACAGCGAGGATACAAAAAGTGTCCGACAGGCGGGGCCCGCAACAAAGTGTCCAACAGGCGGGGCCAAGAAGAAAGTGTCCGACAGGCGGGGCCCGCAACAAAGTGTCCGACAGGCGGGGCCCAGAAGAAATTGACCGACAGGCGGGGCCCAGAAGAAAGTGTCCGATAGGCGGACCCACGAGGACGTGTCCTATAGGCGGGGCCCAGAAGAAAGTGTCCGACAGGCGGAGCCCAGAAGAACGTGTCCGATGTATGGTGCTAAGCCTATAAGCGGGGCCCAGAAGAAAGTGTGCGACAGACGGGGCCCAGAAGAAAGTGTCCGATAGGCGGACCCACGAGGACGTGTCCTATAGGCGGGGCCCAGAAGAAAGTGTCCGACAGGCGGGGCCCAGAAGAACGTGTCCGATGTATGGTGCTAAGCCTATAAGCGGGGCCCA
Organism: Dendropsophus ebraccatus; assembly: GCF_027789765.1. Lineage (NCBI taxonomy): Eukaryota > Metazoa > Chordata > Amphibia > Anura > Hylidae > Dendropsophus > Dendropsophus ebraccatus. Next base: position 91,592,723 of record NC_091465.1, on the reverse strand, counting down.
GAAGAAAGTGTCCGATAGGCGGACCCACGAGGACGTGTCCTATAGGCGGGGCCCAGAAGAAAGTGTCCGACAGGCGGGGCCCAGAAGAACGTGTCCGATGTATGGTGCTAAGCCTATAAGCGGGGCCAAGAAGAAAGTGTCCGACAGGCGGGGCCCAGAAGAAAGTGTCCGACAGGCGGGGCCCAGAAGAAAGTGTCCGACAGGCGGGGCCCAGAAGAAAGTGTCCGATAGGCGGACCCACGAGGACGTGTCCTATAGGCGGGGCCCAGAAGAAAGTGTCCGATAGGCGGGGCCCAGAAGAAAGTGTCCGATAGGCGGGGCCCAGAAGAAAGTGTCCGATAGGCGGGGCCCAGAAGAAAGTGTCCGATGTATGGTGCTAAAAGGAGTCATGTGACCGAAACAGCGCTGCACAAGGCTGGCAGAAAGCAAAACAATGAATTGTCAGTAACCGTTCGGGTTTTCATCTGTGTTTGTTGTCACCACCTGCCGCTGGCATCAAAATAGGGACAAAAACAAACTGATCCCTCTGACTCCGCTTGTTATATATGTGTATATATGTGTATACTGGCAGTGTTATATATGTGTATATGTGTATACTGGCAGTGTTATATATGTGTATATGTGTATACTGGCAGTGTTATATATGTGTATATGTGTATACTGGCAGTGTTATATATGTGTATATGTGTATACTGGCAGTGTTATATATGTGTATATGTGTATACTGGCAGTGTTATATATGTGTATTTGTGTGTACTGGCAGTGTTATATATATATATGTGTATATGTGTATACTGGCAGTGTTATATATGTGTATATGTGTATACTGGCAGTGTTATATATGTGTATTTGTGTGTACTGGCAGTGTTATATATATATATGTGTATATGTGTATACTGGCAGTGTTATATATGTATATATGTGTATACTGGCAGTGTTATATATGTGTATTTGTGTGTACTGGCAGTGTTATATATATATATGTGTATATGTGTATACTGGAAGTGTTATATATGTGTATATGTGTATACTGGCAGTGTTATATATGTGTATATGTGTATACTGGCAGTGTTATATATGTGTATATGTGTATACTGGCAGTGTTATATATGTGTATATGTGTATACTGGCAGTGTCATATATGTGTATACTGGCAGTGTTATATATGTGTATATGTGTGTACTGGCAGAGTTATATATGTGTATATGTGTATACTGGCAGTGTTATATATGTGTATATGTGTATACTAGCAGTGTTATATATGTGTATACTGGCAGTGTTATATATGTGTATATGTGTATACTGGTAGTGTTATATATGTGTATATGTGTATACTGGTAGTGTTATATATGTGTATATGTGTGTATACTGGCAGTGTTATATATGTGTATTTGTGTGTACTGGCAGTGTTATATATATATATATATATATATATATATATATATATATATATATGTGTATATGTGTATACTGGCAGTGTTATATATGTATATATGTGTATACTGGCAGTGTTATATATGTGTATTTGTGTGTACTGGCAGTGTTATATATATATATGTGTATATGTGTATACTGGAAGTGTTATATATGTGTATATGTGTATACTGGCAGTGTTATATATGTGTATATGTGTATACTGGCAGTGTTATATATGTGTATATGTGTATACTGGCAGTGTCATATATGTGTATACTGGCAGTGTTATATATGTGTATATGTGTATACTGGCAGTGTTATATATGTGTATATGTGTATACTGGCAGTGTCATATATGTGTATACTGGCAGTGTTATATATGTGTATATTGGCAGTGTTATATATGTGTATATGTGTATACTGGCAGTGTCATATATGTGTATACTGGCAGTGTTATATATGTGTATATGTGTATACTGGCAGTGTTATATATGTGTATATGTGTATACTGGCAGAGTTATATATGTGTATATGTGTATACTGGCAGTGTTATATATGTGTATATGTGTATACTAGCAGTGTTATATATGTGTATACTGGCAGTGTTATATATGTGTATATGTGTATACTGGTAGTGTTATATATGTGTATATGTGTATACTGGCAGTGTTATATATGTATATATGTGTATACTGGCAGTGTTATATATGTGTATTTGTGTGTACTGGCAGTGTTATATATATATGTGTGTATATGTGTATACTGGAAGTGTTATATATGTGTATATGTGTATACTGGCAGTGTTATATATGTGTATATGTGTATACTGGCAGTGTTATATATGTGTATATGTGTATACTGGCAGTGTCATATATGTGTATACTGCCAGTGTTATATATGTGTATATGTGTATACTGGCAGAGTTATATATGTGTATATGTGTATACTGGCAGTGTTATATATGTGTATACTGGCAGTGTTATATATGTGTATATGTGTATACTGGTAGTGTTATATATGTGTATATGTGTATACTGGTAGTGTTATATATGTGTATATGTGTTTATACTGGCAGTGTTATATATGTGTATATGTGTGTGCTGGCAGTGTTATATATGTGTATACTGGCAGTGTTATATATAAGTGTATATGTGTATACAGGCCGTGTTATATATGTGTATATGTGTATACTGGCAGTGTTATATATGTGTATACTGGCAGTGTTATATATGTGTATATGTGTATACTGGCAGTGTTATATATGTGTATTTGTGTGTACTGGCAGTGTTATATATATATATGTGTATATGTGTATACTGGCAGTGTTATATATGTGTATATGTGTATACTGGCAGTGTTATATATGTGTATATGTGTATACTGGCAGTGTTATATATGTGTATATGTGTATACTGGCAGTGTTATATATGTGTATATGTGTATACTGGCAGTGTTATATATGTGTATATGTGTATACTGGCAGTGTTATATATGTGTATATGTGTGTATACTGGCAGTGTTGTATATGTGTATACTGGCAGTGTTATATATGTGTATATGTGTATACTGGCAGTGTTATATATGTGTATATGTGTGTATACTGGCAGTGTTATATATGTGTATATGTGTATACTGGTAGTGTTATATATGTGTATATGTGTGTACTGGCAGTGTTATATATGTGTATACTGGCAGTGTTATATATGTGTATACTGGCAGTGTTATATATGTGTATATGTGTATACTGGTAGTGTTATATATGTGTATATGTGTATACTGGCAGTGTTATATATATTTATGTGTATACTGGCAGTGTTATATATGTGTATATGTGTATACTGGCAGTGTTATATATGTGTATATGTGTATCCTGGCAGTGTTATATATGTGTGTATACTGGCAGTGTTATATATGTGTATATGTGTATACTGGCAGTGTTATATATGTGTATATGTGTGTATACTGGCAGTGTTGTATATGTGTATATGTGTATACTGGTAGTGTTATATATGTGTATATGTGTGTACTGGCAGTGTTATATATGTGTATACTGGCAGTGTTATATATGTGTATACTGGCAGTGTTATATATGTGTATATGTGTATACTGGCAGTGTTATATATATTTATGTGTATACTGGCAGTGTTATATATGTGTATATGTGTATACTGGCAGTGTTATATATGTGTATATGTGTATCCTGGCAGTGTTATATATGTGTGTATGTGTATACTGGCAGTGTTATATATGTGTGTATACTGGCAGTGTTATATATGTGTATATTTGTATACTGGTAGTGTTATATATGTGTATACTGGCAGTGTTATATATGTATATATGTGTATACTGGCAGTGTTATATATGTGTATATGTGTATACTGGCAGTGTTATATATGTGTATATGTGTATACTGGCAGTGTTATATATGTGTATATGTGTATACTGGCAGTGTTATATATGTGTATACTGGCAGTGTTATATATGTGTATATGTGTGTATACTGGCAGTGTTATATATATATGTATATATGTGTATCCTGGCAGTGTTATATATGTGTATACTGGCAGTGTTATATATGTGTATGTGTGTATACTGGCAGTGTTATATATATATATATATGTATATATGTGTATACTGGCAGTGTTATATATGTGTATATGTGTATACTGGCAGTGTTATATATGTGTATATATATATATATATGTGTATCCTGGCAGTGTTATATATGTGTATATGTGTGTATACTGGCAGTGTTATATATGTGTATATGTGTGTATACTGGCAGTGTTATATATGTGTATATGTGTGTATCCTGGCAGTGTTATATATGTGTATACTGGCAGTGTTATATATGTGTATATGTGTGTATACTGGCAGTGTTATATATGTGTATATGTGTGTATCCTGGCAGTGTTATATATGTGTATACTGGCAGTGTTATATATGTATATATGTGTATCCTGGCAGTGTTATGTTATGCTGTATAGAGGTTACGAGGCCTTTGCATTACTGTGAGTTTAAATAAATTCTGTGGCCGACCACCCTCCAGCAAAGCGTTGTGTCTGCCTGCTGTCCCGCTGACTCCTCTGAATCCTCTGATCCCGCTGACTCCTCTGACTCCTCTGACTCCTCTGACTCCTCTGATCCTGCTGACTCCTCTGATCCCACTGACCCCTCTGATCCCTCTGATCCCTCTGATCCCTCTGACTCCTCCTATTTTGCTGATGTCATTGATTCCACTGATCCTGCTTATCCCACCAATTCTCCTGACGCCGCTGATCATAGATTCCCCTGATGTGACTGATCCTGTTGATCTCACTGATTCTGCTGATGCCAGAAATCCCGCTGATCCCAGGCAATCACAGGTGTGTATGAGGAGGCGGAGGTCACATGACCGCTCATGTGTAGATACAACAGGTATGGAATAAAATTATTATCGCATCTGTAACATTTTATATCTTTATTTTTCCGCACAATAAAAAACAAACATCGCAAAGATGGAGGATGCGGCAGGAGGCGGGGTTATGGGGTGGGACGCATGATCTGGTGACACAGTCCCCCCACCCTTGATACCCCAGTCCCCCGCAATTCTCCCTTGGATACCTAACGCCCCCCGCACAATCCCGCACCAATCCCCTGGTAATAGCCCCCCCTGCATAATCGCTTACCGCTATTCCTTCCCCCCACAATCCCCCACCGATATTTCCCCCCCCCCCACAATCCCCCACCGATATTCCCCCCCACAATCCCCCACCGATATTCCCCCCCCCCCCCACAATCCACCACCGATATTCCCCCACGATACCCCATCCCCCCCGCATAATCCCCCACAATAAACACACAGGGCTACTTTCTTACAAAAACAGCGCCCCCCTGTCCTCAGGTGCAAGATTACAACTCATCAAAACTTAGCTGTAACCCACCACCACCACCACCAGATCTGAAGACAGGAGGAAGAAAGCAGCTGCACTGCACTAAGCCTGGATAATCCCTTTATGGCTACATGGCGATTCCTGGTCATACAACCAAAAGACCCCTTCTGCCGTCTGATCACGTGACCATCACTCAAGTGAATGAGTTCGTCTGCAACCCACAAGTGCCACAACCTCACTCCGTATGTGATCTGCTCCTCCTAGCATAAGGCCTAAGGTGATCTTCACCGACCACTTCATTCTCTTCATTTTCACCGATGACTTCATCCTCCACCATCTTCACCAATGACTTCATCCTCCACTATCTTCACCGACCACTTCATTCTCTTCATCTTCACCGATGACTTCATCCTCCACCATCTTCACCGATGACTTCATCCTCCACCATCTTTACCGACCACTTCATTCTCTTCATCTTCACCGATGACTTCATCCTCCACCATCTTCACCAATGACTTCATCCTCCACCATCTTCACCGACCACTTCATTCTCTTCATCTTCACCGATGACTTCATCCTCCACCATCTTCACCAATGACTTCATCCTCCACCATCTTTACCGACCACTTCATTCTCTTCATCTTCACCGATGACTTCATCCTCCACCATCTTCACCGATGACTTCATCCTCCACTATCTTCACCAATGACTGCATTCTCCACCATCTTCACCAACCATTTCATTCTCCACCATCTTCACAGAAGACTTCATTCTCTTCATCTTCACAGATGACTTCCTTCTCCACCATCTTCACCGATGACTTCATCCTCCACCATCTTCACCGATTACATTATCCTCCACCATCTTCACCGATTACATTATCCTCCACCATCTTCACCGATGACTTTATCCTCCACCATCTCCACCGATTACATTATCCTCCACCATCTTCAACGATGACTTTATCCTCCACCATCTTCACCGATGACTTCATCCTCCACCATTTTCATCAATGACATTATCCTACACCATCTTCACCGATGACTTCATTTTCCACCATCTTCACCGATGACTTCATTCTCCTTATCTTCACCGATGACTTCATCCTCCACCATCTTCACCAATGACATTATCCTCCACCATTTTCACTGATGACTTCATTCTCCACCATCTTCACTGATGACTTCATTCTCCACCATCTTCACTGATGACTTCATTCTCCACCATCTTCACTGATGACTTCATTCTCCACCATCTTCACTGATGACTTCATTCTCCACCATCTAAACTGATGACTTCATTCTCCACCATCTTCACTGATGACTTCATTCTCCACCATCTTCACTGATGACTTCATTCTCCACCATCTTCATGACTTGCTCAGAGGAACAGAGAAATATTAAAAGATAAAAGTAAGAAATGTCAATGCAGAATATCATCCCAGCTTCAAGCTGTGATCATCCTGCCGGGAAGGGGGGGGGGGGACCCAAGAATCCTTCTCATGGCGCATTCATCATTTTGTGGAAGGAGAGGAAGGGTTGTCCCCATGATTTATTAGGGTCCATTCACACGTACAGGGTTCATGCAGTGTTCCATCAGTTAGTTACATTGATATCTGCTGCAGATCCTGTACATGTGAACCGACCCTTAGAATGGTTATAAGACCCAGTAACCTCTGAGTTTCGTCCATGGTGAGGTCTGCTGGTTCCAATATCCTGAGGAGCTGATGGAATCCATGGGGGGGAGCAGAGCTGTGATGGAGTCAGAGGAGGGGTGGAGGTGACTGGCCTGCTATCTATTCATCGGCATATTCATATAGACCTTCCTGTCATCTGGAAGATAGAAGAAAAGACCCGTCATTCAGTCCATCACCGCACAACCACATGGAGGTCACAACCAGAACAGCCAAGTCTAATCTAATACCCAAACTAGGGATGGTCCGAACCTGCGGAGGTTCGGGTTCGTATGAACCTGAACTCTCGGCAATGATTCCCACTGTCTGCCCGCTCCGTGGAGAGGGTGGATACAGCCAGAGGACCACCTGGAAAACTGGGATACAGCCATAGCCATAGGCTGTATCCCAGTTTTCCAGGCGGTCCTCCCGCTGTATCCACCCTCTCCACGGAGCGGGCAGACAGTGGGAATCATTGCCGAGAGTTCAGGTTCATACGAACCTGAACCTCCGCAGGTTCGGACCATCCCTAACCCAAACCCATCGAGGTATCAGTCCCAGGACCTGGTGCAGTATGAAGAGTGTTAGGCAGCAGCGTCCTCCCCATAGACTCTCATTGCTCCCGACTTAGATATTAGTGACCAGTTCCTGACCTACGTTATGTGAAATATGTAGGAAAATGGAGGCCACGCCCCTTCATCTAAGCCTTGCCCACTTATCTCAAATGGACAAAGGCACATTTTCTGTAACTTGCACAAAAATTTGTTAAATTTCTGTTCAGTCTTTATACATTCTGAGTCTGGTAACACCTGAAGATTTGCACCACAAAGATGAAACCAACCCAAAGGTAGAGAGACGGCCCTCACCGGCATTGTGGCGTCTCTGGAAGCTTTGCTTGGTGCAGTGATAAACCACCAGGATGATGACTCCTGTGAGGACAATGTCTCCAATCACCACTCCCACCAGGGTCGGGGTATCAATCCGGTAACACTCTCCGCAAGCTACACCTGTAAGACCCAAAGAGTTGATGAGGATGATGAGCAGGCCCTCAGGTGATCAGACCCGCAGTAGGTGACACCCCAGAGGGCCAAGAAGACAATGGGTGCTCCTATACCTACTCAGACAGGAATATCTGCCCCCAGAGGGTGGAACATATGGTGGAACTGGCGGCTTTCTGCTTTATTAACACATTGGTCCCAGAAAAGACTGAGAATCCCACAAGTTGGCCAGTATGGGCGTCTTTTTTGGAGCGATGTACAATAATGGTCTGTCTGGTTGGAAAGATCAGTGGGGAATCCATACATTAAACTTTATAGGGACAGTGGTACAGGACATTAGAGGGGACAGTGGTACAGGACATTAACGGACAGTGGTACAGTACATTAGAGGACAGTGGTACAGTACATTAGAGCACAGTGGTACAGTACATTAGAGGACAGTGGTATAGGACATTAGAGGGGACAGTGGTACAGTACATTAGAGGACAGTGGTATAGGACATTAGAGGGGACAGTGGTACAGTACATTAGAGAGGACAGTGGTACAGTACATTAGAGAGGATATTAAAGATTACATGATGATGATGATGGAGACAGTGGTGACAACCATCAGACAATACTTCCCTCCAGCAGGTAACTTACCTTGTTCCGGTAACATTAGATTAGAGGGGACAGTAGTACAGTACATTAGAGAGGACAGTGGTACAGTACATTAGAGAGGACAGTGGTACAGTACATTAGAGAGGACAGCGGTACAGTACATTAGAGAGGACAGCGGTACAGTACATTAGAGAGGACAGTGGTACAGTACATTAGAGAGGACAGTGGTACAGTACATTAGAGGACAGTGGTACAGTACATTAGAGAGGACAGTGGTACAGTACATTAGAGAGGACAGTGGTACAGTACATTAGAGAGGATATTAAAGATTACATGATGATGATGATGGAGACAGTGGTGACAACCATCAGACAATACTTCCCTCCAGCAGGTAACTTACCTTGTTCCGGTAACATTAGATTAGAGGGGACAGTAGTACAGTACATTAGAGAGGACAGTGGTACAGTACATTAGAGGACAGTGGTACAGTACATTAGAGAGGACAGCGGTACAGTACATTAGAGAGGACAGCGGTACAGTACATTAGAGAGGACAGTGGTACAGTACATTAGAGAGGACAGTGGTACAGTACATTAGAGAGGACAGTGGTACAGTACATTAGAGGACAGTGGTACAGTACATTAGAGAGGACAGTGGTACAGTACATTAGAGAGGACAGTGGTACAGTACATTAGAGAGGACAGTGGTACAGTACATTAGAGGACAGTGGTACAGTACATTAGAGGGGACAGTGGTACAGTACATTAGAGGGGACAGTGGTACAGTACATTAGAGAGGACAGCGGTACAGGACATTAGAGAGGACAGTGGTACAGTACATTAGAGGACAGTGGTACAGTACATTAGAGGGGGCAGTGGTACAGTACATTAGAGGACAGTGGTACAGTACATTAGAGGGGACAGTGGTACAGTACATTAGAGAGGACAGTGGTACAGTACATTAGAGGGGACAGTGGTACAGTACATTAGAGAGGACAGTAGTACAGTACATTAGAGAGGACAGTGGTACAGTACATTAGAGGACAGTGGTACAGTACATTAGAGAGGACAGTGGTACAGTACATTAGAGATGAAAGTGGTACAGTACATTAGAGGGGACAGTGGTACAGTACATTAGAGAGGACAGTGGTACAGTACATTAGAGAGGACAGTGGTACAGTACATTAGAGGGGACAGTGGTACAGTACATTAGAGAGGACAGTGGTACAGTACATTAGAGGACAGTGGTACAGTACATTAGAGGGGACAGTGGTACAGTACATTAGAGAGGACAGTGGTACAGTACATTAGAGGGGACAGTGGTACAGTACATTAGAGAGGACAGTAGTACAGTACATTAGAGAGGACAGTGGTACAGTACATTAGAGGACAGTGGTACAGTACATTAGAGAGGACAGTGGTACAGTACATTAGAGATGAAAGTGGTACAGTACATTAGAGGGGACAGTGGTACAGTACATTAGAGAGGACAGTGGTACAGTACATTAGAGGACAGTGGTACAGTACATTAGAGGGGACAGTGGTACAGTACATTAGAGAGGACAGTGGTACAGTACATTAGAGGACAGTGGTACAGTACATTAGAGAGGACAGTGATACAGTACATTAGAGAACAGCAGTACAGTACATTAGAGAAGACAGTGGTACAGTACATTAGAGAGGCCAGTGGTACAGTACATTAGAGGACAGTGGTACAGTACATTAGAGGGGACAGTGGTACAGTACATTAGAGAGGACAGTGGTACAGTACATTAGAGGGGACAGTGGTACAGTACATTAGAGAGGACAGTAGTACAGTACATTAGAGAGGACAGTGGTACAGTACATTAGAGGACAGTGGTACAGTACATTAGAGAGGACAGTGGTACAGTACATTAGAGATGAAAGTGGTACAGTACATTAGAGAGGACAGTGGTACAGTACATTAGAGGACAGTGGTACAGTACATTAGAGGGGACAGTGGTACAGTACATTAGAGGGGACAGTGGTACAGTACATTAGAGAGGACAGTGGTACAGTACATTAGAGGACAGTGGTACAGTACATTAGAGAGGACAGTGATACAGTACATTAGAGAACAGCAGTACAGTACATTAGAGAAGACAGTGGTACAGTACATTAGAGAGGCCAGTGGTACAGTACATTAGAGGGGACAGTGGTACAGTACATTAGAGGGGACAGTGGTACAGTACATTAGAGAGGACAGTGGTACAGTACATTAGAGGACAGTGGTACAGTACATTAGAGAGGACGGTGGTACAGTACATTAGAGAGGACGGTGGTACAGTACATTAGAGAGGACAGTGGTACAGTACATTAGAGAGGATATTAAAGATTACATGATGATGATGATGGAGACAGTGGTGACAACCATCAGACAATACTTCCCTCCAGCAGGTAACTTACCTTGTTCCGGTAACATTAGATTAGAGAGGACAGTGGTACAGCATATTAGAGGGGACAGTGGTACAGTACATTAGAAGACAGTGGTACAGTACATTAGAGAGGACAGTGGTACAGTACATTAGAGGACAGTGGTACAGTACATTAGAGAGGACAGTGGTACAGTACATTAGAGGGGACAGTGGTACAGTACATTAGAGGGGACAGTGGTACAATACATTAGGGAAGGACAGTGGTACAGTACATTAGAGAGGACAGTGGTACAGTACATTAGAGAGGACAGCGGTACAGTACATTAGAGAGGACAGTGGTACAGTACATTAGAGGACAGTGGTACAGTACATTAGAGAGGACAGCGGTACAGTACATTAGAGAGGACAGTGGTACAGTACATTAGAGGACAGTGGTACAGTACATTAGAGGGGACAGTGGTACAGTACAATAGAGGGGACAGTGGTACAGTACATTAGAGAGGACAGTGGTACAGTACATTAGAGAGGACAGCGGTACAGGACATTAGAGAGGACAGCGATACAGTATATTAGAGGACAGTGGTACAGTACATTAGAGAGGACGGTGGTACAGTACATTACAGAGGACGGTGGTACAGTACATTAGAGGACAGAGGTACAGTATATTAGAGAGGACAGCGATACAGTATATTAGAGGACAGTGGTACAGTACATTAGAGAGGACGGTGGTACAGTACATTACAGAGGACGGTGGTACAGTACATTAGAGAGGACAGAGGTACAGTACATTAGAGAGGACAGCGGTACAGTACATTAGAGAGGACAGCGATACAGTATATTAGAGGACAGTGGTACAGTACATTAGAGAGGACAGAGGTACAGTACATTAGAGAGGACAGCGGTACAGTACATTAGAGGGGACAGTGGTACAGTACATTAGAGGACAGTGGCACAGTACATTAGAGGGGACAGTGGTACAGTACATTAGAGGACAGTGGTACAGTACATTAGAGAGGACAGTGGTACAGTACATTAGAGGGGACAGTGGTACAGTACATTAGAGGGGACAGTGGTACAGTACATTAGAGAGGGCAGTGGTACAGTACATTAGAGAGGACAGAGGTACAGTACATTAGAGAGGACAGTGGTACAGTACATTAGAGGACAGTGGTACAGTACATTAGAGGAGACAGTGGTACAGAACATTAGAGGAGACAGCGGTACAGTACATTAGAGGAGAGTGGTACAGTACATTAGAGGAGACAGCGGTACAGTACATTAGAGGACAGCGGTACAGTACATTAGAGGACAGTGGTACAGTACATTAGAGGACAGTGGTACAGTACATTAGAGAGGACAGTGGTACAGTACATTAGAGGACGGTGGTACAGTACATTAGAGAGGACAGTGGTACAGTACATTAGAGAGGACAGTGGTACAGTACATTAGAGGACAGTGGTACAGAACATTAGAGAGGACAGTGGTACAGTACATTAGAGGGGACAGTGGTACAGTACATTAGAGGACAGTGGTACAGTACATTAGAGGGGACAGTGGTACAGTACATTAGAGAGGATATTAAAGATTACATGATGATGACGGAGACAGTGGTGACAACCATCAGACAATACTTCCCTCCAGCAGGTAACTTACCTTGTTCCGGGGTGGAGGCCAATCCTGAAAGAGAAGAGATACAAGGTCAGGACTCTGCAGCCGTCATCCACACTGTTGTGATACCTATTATATAGCCTGCAGTATAAAGCATGGAGGCTGTCAGTCTGGCTGCCATGACTATGTCTAGGATACATTTACAGTTATTGTGGATGCTCCCAGCATGCACTGCCTTACTGCCCATCATCTATATGTATACTGTAGCAGATATGTTTACAGCAGAGGATTTATATCCATGTTGTGGGAGTCCAGGAGGCGGAGACATTGTCTGCTCTTATACAGGGATATCTGTCAATCATTTAGTGGGAAGGCTCCCTGGAATCCTAAAGGGGAACGCCGGATAAGAAAAACTTGTTTTCTATTAAAAGTACATTAAAAGTTATATAGATGTGTCTGTATAATGTATTACCGTATCTGTGCGGTTCTGCCACACTGGTAGCTGAGAGAAATCCAGGAAGTGAAGAAAAATGGCCTCTTTGCCAATCCACATTGTCTCCTGTTCCCTCTGCTCTCCCACCTTAGGAGACAAATCCTCCATGCCTCTGTCTCACATGGTGTGTGTTTGCTGAGCACAGGCTGATGATGCAGACAGGGGGCGGGGTGTGATGTCACAGGAGGCGGGGCTGGATCCCCCAATCCCCTGAGTGATTCACCATCTCTGTCCGGCCAGAAGCAGCTGCAGCACTAATTTTACTGATTGTGATGGATGGGGGACTGTGATGATCACATGAGGATTCTCCTTCTCTCCATTCTAGTTGGATTCTCCTTCTCTCCATTCTAGTTGGATTCTCCTTCTCTCCATTCTAGTTGCCCCCTCCGGCCACAAGATCGGCACCATCTTGACTGACTAAGATGAGGGGGACAATGCCTACCATGCTACTTTCCCAACACATGCCGGGGGTGAGCATACTTGTACACCGGAATATTACTGAACTGAAATCCGTAATAGATGCGGAGGACAGGTTTGTCTATACTGTGGGGTCCATCATGTCAGATGTCACTATTGCTGTCTATATCCCCCTCCCCCCCCCCAGTCACTATTGCTGTCTATATCCCCCTCCCCCCCAGTCACTATTGCTGTCTATATCCCCCTCCCCCCCAGTCACCATTGCTGTCTATATCCCCCTCCCCCCCAGTCACTATTGCTGTCTTTATCCCCCTCCCCCCCAGTCACTATTGCTATCTATATCCCCCTCCCCCCCAGTCACCATTGCTGTCTATATCCCCCTTACTCCCAGTGTGCTGAGATCCCTTTATAATTTTATGCCATTGGTTCCTGAGCCTCCGGCATGGATCCTGGGGGGTTCCTGTAATGATATTCGGCTGCATGGACATCCTCTCGGTTACCCTGTTCCCGCACCACAATGGCGGACTTATCTGACTTGAGGTGAGTATCCTCCTGCTACTCAGCCTGACATGGGCAATGCTCTTATGGATCCATCCCTGGCAGATGTGGGATACTATCTAACAAACTAAGGGCCCTATTACACGGACAGATTTTCCCCTTCGACATGACAGCACCACCAGAGAGAGGGACTCCGCCCCCAGGGACAGGAAACCTGGAGAGACAAAAGAGTGGGGCCTCCTCTCCATCATCAGTGGTCTCCTGTTCCTGATGGGAGATCTGGAGCGGGACGGAGTTTGTCCTGTGGTTATATCCTTTAAGGGCTGGAGCTCCCCCTCTCCCTGGGGCTCCCGCGGATCGGTTTGCCGGGGGATGCTCGCGTGGTCTGCACCATCTCTATGCTGGAAACCATATCCTGTGGGGCTGCTGGTCCGGAGTTCTCCGTTTCTCTTTGTGGGAAAGTCTTATTTGGGTTGGATGAAGTGGACTCTTTGGTTAAAGAAGTCCGTTCCACCATGAAGTTGGAAGATCAGAAGGAACTGAAGTCGGTTCAGGATATAATGTTTGGACGTTAAGAAAAACGGACGGGTGTTCCCGGTGCATAAGAACGTCTCTTCCCAGATCCTAAAAGAATGGGCTAAACCTGATAGAATTTAATTCCCAGAGCGGTAAAAAGGAAGTGCCCATTTAATGCCACTGACAATCCCTCCTGGCATCGTCCTCCTAAGATTGATGTTTCCATCGCTAAAGTGTCTAAAAAATCTTCCTTGCCTTTTGAGCATTTGGGGTTTTTAAAAGACCCCCCAGGCGGAAGGTTTTCTTAGAAGATCTTGGGAAGCCGCCACTGGTTCCTTTTAAACCCAACCTGGCTGGCACCTGTGCGGCAAGATCTATCTTAGGGTACTATTACACGGAACGATAATCTGCCGAATCGACCCGATTCGGCCGATTATCGTTCCGTGTACTAAAGACAACGATCAGCCGATGAGCGTTGTCATCGGCTGATCGTTGATATAAGTTCAGACCTATAATCGTCGGGCGCCGACCGTGCACCGCTACGTGTAATAGCGGTGCGCGGCCGACGCTGACGATTAGCAAAGAAGAATACATACCCAGTCCATGGTCCAGGGTTCCTCTTCCTCAGAGCTTCTTACCGGGTCCCGGGCGCTCCGGCTTCTCATCGGCCTGTGTCAGCTGACAGGCCCCTCGGCCAATCACAGGCCGGAACCGCCGCAGCCAGTGATTGGCCGAGCGGCCTGTCAGCAGAGACAAGCCGCTGTGAAGCTGAAGTGCGTGGACCCGGGGAGAAGTTAAGAAGAAGAGGAACCCTGGACCATGGATTAGGTATGTATACAGTTTAAACAAAGGCTGCAAGGACATCGGTAACGATGTCCCTGCAGCCCTTGCTTAACGATTATCGGCCCGTGTAATAGGCCAAGTAAACGGGCAACGATCTAGCAGATCGTCGCTCGTTTACAGGTATTATCGGGCCCCCATCGGCCCGTGTAATACCACCCTCTGGTTATCCACTTTAGAGGATGGGTTTAAGGATTCTGCAGGAAACCTTCTGGCTTCTCTGCCGCTCCTGGAAAATCAGCGGCTTTTCTGGCTGATTCATCTGTTGATGCTTTGAGATTTCCAGCCAGGTCAGTAGCCCTTTCATACTCAGCCGGGTGCGCTATCTGGGCGGGTGATGCAGCTGCTAAAGCCAAACTTTGTGCCATAACCTGTGAGGGAAATTTCCTCTTTGGGCCTGTGTTATTGGAGAAAGCTGGGGATAAAAAGAAGGTTTTTCCCTCCTTCCCAGTTTAGACCGTATCGGTCCTTTTGAGGCCAGAGTAGAAGAAGTTTTTGCAAAAGAGGCTCAGACACATCAACGGGGGGGGTAGGGGAACCAACAAGTCGAAGGGGTTCCTCTTTCCCAACAAATCTGATGGTAACAAAAAATCTTCCTCCCAGTGATGCCAGGGAACGAGGGGGGGGAGGCTGCGCCAGTTCTTTCAGGAGTGGGAAAAGATCTGTGGAAGCTCCTGGGTTCTTCAGTATGTTCAAGATGGCCTAAGTGTCGGTTTTGTTTTCCTGTCACCCACCTGTTTTATGGTCACAAAAATTCACTTGGGGGAGAGGGGCAAAAATCCTTAGAGATAGAAGTCCTCTCTCTAATAGACAAAAATGTGCCGGTTCCTGTCCCACATAGGTCTAGGGTTTTACTCAAATCTTTTACTCAGTCTTACCGGATTATCATAAATCTAAAGCCCCTGAACAGATATTTAAGATATCAAAAGTTCAAAATGGAGACCATAAATCTCCTTACAAAATGGTCTCAATAGACTTAAAAGACGCTTACCTGGATGTGCCCATTCCCCCCGACTTTCACAAATTCCTGAGGATTGCCATTTGGATAGACAAGAAGCTTTTACTGCTGCCATTTCCGTCCCTTCCATTTGCATCGCTATTGCTTCCGGAGTCTTCCCACAAATGGTGGCAGAAATGGCAGCCCATATAGGAGAAGGACAAGGTCTGCTCATTCCCTACTTGGACGATTTTTTGTTGGTTGCTGGTTCTGAGCAGAAGTTACTCATAGATGGAACTCCGCCATACTGAAAAAGCTCAGTTGGATTGTGAATTATGAGAAATCTTCTTTCTATCCAGCTCGGCAAAAGAAGTTTCTGGGAATTATTCTGAACTCTGCATGTCAAAGAAAATCGGCAGTGATGGCGGTCTCTCAAAAGCCTTAGGCTCCAATCAGGAGAGGTATGTCTTCAATAGGCTGGCGTACAGCTTCCATACCTGCAGTTCCCTGGGCCCAGATCCATTCTAGGCCTCTACAGTCAGAGTTACTGAATAAATACGAGTTCTCCTCCGGGATTAGATAAGCAGATTCTTAGCTCTTGCCAAACTTTAGACGCCTCTCTTGGTGCTTAGACAGTAGTCACCTCCCTGCGGGGCTTAGCTGGGTAGCTTTAGTCCCTATAGTCCTTACAACGGTGGCTAGTCCTAGAGGTTGGGGGGGCCCACTTGGATGATCTCAATTTTCAGGGGGTCTGGGATGAGACTTTGAGACAAGTGGTCCGAGTTTTCAGCTGTTAGAAGCCCTGCATGCTGCTCCTGTGCATATTGGAGATCCAGATGTAAAGATCATGTCCGATAACTCCACTATGGTAGCAATTCTCAACAGACAGGGTACGACCAGAAGCCCCCCACTGTTAGGGTCCTATTACACAGACCGATCTGCTAGATCGGCGCTCGTTTACTGGGCCTATTACACGGCCCGATAATCGTTTAACAAGGGCTGCAGGGACATCGTTACCGATGTCCTTGCAGCCCTTGCTTAAACTTCATACATCCCCTGTCCAGGGTGCAGGGCTCCTCTTGCGGTCCGCTTCTCCCCGGGTCCTGCGCGCTGCAGCTCCAGAGTGGCCTGTCTGAGCTGACAGGCCGCTCAGCCAATCACTGTTCACTTCGGTCCCGGCCTGTGATTGGCTCAGTGGCCTGTCAGCTAAGACAGGCCACTCTGAAGCTGCAGCGTGCAGGACCCGGGGAGAAGCGGACCGCAAGGGGAGCCCTGCAGCCTGGACAGGGGATGTATGCACTTTGCATATCGTCAGCCGCCGGCCGTGCACTGCTATTACACGTAGCGGTGCGTGGTAAGTGCCCGACAATTATAAGTCAGAACCTATATCAGCGATCAGCCGATGATCATTGTCATCGGCTGATTGTTGTGTTTATTACACGGCCCGATAATCGGCCAGATAGGACCGTGTAATAGTAGCCTTAGATTTAGCTTAAAAAGATTTTTCTATTTGCAGAATAAAACCTATTGAGCCTCACAACTGTTCATCTCAAAGGAACTCTACATTTCCTGATCTGCACCAGGGTGAGTGGCAATTAAATCCAGAGGTATCCAGAAGGATTGTAGATCTGTGGGGACTACCACTCATCTCTGTGCCACAAGAACCAATCACCAAGTCAGTCGGTCCTTCTCCCTGTCCTGCGGACCGACCACTAGCAATGGATGCTCTAGCCCAGGTATGGTCGGATGGTCGGACGGTCTGATGTTTGCCTTTCCTCCATTTGCACTAATACCCCCGGGGTGATCAAGAAAATCAGACAGGAGAAGGTCCATCTAATCCTGATAGCTCCATTCTGGCCTCGCAGGGCTTGGTTCTCCTGTCTCGGGGACCTGTCAGTAAGAGACTCTTGGGTTCTGCCCGATCATCCGGTCCTTCTCCTGCAGGGTCCCATCGGCCGCCCTCAGACAGCTGCACCTGACCGGCTTGGCACTTGAGAGGCTAATCCTTAAAGGGTCTTTCAGATGTAGTAATCACGACCCTACAGAAAAGCAGGAAGCCCATAACAGGTAAAAGCTACTTCCGTGTCTGGCTGGCCGCCGTTAATTTGTAGGACCTACCACGGTTAGTTTTGGTGGTCCTAATCTAGCCCAGATTTTAGAATTCTTGCAAAACGGTCTAGAAAAGGGCCTCAAGCCGGCTGCGCTGAAGGTGCATGTGTCCGCCTTCGGAGCTCGATGGAACCAGCCTTTAGTTAGACATCTTGGATTATTAGGTTTTTGGGGCCACCACAAAACTCTTTCCTAAAGAGTGGGATTTGAGTACAGGGCTCAGGGCTTTAAGCGGAGCTCCGTCTGAACCAATTAAGGCAGCAACTTTGAAGATCCGGACCCTTAAACCAGTCCTGTTAGTTGCCCTCACGTCAGCTAGACGGGTTAGCGAGTTGGTTGACCTTTCTTCAGCGGAGCCTTAGACGAAGATTCTCTCAGATGGGATCATTTTTATGCTGGATCCTTTCTACCTGAGCTACTTTCTAATTTCCACAGATCTCCGGACATAGTTCTGCCATCTTAGGAGAGCAGCGCTGACCCATCTGTCCGAGACCCCGAGTCTTACAGAGGACAGATCCTTATTTATTCAGTTTTCAGGGCAAAGAAAGGCAGTAAGGTATCGAGAGGTCCCTTAGCTAGATGGGGCAGGCAGGTGATTTGTCTGTGCTATTCCTCCTCTGTGCTATTCCTCCTCTGTGCTATTCCTCCTCTGTGCTATTCCTCCTCTGTGCTATTCTTCCTCTGTGCTATTCCTCCTCTGTGCTATTCCTCCTCTGTGCTATTCCTCCTCTGTGCTATTCCTCCTCTGTGCTATTCCTCCTCTGGCCTGTCTCCTCCACTGTCTCTCCTTCTACCAGGGCCGTTGCCATGTCCTGGGTGGAGAGAAGCCATACTCCTCTTGACCACATCTGCAAGGCAGCGCTCTGGTCTTCTTCACACACTATCGGTTGGACCTTTCAGACTCTTCTAGTCTATCTTTTGGGTGTAAGGTCTTACAAGCGGTGGTCCCCCCTAAGTCCATCTCTGGTACTCTCTCTGTGGTGCTGTCATGTCAAACAGGAAAACAGTAGCTACTCACCGGTAATGATGTTACCCCGAATACATGGCGGTGGAGGGCCCGGCCACTGAGGATGGCAGAGGAGGGCCCGCCCACTGAGGATGGCAGAGGAGGGCCCGCCCACTGAGGATGGCAGAGGAGGGCCCGTCCACTGAGGATGGCTGAGGAGGGCCCGCCCTTTTATCTCTCCCTGGGGGCGGAGTCCCTCTCTGGTGGCGCTGTCATGTACTATTATCGGTGAGTAACTACTGTTATCTGACCGATTACTGACGTGTCCGTCCATAGAGATCCTTATTCTTTTAAATTATCTTATTATCTATCTATATTACCACCAAAGAGGAGGATGCTGATCTTTCTCTTCCTGAGCGCACACGGGCTTGGAGGGTGAAGGAGCCGGAGGAGCGGAGTAGGCGCGGGAGGGCGGAGGAGCAGCCGTAGTAGGCGCGGGAGGGCGGAGGAGCAGCCGGAGTAGGCGCGGGAGGGCGGAGGAGCAGCCGGAGTAGGCGCGGGAGGGCGGAGGAGCAGCCGGAGTAGGCGCGGGAGGGCGGAGGAGCCGGAGGAGGCCCACGAGGGCGGTGGAGCTGGAGCCGGAGTAGGTGCGGGAGGGAGGAGGAGCCGGAGGAGGCCCACGAGGGCGGTGGAGCTGGAGCCGGAGTAGGTGCGGGAGGGCGGAGGAGCAGCTGGAGTAGGTCGGGGGGGGCGGAGGAGCCGGAGGAGTAGGCGCGGGAGGGCGGAGGAGCAGCTGGAGTAGGCGCGGGAGGGCGGAGGAGCAGCTGGAGTAGGCGCGGGAGGGCGGAGGAGCAGCCGGAGTAGGCGCGGGAGGGCGGAGGAGCCGGAGGAGGCCCACGAGGGCGGAGGAGCAGCTGGAGTAGGCGCGGGAGGGCGGAGGAGCTGGAGGAGGCGCGGGAGGGTGGAGGAGCAGCTGGAGTAGGCGCGGGAGGGCGGAGGAGCAGCTGGAGTAGGCGCGGGAGGGCGGAGGAGCAGCTGGAGTAGGCGCGGGAGGGCGGAGGAGCAGCTGGAGTAGGCGCGGGAGGGCGGAGGAGCCGGAGGAGGCCCACGAGGGCGGAGGAGCAGCTGGAGTAGGCGCGGGAGGGCGGAGGAGCTGGAGGAGGCGCGGGAGGGTGGAGGAGCAGCTGGAGTAGGCGCGAGAGGGCGGAGGAGCAGCTGGAGTAGGCGCGGGAGGGCGGAGGAGCAGCTGGAGTAGGCGCGGGAGGGCGGAGGAGCAGCTGGAGTAGGCGCGGGAGGGCGGAGGAGCTGGAGGAGTAGGCGCGGGAGGGCGGAGGAGCAGCTGGAGTAGGCGCAGGAGGGCGGAGGAACTGGAGGAGGCCCTGAAGCTGGTTCTGAAGGAGTGCTCCCCAGGGCTCGATGGCCTCTATTGTCTCTACAGTCTCTATAGTATCTACATTATTCCATCACCGCTTATAATAATTCAATAAAAAACTGACTGCAATCTTGCTCAACAGACAGTATCACACATAGTAAGCTTAGATACACAGCTCAGCAGACAGTATGTATCACACATAGTAAGCTTAGATACACAGCTTAGCAGACAGTATGTATCACACATGGTGAGCTTAGATACACAGCTCAGCAGACAGTATGTATCACACATAGTAAGCTTAGATACACAGCTTAGCAGACAGTATGTATCACACATGGTGAGCTTAGATACACAGCTCAGCAGACAGTAGGCCCTATGTAGCAGGGTCTGCTCTATATAATAGCTCAGTATGGTTATTACAGTCCCCCCCCATACTGACAGGAAACCTGCGGTTATACCCCCCAGGAAGTGACAGTCCCTCATGTATCACCGCAGTGTATCCGAGCTCACATAGAGGATGACAACACTGTGCATGAATCCCTGCAACTGGATTACATAGGACAGGCTTAGATACCCAGATCTCAGGGCTTAGATACCCAGCTCTCAGGGCTTAGATACAGGACAGGGCGCTGTAGGTCACATGAAGCTGCATAGAAAATCACAATGTACAATGTCTGTGGGGGAGGAAGAAGAGGAGCAGGAGGAGGAGGAGGAATGTGTGAGGGTGAGAGACTCCTGAGGTGCAGAGTGTATCCTGAAGACTGTCAGCACCCCGCACAGGAGACTGACCCCCCCAAACCAACGCCCCCCCCCGCACAGGAGACTGACCCCCCCAAACCAAGGCCCCCCCCCGCACAGGAGACTGACCCCCCCAAACAAACGCCCCCCCCCCCCGCACAGGAGACTGACCCCCCCAAACCAAGGCCCCCCCCCGCACAGGAGACTGACCCCCCCAAACCAACGCCCCCCCCCCCCGCACAGGAGACTGCCCCCCCCCGCACAGGAGACTGCCCCCCCCCAAACCAAAGCCCCCCCCCCCGCACAGGAGACTGACCCCCCAAACCAACGCCCCCCCCCCCGCACAGGAGATTGACCCCCCCCGCACAGGAGACTGACCCCCCCAAACCAACGCCCCCCCCCCCCGCACAGGAGACTGACCCCCCCCCCCCCCCCGCACAGGAGACTGACCCCCCCAAACCAAGGCCCCCCCCCCGCACAGGAGACTGACCCCCCCCCCCGCACAGGAGACTGACCCCTCCCCCACACAGGAGACTGACCCCCCCAAACCAAGGCCCCCCCCGCACAGGAGACTGACCCCCCCAAACCAACGCCCCCCCCGCACAGGAGACTGACCCCCCCAAACCAAGCCCCCCCCCGCACAGGAGACTGACCCCCCCAAACCAACGCCCCCCCCCCCGCACAGGAGACTGACCCCCCAAACCAAGGCCCCCCCCGCACAGGAGACTGACCCCCCCCAAAAACCAACGCCCCCCCCCCGCACAGGAGACTGCCCCCCCCCCGCACAGGAGACTGCCCCCCCCCCAAACCAAAGCCCCCCCCCAAACCAAAGCCCCCCCCCCCGCACAGGAGACTGACCCCCCCAAACCAACGCCCCCCCCCCCCCCGCACAGGAGATTGACCCCCCCGCACAGGAGACTGACCCCCCCAAACCAACGCCCCCCCCCCCCCCGCACAGGAGACTGACCCCCCCCCCCCCCGCACAGGAGATTGACCCCCCCGCACAGGAGACTCCCCCCCCCCCCCCCGCACAGGAGACTGACCCCCCCAAACCAACGCCCCCCCCCAGCCAAACCAACGCCTCCCCCCAAACTAACGCCCCCCCCCACCGCACAGGAGACTGCCCCCACAAAACCCAACGCTGTAGTGTAATGCCGCACATTCACCGGCAGCTGTACAGGCCACAAGATGGCGGTAATATCACATCAGACTCCGAATACACTGCACAGACCCTGGGGGAGGTAACATGGTGTTACATAGGACTGCAGGTGACTACTATATTATCTGTGGTGTTACATAGGACTGCAGGTGACTACTACATTATCTGTACTCAGAGATATCACTGTGTTATCTGTGCTGTTACATAGGACTGCAGGTGACTACTACATTATCTGTACTCAGAGCTATCACTGTGTTATCTGTGGTGTTACATAGGACTGCAGGTGACTACTACATTATCTGTACTCAGAGCTATCACTGTGTTATCTGTAGGGGTTACATAGGACTGCAGGTGACAGCTACTACATTATCTGTACTCGGAGATATCACTGTGTTATCTGTGGTGTTACATAGGACTGCAGGTGACGTCTACTACATTATCTGTACTCAGAGATATCACTGTGTTATCTGTGGTGTTACATAGGACTGCAGGTGACATCTACTACATTATCTGTACTCAGAGATATCACTGTGTTATCTCTGCTGTTACATAGGACTGCAGGTGACATCTACTACATTATCTGTACTCGGAGATATCACTGTGTTATCTGTGGTGTTACATAGGACTGCAGGTGACAGCTACTACATTATCTGTACTCAGAGATATCACTGTGTTATCTGTGGTGTTACATAGGACTGCAGGTGACTACTACATTATCTGTCCTCAGAGATATCACTGTGTTATCTCTGCTGTTACATAGGACTGCAGGTGACTACTACATTATCTGTCCTCAGAGATATCACTGTGTTATGTGGTGTTACATAGGACTGCAGGTGACATCTACTACATTATCTGTACTCAGAGATATCACTGTGTTATCTGTGCTGTTACATAGGACTGCAGGTGACATCTACTACATTATCTGTACTCAGAGATATCACTGTGTTATCTGTGCTGTTACATAGGACTGCAGGTGACAGCTACTACATTATCTGTACTCAGAGATATCACTGTGTTATCTGTGCTGTTACATAGGACTGCAGGTGACTACTACATTATCTGTATTCAGAGATATCACTGTGTTATCTGTGGTGTTACATAGGACTGCAGGTGACTACTACATTATCTGTACTCAGAGATATCACTGTGTTATCTGTGCTGTTACATAGGACTGCAGGTGACTACTAAATTATCTGTACTCAGAGATATCACTGTGTTATCTGTGCTGTTACATAGGACTGCAGGTGACTACTACATTATCTGTACTCAGAGCTATCACTGTGTTATCTGTGGTGTTACATAGGACTGCAGGTGACTACTACATTATCTGTACTCAGAGCTATCACTGTGTTATCTGTGGTGTTACATAGGACTGCAGGTGACATCTACTACAATATCTGTACTCGGAGATATCACTGTGTTATCTGTGCTGTTACATAGGACTGCAGGTAGTAAAATTCTCCTTACCCCCAGGGAGCCAGAAGAGGAGCGCGCACACGATGACATGCAGGGTCTCCATCATTGCCTCCTGTGCTGCGCTCTCTCCGCTCCCCCCGTTACCCTCACAGGACAGGATGTGGCGCTCTTCCCCTCTGTGGCCAATGAGGAGGCGGACTCTTCGCTCGCTGTGGGGACGGTGGAACTTCCTCTGTGGGTGACATCACTGAGCAGACTGCTGTCGTCTTCTAGTAGGTGGATGATTCTACGGGAGTGAATGACGGCATCGGGGAGATTCGCTCTTAAAGGGGCGGTTACCAAATTCGCTCTTAAAGGGACAGCATCAAAAGGGGCTCTTAAAGGGCTGGGGCCAAATTAGAGCTTAAAGTGATGGTACCAAGAGAGGAAAGTCAGGGCTACAGGGGCGCTCTTCTCTAGCACTATGTATTTCCCTAATGGTGCGTTTACACAGACAGATTTATCTGACAGATCTTTGAAGCCAAAGCCAGGAACAGACTATAAACAGAGATCAGGTCATAGAGATGATGGAACATCTTAGGTTCTATAGAACTTCAGCCTTGTCCATCCTGCATTAGATTCCTGATGCTCCCCGGTCCGGGAACCGCCTGGAATTCTGGGACACAGCCTAGGTAATATGGCGGTCTCCTCCTTCCCCATCGGGAATCAAATGCAGAAGGATCGACAAGGTTCGAGTTCTATAGAAAGACTGAGATTTCTCCTCTTTTATATTCATTCCTGTCTTTGGCTTAAAGTGCAACTATAATTTAAGAGACCAAAAAAATGAAATTCCACAAATAAAAAGCCCAGGTGTTCCCCTTTAAAAGGAGCCCTAACTTGTGTGGATATCCTGTGCGCCCGCTGAGGTGGGGGATCAGGTGATGGATGATGGGCGATCTGTGATGGATGATGGGCGATCTGTGATGACAATTAGCTGGGATACCTCTTTATATACTCCAGGGTTCTCCAACCTGTGCCTCTCCATAACTACAGCTCCCAGCATGCCCTGCTAGCCTTCATATGGCAGGAGATGATGGGAATTATCTATCTACCTTCTATCACATATCTGTCTAATATCTATCAGGCAGCACAAGGATGATAGGGTGACCTCCATTATACTTAGTAAAAGTTGCTGGGAAAGCTAGGTGACCTATTATACTGGCTTTAGGGTGCTGGGAAAGCTGGGTGACCTTCATTATACTTAGTAAAAGATGCTGGGAAAGCTGGGTGACCTCTATTATACTGGCATTCTGGTGCTGGGAAAGCTGGGTGACCTCTATTATACTGGCTTTCGGGTGCTGGGAATGCTGGGTGACCTCTATTATACTGGCTTTAGGGTTCTGGGAAAACTGGGTGACCTCTAACTGGCAATAAGAGTTAATAACTATATACAGCCCCTTTGCATTCTGCCAGAGTACCCACCCATGTAATTCATCCCCCCCAAACCCATATGTAGTTTAGGGCGGGGCTGGTATATGTAGTGTAGGGCGGGGCTGGTATATGTAGTGTAGGGCGGGGCTGGTATATGTAGTGTAGGGCGGGGCCGGTATAGGTAGTGTACGGCAGTGATAGCAGATAACAGTGCGCAGATTGATTATACATGGTATTCCCATGAGGCTCTGGTGATCTCTGCTATGTTAGGGAGGCAGCAGGTGTCACACTCCCCACAGACCCCCAGCTTCCCGCTCCTACATTCACACTGCACCCCCACTGAGCAGTCAGTGCAGGACAGGCTGAGGTGATTGCTGTCAGTGCAGGACAGGCTGATGCTGGGGGCAGGCTGTCTGCAGAGGTGGGTGATGGCCCCAATATTACTGATGTACAGCCCCCCTGAACTCTGCCAGAGTACCCCACCTGTGGCAAGGGGGCGGGGCTTATCAGGATATTTGTTTGTGTGGGGCACAGTTATGCTCAGCCAATCGCGGCTTAGCAGCTGATGGTGCGGCAGAGGGCGGCTGGCACGAGGGACGGTTGGAGTGGTTCGGCCGGCCGCCCGAAGATGACATCATTGTTACAAGATGGCGGATGGGGGTCGGCACGAATCAGGTGAGTATAGAGCACTACACTTTTGGGGTGGGGGGGGGAACATGGGGAAGGGGGCCATTCACTAACATAACATACATTTCAAAGTTGTATAACTTTGTATTGTGTGTTATTTAGTGAATAATTGCTTACTGCTGCACTGCCCCTTTAAGTATGTGTACTTAGATGCTGCACGGCTGAAGTGTGTAAAGGGTTATTGTTTATTTGTGTGTCACATGGATCTGTGAACCTATGGGTATCTTTTCTTCCTCTCTCTTATCACCTCTCTTTACTTCTTCTACTACATTCTTCACCCACTCACAGCGCACCTTAGATACGCTGAGGAAGGAAGTCACATGGGAGGGAGGAAGAGTAGGTCAGTTTTAGTCAGATCCCGGTATGGGTAGGAAGCAAGACAAGACACAGCTAAGTTTCTTCTGAGTTTACTCTACGCAGCACTATGCAGTGTTAAAGTCCTTACAGAAGAGGACAAGTCAGAGACAACCTCAACCCACGCCGTGGACTAGGGGAGTCACAGAGCAGGACAGTATCCACAGACAGCAGTGAGCTAGGAACTGATCCGGATAGAGCAAAGTTGCTAAGAGCCTAGGAACCCTGTCTCACAGCGCGGGTGTCAGCAGGGAACCCTCAGCATTCCGCTCATCATGATTTAATCACTTTATAATTGCTATGCACATTAATAATTGCGGGAAAAGTGCAAAGATAATGTGAGAAGTGCAATACGATTATTAAAAAGACAATATGAACTATCAGATGAATTTATGTGCGGTGTTCTGGTGATGGTCGCTGTATAAGTAAAAGAATAATCTGCTGATAAATAAATAAAAGTTATATTCTAAAGTTTTCCTCTATCATCAGTATACTATTCCAAATAGGAAATCTAATATTGTCTAATCGAAAGAAAGTGATCATATATCTGTATGACAATAACACACGGTATATATATATATATCTGTATGACAATAACACACGGTATATATATATCTGTATGACAATAACACACGGTATATATATATCTATATATATATCTGTATGACAATAACACACGGTATATATATATATCTGTATGACAATAACACACGGTATATATATATATATATGACAATAACACACGGTATATATATATCTGTATGACAATAACACACGGTATATATATATATATATATGACAATAACACACGGTATATATATATATATATATATATGACAATAACACACGGTATATATATATATATATATATATGACAATAACACACGGTATATATATATCTGTATGACAATAACACACGGTATATATATATATATCTGTATGACAATAACACACGGTATATATATATATGACAATAACACACGGTATATATATATCTGTATGACAATAACACACGGTATATATATATATATCTGTATGACAATAACACACGGTATATATATATCTATGTGACAATAACACACGGTATATATATATCTATGTGACAATAACACACGGTATATATATATATATATGACAATAACACACGGTATATATATATCTATGTGACAATAACACACGGTATATATATATATATGACAATAACACACGGTATATATATATATATGACAATAACACACGGTATATATATATATATGACAATAACACACGGTATATATATATATATATATATCTGTATGACAATAACACACAGTATATTTGAACGGTATTTTACCCTCAAAACTGACAAAAAATGAACTTTTGACTAAGCATCTCCTCTGTATGATAGATTGATGTGTATGACAGATGAGGAGACTTTTTTATACTATTATTCAGCAAAAAAAACTGACAAAATGGACTTTAGGGCCCTGAGTGTGAATAATAAAATAATGGAGGTCGCCCAGATTTCCCAAACCCAAGTATTGCTGTCTATGGAGAGGGAAATGCTATCTAACTAAGGGCCGTATTCCACAGGAGCGAGAATCGGCTGAATCGGCCCCATTCGGTGAAATAGAGAGAGCGATCAGGTGACGATCGTGTGATCGGCTGATCGTTCATTTAGGGCCAGACCGAAAATCATAGTTCCCCCACCGCGCATTGCTAGGGTGGAATAGCGGTGCGGGGCTGGTGACTGCCGATTTGGGAAGCGCAGCAGCAACAGCATCATACATTACCTGTCCGGTCTTCTCCTCCGCTCCGTCTTCCTCACCAGGTCCCGTGCGCTCTGGCTTCAGAATGACCGGTCAGCTGACGGAGCGCTCAGCCAATCACAGGCCGGGACCCCCGCTGCCTGTGATTGGCTGAGAGGTCTGTCAGCTGACCGGCCATTCTGAAGCCAGAGCGCACGGGACCTGGTGAGGAAGACGGAGCGGAGGAGAAGACCGGACAGGTAATGTATGATGCTGCAGGGACATCGGTAACAATGTCCCTGCAGCCCTCGCTCACCGATCATCGGGCCGTGGAATAGGCCCAGTAAACTGAGCCTGTCCCCAAGTCCCTGAGCCTGTCCCCAAATCCCTGAGCTTGTCCCCAAGTCCCTGAGCCTGTCCCCAAGTCCCTGAGCCTGTCCCCAAGTCCCTGAGCCTGTCCCCAAGTCCCTGAGCTTGTCCCCAAGTCCCTGAGCTTGCTAAACACCCCACTAATTAAGTAACTAACTAAGCTAAATGGCAGCATGCAATCAGACAGACAGACAGACAGAGAGCAGTCTGTACAGCACAGTGAGTGAGCAGGAAATGGCGCCCAGAACACATTACAGTGATATATATATGAGATGGTCATGTGATTTTAGCAGCCAATGAGATCCCTACACCTCAGCAATGACGTCTCTGACACTTCCATGTGCTCTGCACTGATTAGCTGGCAAAAAGGCGCTCGAACGCTAACTCAAACAAACAGTAAAAAGTTTGAGTTCGAGAAAATCTAGATGTCTTATGTAGTGTCTTATGAAGTGTCTTATGTAGTGTCTTATGAAGTGTCTTATGTAGTGTCTTATGTAGTGTCTTATGTAGTGTCTTATGTAGTGTCTTATGTAGTGTCTTATGTAGTGTCTTATGTAGTGTCTTATGTAGTGTCTTATGAAGTGTCTTATGTAGTGTCTTATGTAGTGTCTTATGAAGTGTCTTATGTAGTGTCTTATGAAGTGTATTATGAAGTGTCTTATGAAGTGTCTTATGTAGTGTCTTATGTAGTGTCTTATGTAGTGTCTTATGTAGTGTCTTATGTAGTGTCTTATGTAGTGTCTTATGTAGTGTCTTATGAAGTGTCTTATGAAGTGTCTTATGTAGTGTCTTATGTAGTGTCTTATGAAGTGTCTTATGTAGTGTCTTATGAAGTGTCTTATGTAGTGTCTTATGTAGTGTCTTATGTAGTGTCTTATGTAGTGTCTTATGTAGTGTCTTATGTAGTGTCTTATGTAGTGTCTTATGAAGTGTCTTATGAAGTGTCTTATGTAGTGTCTTATGAAGTGTCTTATGAAGTGTCTTATGTAGTGTCTTATGAAGTGTCTTATGTAGTGTCTTATGTAGTGTCTTATGTAGTGTCTTATGAAGTGCTTTCTCAGGAGGAACCTATACTGTCAGGGGAAAGCTGTATAACCTGCTGCACACAAGGACTTTCCAAGTAAAAACGAGATTATTTATGATAAAGAGACTCTGTGACTCTTCTCCTCACACCGACACAGCATACTCTACATCCTTGGGACACTTCCCCTTTCTGTGGGTGGCAGCTCCGATAGTCCGGGAGGGTCACTACACCACTCCGGCCCACCATGATATCATCCCCAGGGACCCTGTAGCATCCCGGGAGGTCACTGACCACAGGGGAACAAGGTACAACCGGCCTTCTAAACTAAAAGCAGGTGTGCCACCATAGCTGTGTGCCCAACCGGCACTGGCGTCACCACATAACATCACCGGGTCCGGTTGTATCTCGGCCAACCACCACAGAAGTGGCGTCACACCTCACCACCTAGCAAGTGAGCGGCCACTCCTCCGACACAACACCCCGGGGGTCACCACATTAGTAGTAAAGTGATACTTGTACTCTCTGTGATAGCTAGACTCTCCTGCATCTGTCTACACTGGATACCTAGTCTGAACTGAATTGGTGTCCCTGACAGGGTCTTGGCAAAAGACCAGCTCCTGGCCTAACTTCAGCAAGGACTGTCTTGTTAGGAAGGGCACGGAGCAGGCCCACTATAGCAGAGGCCCAGCATGACTGGGTTTAGCTGGGACTGTAGGCAAAGGAAGGGTTAAGTAAGTGGTGGAGTGAAGAGGAGCAGGTGTGAGGGGAAGGGGTCAAGCCAAGTTCAGGGATCTTAGTGAGGAAGGGGATTGGTTACAGTCTCTTACCAGAGGAGGAGCCGGAGTTCTGAACAGGAAGAGGAGCACGTGGATCTTCACTCGCACGCCGGGCCAGCTTCAGCCCGCCCGCCCGCCCTTATGTAGCAGGGTGAGGTTTGCGATGGTGGGTTGGGTGTGGGTCTTTTTGTTCCTGATTGTCACCACAGCCGGGCATAGGGAGGTCTCGCAGGGCACTTAAAATGGACCTAAAAACGGGGGACCCATCATAGGGATGTCTTCCCTTCTTATAATTGTTACCTGGTGATAACAAAGTGCGGAGTGTTGAGTTGTGTTGTTCCCTTCGGGATCCCTGGGAACGGTGGAGGGGACTGGCAGGACCATTTGGCTTATTGTCAGCTCCTGAGTCGGTGCGGTGCGGCTAGGGGAAAATGTTAGTTTGGTTGGTACTGCCATGAGGGCGCCCTGCCAGACCTCCCTGCCAGACCTCCCTGCCAGACCTCCCTGCCAGACCTCCCTGCCAGACCGCCCTGCCAGACCGCCCTGCCAGACCGCCCTGCCAGACCGCCCTGCCAGACCTCCCTGCCAGACCGCCCTGCCAGACCTCCCTGCCAGACCTCCCTGCCAGACCTCCCTGCCAGACCTCCCTGCCAGACCTCCCTGCCAGACCTCCCTGCCAGACCGCCCTGCCAGACCTCCCTGCCAGACCGCCCTGCCAGACCTCCCTGCCAGACCGCCCTGCCAGACCTCCCTGCCAGACCGCCCTGCCAGACCTCCCTGCCAGACCTCCCTGCCAGACCTCCCTGCCAGACCTCCCTGCCAGACCTCCCTGCCAGACCGCCCTGCCAGACCGCCCTGCCAGACCTCCCTGCCAGACCTCCCTGCCAGACCTCCCTGCCAGACCGCCCTGCCAGACCGCCCTGCCAGACCTCCCTGCCAGACCTCCCTGCCAGACCTCCCTGGCTTTATTAGTCAGATAACATTCCAGTTCATTTGATAATACTTTGATAATGTTTGATACTTGTTGATGTGTTATTTATTGTTCTGTTCCAAGCACTTTAATAAAAGGTTGTTGTGGCCGTTCTATTCCAGCGCTAATCTGGTGTCGGTGAATGTCTGTGTAATAAAGGTAAAGGGGGGTTGGTGGGCGTTGGGAGGATGGCCAGAGGAGTGGAGGAATTGGTTGGGGGGGTAGCCAGAGGGAACTCCGCAATACCCATAGTCACGTGTCTTCTCTCACTGAGAAACTAAGACTGAAGTGCACTTCCTCCAGCAGTAACTTCTCCTACAGGGGTGTTTGTGTATCTGCCTGTGCGTGGTGAGGATGAGTGTGTGCAAGAGAAAGGCTAGACAGGATAGGATAGACTGTTACAGCACCTCTTAGGGGTCAGCACAGAACACATGGTAAAAAACAGTGAACCCATTGACTACAGCTGTGCAGAGAAATCCATACAACAGTGGCGACATCTAGTGGAGAAACTAATATACTACAGTTTCACCATCTCTGGCTGGTTAACCTGAGTAAAAGCTTCAGGACAAGTGAACAACAGAAAAACACCATTGGTGGAACACTACATAAGCACCTGTCTGTGCTTTTTTATTTTATTGATTAAAAGTTAAGTTTAATTAATTAGTGGGAAGAAGGAAAAAAGGACCTCCCAGTATTGGCCACTAGGTGGCGTCCTGTGTCTATACAGAAGCTAAGCTGGTCCTCTAGCTCCCAGTATTGGCCACTAGGTGGCGTCCTGTGTCTATACAGAAGCTAAGCTGGTCCTCTAGCTCCCAGTATTGGCCACTAGGTGGCGTCCTGTGTCTATACAGAAGCTAAGCTGGTCCTCTAGCTCCCAGTATTGGCCACTAGGTGGCGTCCTGTCTCTATATAGAAGCTAAGCTGGTCCTCTAGCTCCCAGTATTGGCCACTAGGTGGCGTCCTGTGTCTATACAGAAGCTAAGCTGGTCCTCTAGCTCCCAGTATTGGCCACTAGGTGGCGTCCTGCGTCTATACAGAAGCTAAGCTGGTCCTCGAGCTCCCAGTATTGGCCACTAGGTGGCGTCCTGCATCTATACAGAAGCTAAGCTGGTCCTCTAGCTCCCAGTATAGGCCACTAGGTGGCGTCCTGTCTCTATACAGAAGCTAAGCTGGTCCTCTAGCTCCCAGTATTGGCCACTATGTGGCGTCCTACGTCTATACAGAAGCTAAGCTGGTCCTCTAGCTCCCAGTATTGGCCATTAGGTGGCATCCTGTGTCTATACAGAAGCTAAGCTGGTCCTCTAGCTCCCAGTATTGGCCATTAGGTGGCATCCTGTGTCTATACAGAAGCTAAGCTGGTCCTCGAGCTCCCAGTATTGGCCACTAGGTGGCGTCCTGTGTCTATACAGAAGCTAAGCTGGTCCTCTAGCTCCCAGTATTGGCCACTAGGTGGCATCCTGTGTCTATACAGAAGCTAAGCTGGTCCTCTAGCTCCCAGTATTGGCCACTAGGTGGCGTCCTGTGTCTATACAGAAGCTAAGCTGGTCCTCTAGCTCCCAGTATTGGCCACTAGGTGGCGTCCTGCGTCTATACAGAAGCTAAGCTGGTCC
Organism: Dendropsophus ebraccatus; assembly: GCF_027789765.1. Classification (NCBI taxonomy): domain Eukaryota; kingdom Metazoa; phylum Chordata; class Amphibia; order Anura; family Hylidae; genus Dendropsophus; species Dendropsophus ebraccatus. Next base: position 91,559,795 of record NC_091465.1, on the reverse strand, counting down.
TCTAGCTCCCAGTATTGGCCACTAGGTGGCGTCCTGTCTCTATACAGAAGCTAAGCTGGTCCTCTAGCTCCCAGTATTGGCCACTAGGTGGCGTCCTGTCTCTATACAGAAGCTAAGCTGGTCCTCTAGCTCCCAGTATTGGCCACTAGGTGGCGTCCTGTCTCTATACAGAAGCTAAGCTGGTCCTCTAGCTCCCAGTATTGGCCACTAGGTGGCGTCCTGCGTCTATACAGAAGCTAAGCTGGTCCTCTAGCTCCCAGTATTGGCCATTAGGTGGCGTCCTGCATCTATACAGAAGCTAAGCTGGTCCTCTAGCTCCCAGTATTGGCCATTAGGTGGCGTCCTGCATCTATACAGAAGCTAAGCTGGTCCTCGAGCTCCCAGTATTGGCCACTAGGTGGCGCCCTGCATCTATACAGAAGCTAAGCTGGTCTTCTAGCTCCCAGTATTGGCCACTAGGTGGCGTCCTGTGTCTATACAGAAGCTAAGCTGGTCCTCTAGCTCCCAGTATTGGCCACTAGGTGGCGTCCTGTCTCTATACAGAAGCTAAGCTGGTCCTCTAGCTCCCAGTATTGGCCACTAGGTGGCGTCCTGTGTCTATACAGAAGCTAAGCTGGTCCTCTAGCTCCCAGTATTGGCCACTAGGTGGCGTCCTGTCTCTATACAGAAGCTAAGCTGGTCCTCTAGCTCCCAGTATTGGCCACTAGGTGGCGTCCTGTCTCTATACAGAAGCTAAGCTGGTCCTCTAGCTCCCAGTATTGGCCACTAGGTGGCGTCCTGTCTCTATACAGAAGCTAAGCTGGTCCTCGAGCTCCCAGTATTGGCCACTAGGTGGCGTCCTGCGTCTATACAGAAGCTAAGCTGGTCCTCTAGCTCCCAGTATTGGCCACTAGGTGGCGTCCTGTGTCTATACAGAAGCTAAGCTGGTCCTCGAGCTCCCAGTCCCAATCCTTTTTGCCGTATTCCTGGATCACACACTCCATAATCTCCTCCGGCATGAGGTGGTATTCTGCGGGTCTCTGAAGTCTCATGGATTAGGTCACCCCGACAGAGTTCTGCTTACCCTAGTAGACCCCCAGGTTGCCCCCTAGCTACTCTAAAAGTCTTCTAACAAGGACCACCAAAGAGACTGTCCTGATTCAGGTCTAATTATCACCCGGTCCTTCAAAAGGAACCAAGGTACAAACTGCTGAAAGTATAAAGCGGCGCTGTCACTTTAAGAAACGTTCCAGTAACGTGCGCAGGTGGTTACGTTTATCCTGGATTCTGTGGTTCCTCCGCATCAACACTACAGGGACCCCAGGGACCCCTACTCGGGTGTGTGCTGGGACCCCCAGGCCCTGTGACCAGTCCCACCCACCAACACCACTCCACTCTGTGGCATCCCCCCCCCACGGGAACCCCAAAACTGTGTGACAGAATTGTGTTTGGCGCATACTGCGGATTACAACTGTGAAAATGTCCAATGAACGGCCGGTGTACAGAGTCACCTGACCAACATGCCAAAATGGTGGCCGACACAGAGATACAGGAGGTGCTGAAGAACTGGATTATGGGCCAGTCCCAATGCTACAGTATCAGTGCGGTGGTCCCGGAGGAGCGGAACGGCTCAAAGCAGAGACCCCCAACCTGAGGATCACATATCTCTGCCGATCACACATCTCTGCCGATCACACATCTCTGCCAATCATACATCTCTGCCAATCATACATCTCTGCCAATCATACATCTCTGCCAATCATACATCTCTGAGGATTATACATCTCTGCCAATCACACATCTCTGCGGATTATACATCTCTGCCGATCACACATCTCTGCGGATTATACATCTCTGCCAATCACACATCTCTGAGGATTATACATCTCTGAGGATTATACATCTCTGCCGATCACACATCTCTGCCGATCACACATCTCTGCCGATCACACATCTCTGCCGATCACACATCTCTGCCGATCACACATCTCTGCCGATCACACATCTCTGCCGATCACACATCTCTGCCGATCACACATCTCTGCCGATCACACATCTCTGCCGATCACACATCTCTGCCAATCATACATCTCTGCGGATTATACATCTCTGCCGATCACACATCTCTGCCGATCACACATCTCTGCCGATCACACATCTCTGCCGATCACACATCTCTGCCGATCACACATCTCAGCCGATTATACATCTCTGAGGATCATACATCTCTGCCGATCACACATCTCTGCCGCTCATACATCTCTGCCGATCACACATCTCAGCCGACTATACATCTCTGAGGATTATACATCTCTGCCGATCACACATCTCTGCCGATCACACATCTCTGCTGATCACACATCTCAGCCGACTATACATCTCTGAGGATCATACATCTCTGCGGATCACACATCTCTGCGGATTATACATCTCTGCCGATCACACATCTCTGCCGCTCATACATCTCTGCCGATCATACATCTCTGAGGATCATACATCTCTGCCCATCACACATCTCTGCGGATTATACATCTCTGAGGATCATACATCTCTGCGGATCACACATCTCTGCCGCTCATACATCTCTGCGGATTATACATCTCTGAGGATCATACATCTCTGAGGATCACACATCTCTGAGGATCACACATCTCTGCGGATCACACATCTCTGCCGATCACACATCTCTGAGGATCACACATCTCTGAGGATCACACATCTCTGCGGATCACACATCTCTGCCGATCACACATCTCTGAGGATCACACATCTCTGCGGATTATAAATATATGTGGATTACCAGTCACTGTAGATTATAAATCACCTCTGCGTCCCAGATCCATCGCTGTTGTTGGTGCTCGGCTGGCGCCCTCACCACAGCGGCTGTCCTTTGGCTTCTGTCCTTTGGCTTCTGTCCTTTGGCTTCTGTCCTTTGGCTTTCATGGCTGTGAGCAGCGACACCCTGCGACACGCCATCACCAGAGCACAGCTGGGAGACTGATACCGATTGTGCCCTGTCTGTGTGTGACGAGGAGACAGAACCAGAGCAGCGCCCATCACTGCCCATCACTGCCAATCACGGCCCATCACGGCCCATCACGGCCCATCACGGCCCATCACTGCCAATCACTGCCCATCACTGCCCATCACTGCCCATCACTGCCCATCACTGCCAATCACTGCCCATCACTGCCCATCACTGCCCATCACTGCCCATCACTGCCCATCACTGCCCATCACTGCCCATCACTGCCCATCACTGCCAATCACTGCCCATCACTGCCCATCACTGACAATCACTGCCCACCACTGCCCATCACGGCCCATCACTGCCCATCACTGCCAATCACTGCCAATCACTGCCCATCACATATCTCTGCCGATCACACATCTCTGCCGATCACACATCTCTGCCAATCATACATCTCTGCCAATCATACATCTCTGCCAATCATACATCTCTGCCAATCATACATCTCTGAGGATTATACATCTCTGCCAATCACACATCTCTGCGGATTATACATCTCTGCCGATCACACATCTCTGCGGATTATACATCTCTGCCAATCACACATCTCTGAGGATTATACATCTCTGAGGATTATACATCTCTGCCGATCACACATCTCTGCCGATCACACATCTCTGCCGATCACACATCTCTGCCGATCACACATCTCTGCCGATCACACATCTCTGCCGATCACACATCTCTGCCGATCACACATCTCTGCCGATCACACATCTCTGCCAATCATACATCTCTGCGGATTATACATCTCTGCCGATCACACATCTCTGCCGATCACACATCTCTGCCGATCACACATCTCTGCCGATCACACATCTCTGCCGATCACACATCTCAGCCGATTATACATCTCTGAGGATCATACATCTCTGCCGATCACACATCTCTGCCGCTCATACATCTCTGCCGATCACACATCTCAGCCGACTATACATCTCTGAGGATTATACATCTCTGCCGATCACACATCTCTGCCGATCACACATCTCTGCTGATCACACATCTCAGCCGACTATACATCTCTGAGGATCATACATCTCTGCGGATCACACATCTCTGCGGATTATACATCTCTGCCGATCACACATCTCTGCCGCTCATACATCTCTGCCGATCATACATCTCTGAGGATCATACATCTCTGCCCATCACACATCTCTGCGGATTATACATCTCTGAGGATCATACATCTCTGCGGATCACACATCTCTGCCGCTCATACATCTCTGCGGATTATACATCTCTGAGGATCATACATCTCTGAGGATCACACATCTCTGAGGATCACACATCTCTGCGGATCACACATCTCTGCCGATCACACATCTCTGAGGATCACACATCTCTGAGGATCACACATCTCTGCGGATCACACATCTCTGCCGATCACACATCTCTGAGGATCACACATCTCTGCGGATTATAAATATATGTGGATTACCAGTCACTGTAGATTATAAATCACCTCTGCGTCCCAGATCCATCGCTGTTGTTGGTGCTCGGCTGGCGCCCTCACCACAGCGGCTGTCCTTTGGCTTCTGTCCTTTGGCTTCTGTCCTTTGGCTTCTGTCCTTTGGCTTTCATGGCTGTGAGCAGCGACACCCTGCGACACGCCATCACCAGAGCACAGCTGGGAGACTGATACCGATTGTGCCCTGTCTGTGTGTGACGAGGAGACAGAACCAGAGCAGCGCCCATCACTGCCCATCACTGCCAATCACGGCCCATCACGGCCCATCACGGCCCATCACGGCCCATCACTGCCAATCACTGCCCATCACTGCCCATCACTGCCCATCACTGCCCATCACTGCCAATCACTGCCAATCACTGCCCATCACTGCCCATCACTGCCCATCACTGCCCATCACTGCCCATCACTGCCCATCACTGCCCATCACTGCCCATCACTGCCAATCACTGCCCATCACTGCCCATCACTGACAATCACTGCCCACCACTGCCCATCACGGCCCATCACTGCCCATCACTGCCAATCACTGCCAATCACTGCCCATCACTGCCAATCACTGCCCATCACTGCCCATCACTGCCAATCACTGCCCATCACTGCCCATCACTGCCCATCACTGCCCATCACTGCCAATCACTGCCCATTACGGCCCATCACTGCCCATCACTGCCAATCACTGCCCATTACGGCCCATCACGGCCCATCACGGCCCATCACTGCCAATCACTGCCCATCACTGCCCATCACTGCCCATCACTGCCCATTACGGCCCATCACTGCCCATCACTGCCCATCACTGCCAATCACTGCCCATCACTGCCCATCACGGCCCATCACTGCCCATCACTGCCCATCACGGCTCATCATGGCCCATCACGGCCCATCACCTCACCCAGTCGTCGGCCGACCACCAGGACTGATTGACCATCTCTACTTTTAAGTTACAAGTGTTAATGTAGCAGTATCAAAGCTTTGCCACTAGATGTCGTTATTGTAAGTATGTATGCCTAGATATTGCACGACTTAGAGGCTAACGGGTTATTGTTTGTTATTGTATCACATGGATCTGTAGACCAATGAGAGTTCTTCCTTCTCTTCACCTATCATCTCTCTCTTTATTTCTTTTCACGCACGCCTCACCCACTCACAGCACAGTTTACACCTGCTGTAGGAAGTCACATGGGTAGAGGAAGTGTAGGCTCTTTTGCTTGAGATTCTGTAGAGGAAGGACGCAAGCTAGGACGCTCCCTACTGTAGTCAAGTTGGGCCCTGGCTCCTGCCAGGACCCCAGTCTATGTGTGGTCTAGAGGTAGAACACATGTACCTAGACGGCGTTTCTCTTCAAGCAACATTATTAAACACTATGCAGTGTTACATTACTACTAGAGGACAAGTCAGGGATCACCCTAACCAACGCAGTGGACCAGAGGAAAACAGTGCAGGACAGTATCCACAAAGCAAGGCTAGGAACTGATCCGGATAGAGCAAAGTTGCTAAAAGCCTATGCACTCTATCTCGCAGCACGGGTGTCATCAGAGAACTCTGACCACTCTGCTCATCCCAGCTAACAAGCTCTGTGGCTTGTGTCCCCCTTTAGGACGGGTCACCTGACACTGGTGGGCAATTGGTGGTGCAAAGACCAAAAGAGTCAAATCACAGGCACAAGTATTCTCTCTACAAGTATTCTACTTATTTTACCTCTGAAGTTCCGGCAGAGCACAGTACTACTTGGGTTGGGACTCTCTCTAGATCCTCCTCTCTACTTCTCTGAACTTTCTACCTCTCAGCACGCAGCCCATCCAGCATGGCGGTATCTCCTGCTCCACTCTCAGTACAGATCTCCCCTATTAAGTATAAAGTACCATATCAAGGCAGAGCTGTATTATCTGATTCCTACCTCAAGTGAACAGATCTTATTTATTGTAACGGGACTCTGTGATTCTTCACTAAACACCTACACAGTGGATACACCTTCCTTGGGTCATCTCCCCTTTCTGTGGGTGGCAGTGCCAATAGTCTGGGTGGGTCACTACTTCACTCCGGACCACCGTGATAATTACCCAAGGGACAGCCCAGCAGGTCACTTACCACAGGGGAAAGGGTATAGCCAGCCCAATAAAATAAAATCAGGCATGCCACCATACCCGTGTGCCCGACCGGCACTGGAGTAACAACACATCACCACCGGGCAGCTATATCTCGGCCAGCCACCACAGGAGTGGTGTCACAGCTAACCATATGGCAAGTGACTGGCCGGAGAGGACTGCAGGAGATGACAGAGGACCCGGCCAGCTCTGGAGCGAGGCAAAGCAGAGGACATTATTACTATATGGGGGCACAGCAGGGGACATTATTACTATATGGAGGCACAGCAGGAGACATTATTACTATATGGGGCACAGCAGGAGACATTATTACTATATGGGGGCACAGCAGGGGACATTATTACTATATGGAGGAACAGCAGGGACAAGATAACTATATGGAGGCACAGCAGGAGACATTATTACTATATGGGGGACATAGCAGGAGACATTATTACTATATGTAGCACAGCAGGAGACATTATTACTATATGTAGCACAGCAGGAGACATTATTACTATATGGAGGCACAGCAGGAACATTATTACTATATGGGGCACAGCAGGAGACATTAGTACTATATGTGGCACAGCAGGAGACATTATTACTATATGGGGGCACAGCAAGAGACATTACTATAAGGAGGTACAGCAGGAGACATTATTACTATGTGGAGGAACAGCAGGAGACATTATTACTATATGGGACCACGCAGGGACATTATTACTATATGGGACCCCGCAGGGACATTATTACTATATGGGGGCACAGCAGGAGACATTATTACTATATGGAGGCACAGCAGGGCACATTATTACTATATGGGGATACAGCAGGAGGCTATATTCCTATATGGGCACAGCAGGGGGCATTATAACTATATGGAGGTACAGCAGGGGACATTATTACTATATTGAGGACACAGCAGGGGGCATTATTACTATATGGAGGGCACAGCAGGGGGCATTATTATTATATAGAGGTACAGTAGGGGACATTATTACGATATGAAGGCACAGCAGGGCACATTATTACTATATGGAGGGCACAGCAGAGGGCATTATTACTATATGGGGCAAAGCAGGAGACATTATTACTATATGGAGGGCACAGCAGAGGACATTATTACTATATGGGGGCACAGCAGGAGACATTATTACTATATGGAGGCACAGAAGGAGACATTATCACTATATGGAGGCACAGCAGGGACATTATTACTATATGGAGGCACAGCAGGAGACATTATTACCATATGGAGGCACAGCAGGAGACATTACTATATGGAGGCACAGTAGGAACATTATTACTATATGGGGGCACAGCAGGAGACATTATTGCTATATGGGGACACAGCAGGAGACATTATTACTATATGGGCTTCAGCAGGGGACATTATTACTATATGGAGGCACAGCAGGAGACATTATTACTATATGGGGGGCACAGCAGGAGACATTATTACTATATGGGCTTCAGCAGGGACATTATTACTATATGGAGGCACAGCAGGGGGCATTATTACTATATGAGGCACAGCAGGAGACATTATTACTATATGAGGCACAGCAGGAGACATTATTACTATATGAAGGCACAGCAGGAGACATTACTATATGGAGGCACAGCATGAGACATTATTACTAGCATATATTACGAGGGTAATATATTACAGAACAATATATATATATATGCGTCCTACGAGAGAAGGGAAATAATGTGGGGACTAGCAAAGCCAGATGGATGCTTGGTGTATATATGTGGTATTGTCTTGATAATGGTAATAACGGATATACTGATATTGCACGTAGCAATGCACAATTGTACTGGTAGGTTTAATGTTGCGGCAATGTCCTACCTGTTGTTCACCATGTTCTCCTTCTATGGTGATCTTGCTGTAGAGTCCATCTTGTAAAGTGTAGAAAGGAAGGTTCTTGCTATCGGGGTTGGGAGCGAGCCCCGGCCGGCGGCTCTGCTGCTACCTAACACCCGGCGCGGTGGAGTGAGTGCAAAGGAGTCCACGTTTGAGTGACGTCACTGTAGTGGATACGGAGGCCGATGTGTGGCAAAAAGACATCTAACGCGTTTCAGCAAACTTGCGGTCGCCCTCGTCAGAGATGATACAGGCTCCTATGCTTCCTCCTTCTATGGACTACTCCACCTATCATTCCTCTTCTTGTTGGAGTAAGTAGTGTTCATAGGTGTTCGCTGCCGTTTGTGCTGCGCTACGATATCTCTATGTGTTACCTGTGTCTTTTACTGTCTGGGTGAAAAAACATAGTTGCTAGTGTGTGAAATGCAGTTGTTATGTACTTAAATGTCTACTCTTTTGTTAGAAGCTTAAAATATGATGTGTTGTTTGCGAACCAATTTAATTTAGAAACGCAAACAGTTCCAGATCCGCATTTAGACCATGAGGGATAAGACTGTTGAGCCTAAAGATCCGTTCCGTTTCTGCCCTTGACTTCTGTTCAATGAAATTCCCACCTCTCCAATTCGGGACGACTATCTCTATAGCTGCAAATTGTGCATTTTTAAATGATCCAGAGTGTTGCTCTACCAAGTGTTCAGACAGGGGGTGGCCCATAAATTTCCTATCAATGTTGTATATGTGCTCTGTCATACGTCTACTTAGTTGTCTCTTGGTTCTCCCTATATACAATTTACCACATGGGCACTTGATATAATATATGACCCCCTTACTTTTGCATGTGATGTGTTTCCTGATTTGAACTGTTCTCTTATCTTCCTGGATGGAAGGAACCATGATCTGTTTGCCTGATACTTTGCAGGGTTTACACCCTTTACAAGGGAAAAATCCATTTCTCTCTGCTAAAAATCCCTGTGTCTCTCTAATATTCGCCCGTCCTTTGTTTTGTGGTGGGAGCCACTAGATTTCCTAAATTCTGCGCTTTTTTGAAGATGAAGTTAGGTTTCTCGGACAGTTTCTCTCCTATTATTTTGTCATTTTTCAGAATATCCCAATGTTTTAGTACTATCTGCCTAAATCTATGGCTTTCTTTGCTGTATGTGGTGATAATAGGGATTTCTATCCGTTCTTCCCTAATCTCTATGTTGTCTTCTGTATTTCTTCTCTCTTATGTTCCCCTACTTCCAGGGCGGTTTGTTGCATTTCTTTCACCTCGTATCCCTTTTTCCTGTAGTTCTGTTGCTTCTTTCACATACTGATCTTTTGAAGTGCAATTTCTGCGTAATCTGATGAATTGACCCTTTGGAATGTTTAGTAGCCAGTTGGGTAAATGACAGCTGTTTCTGTTGATAAAACTATTACTGTCCATGGGTTTGTAATACGTTTTGGTTAGAATTTGATTTTCCTGAATATAAATGGTCAAATCCAAAAAGTGTATCTCTGTTTGACTGTATTCGGGGGTGAAGGTAAGATAAAAACTATTTTTATTAATATCATTTAAAAAAGAAACAAGGGTGTCCTTACCCCCCTTCCAGATAAATACAACATCATCAATAAAACGATGCCATAGGGCGAAATTCGCGTCCAGCTTGCCATTGGGGAATATGTGATCCTGTTCCCACCGGCCTACATACAGGTTAGAATAGCTGGGCGCGAATTTCGTCCCCATAGCGGTCCCCCACTTCTGCCTATAAAAATCACCTTCATAACAAACCATTTTCAGGAGACCTAGGGGATAAAAATACACTGAATGAATGGGATACATTATTTCATGATTTCTCAAGACAAACAGTGCTTTTTGTTATTAATAAAAGGAAGGAACATATATTGAATATGAGCAAAGAAATAACATCATTATTTGAATTAATCAAACCATATAAAGAACATAAGGATATAAAAAAATTAGCAACAAGTATCATATATCGGATACACAATAAAGAAAAGGATCTAATAGAGAAAAAAGAACGGAAATTGGAAAGGGATAATCTCTCACAACAACAAAAACAAAAAGCAAATAAGGAAAACACACATTTTGTAACAATAGATGAAACTCAAAATGAGTTATCTATTCTAACTATACATGATGAGGAACCACAAGTGTCCAATGCTCAGGAAATAGCGGAAAAAGAAAAGTATTCAGAGAATAGGAGATCTCATATCCCCTTATCACCTATTATTATTAAGAATAAGAGAAAAGATATGGAATCAATGAACACACAGCCAATGTTGGAACAAAGCCAAATCCCCCTCTGCAATATTCCAATCACAAATAGATTCGAAACACTATCTGATAACACTGATATTATTGACACAGCCATCGAGTCACCCAAAACTCCATTAGCCTGTATAAAATCCGGATTGGAAGAAGAAAAAAAGATAGAAAAAGGGAAAGATAAGAAAACAACAACCATACGATCGATAACACAATTATTACAACTATCAACAGTAACAACAAAAAAATAATGAAGAAAACAATTAAGAAGGATTTTTTTCAGCGGATAGGAAAAAGAGACGAAGTAGAGGGATTAGGGGAGAGAAACTCACCCAAAGAAAAAAGAAAAACAAGACAACAGCAAGATTAGAACAAGATACAACAGAACAACAGCAGAAAATTTACAACCTCAGTAACTACACATTAAAAAAGGGGGAAGTAAATTTACTCCGTAAAGGTCTTAAATTTGCGCCTACAAAACGACTCAATAAGTTTGATGCATTCATAGGCATCAAAAAATTTACGAGAAATTTAATGTTAAAAAAATTCTTTATAAAAAATCCTAAAACCAACAGTTCACCTTCAACTAAAAATGAGTATCTTCATACGCAACTTAAAAATAAATCAAAATTTTATCCACAAAACGAAACATCTGAGGCCATCACTACATTTGAACAGATGGTTATAAAAGACATAAGACAATTATCTATAAGTAATGATAAGCAGAATGGAAACAAAAGAGGGAGAAACAACCTAACTAAGAGTGAACAAGAAGCAATTAAATCATTACAAGAGGACAACAAAATAATCGTTAGACCAGCAGACAAGGGGGGCAGCATAGTAATTATGGAACGAGAACACTACCATAAGGAGTCTCTTAGATTGTTGGGAGACAATCAAACATACGAACAATTAAAGAAAGACCCAACCCCTGTATACAAGAAGGAACTTATAGAGTTGGTCACTAAAGGTGTGGATCAGGGGATAGTTTCCACCACAGAGAAGAACTACATATTAAATGCTGCCCCCTACATCCCTATGTTCTATCATATTCCTAAAATCCACAAGTCACAAGAATCCCCCCCAGGACGTCCCATCATATCGGGGATAAACAGCCTTACAGCTAATCTATCAGGCTATGTGGATACATTTTTACATTTGTACTCAGAACCTCCCAGCCTATTTAAAAGACACTAAACATATTTTACAACTTTTAGAGAAAGTGGAATGGGAGGAGCACTTTATATTATGCACTTTAGATGTCACTTCATTATATACAATCATTCAACATGATAAAGGTAGAGAGGCCGTGGAATTTTTTCTGGAAAAATCTGAACGTTTTAAACAGGAACATATAAATTTTTTAGGGAATTGTATCACTTTCATTTTAACGCACAACTATTTTTATAATGAAGGTGATTTTTATAGGCAGAAGTGGGGGACCGCTATGGGGACGAAATTCGCGCCCAGCTATTCTAACCTGTATGTAGGCCGGTGGGAACAGGATCACATATTCCCCAATGGCAAGCTGGACGCGAATTTCGCCCTATGGCATCGTTTTATTGATGATGTTGTAATTATCTGGAAGGGGGGTAAGGACACCCTTGTTTCTTTTTTTAAATGATATTAATAAAAATAGTTTTTATCTTACCTTCACCCCCAAATACTGTCACGATCGGCAGGTGAAGACAAGACACTCGACAGTGGGCCCTAAATCTGACCCCACCCACTGTCACCTGCCTACTTGCCTCAGTCGACCCTAGGCGGTCGCGGACAACCACGAAGACAATCCCTATGCTGTATACGTGCAGAACATAAAACGCAGACAGACAGACAAACAAAAAGCGGAGAGTCAACTAGCCGAGTCAGAAACCAAACGAGCAACGCAGTACAAAATCAGAAGCGAGCGGAGAGTCAGGGGACAGGCAAAAGGTCAGAATCCAGGCAAGACAAAATGGAAAAGGATAGGACAGAATACAAGGGACTGGGGAGCTGGGATCAGAAACAACTAATAGCCAGCGATTAGAGGCTGGTACTGACAACACTTTATACTGGACCAGGAGTCCGGACCAAAGACTGATTGGTCCGGCCTCCTGAATCCAGACACATAGCAGCTGGTGCACTGCAGGCTGAGTGGCAGAGAGATCCGTCACTCAGCCTGAGTCCAACAGCACTCAGCTGCTCGGCCGGGCGGCGCTCACTGATGCGAGACCCGCGGCTTCCCTGGTTACTAGGGACGCCGTCGGGTCTCCGTGACGTCACCCGGCCCTGCCGAGGAGGGCGGCGCTGCGCTCCAGCCGGGCCAGACGACGCTGGAGCGCGGTCAGGTAAGTTACTGACATTACCCCCCCCTTCAGGAGGGGCCTCCGGACCTCTACCTAAGGGACCAGGCTTAGATGGATTCTGCAGATGAAACTGTCTAACTAGACGTGATGCATGCAAATCTCTACTAGCTACCCAAGTGCGCTCCTCTGGCCCAAATCCCTTCCAGTGAACTAAATATTGCAAAGAACTCTGAACCCGACGAGAATCCAGAATTCTCTCTATCTCATATTCTAGTTCACCCTGAATAACCAACGGAGCGGGAGGAGCAGACGGTAACACAAGATTAACATATTTTTTCAACAGAGACTTATGAAAAACATTGTGAATTCTAAGACTCCTAGGCAACAGCAGCTTAAATGATACTGGATTTATGATCTCTATTATAGGATAAGGACCAATGTATTTAGGAGACAGTTTACCAGATGGTGTCTTTAATTTCAAATTTCTAGTGGAGAGCCACACCTTGTCACCTACCCTGTACTCAGGGCCAGATATGCGTCTTTTATTAGATTGTTTTTTACAATTCTCTTGAGCTTTAACCAGGTTCTGCAGAGCCTGGGCCCAAACTGTGCACAGTTTTCTGTAAATTCCTTCGGCGGATGGATTAGTGGATTCGGACGCATGTACAGAAGAACAACGAGGATTAAACCCAAAATTACAAAAGAACGGCGACATTTTAAGAGACTGACTTTCATGATTGTTTAGGGCAAATTCAGCCAATGGTAAGTATTCTCTCCATTTCTCCTGTGAACCTGCAACAAAACATCTTAAGAATTGCTCCAGTGACTGATTTACCCTCTCCGTTTGTCCATTGGATTGTGGATGAAAGGCTGAAGAAAATGACAAAGATATACCTAGACGACCACAAAACTCTCTCCAGAATCTAGATATAAACTGTACTCCCCTGTCAGACACGATATTCTCTGGTACCCCATGCAAACGTAAGATATGACTGATAAAAAGAGAGGCTAAGGTACGAGCATTGGGAAGCTTGCTGAGAGGAATTAAATGACACATCTTCGAGAACCTGTCAACAACCACCCAAATCACTGTTTTACCCTTAGAGGGTGGTAAATCAGTTATAAAATCCATGGAGATGTGGGTCCAAGGTCTAGCAGGCAGGGGCAGGGGTTGAAGAAGTCCCTCCGGTAACCTGCGAGGAACCTTGGACCTGGCGCAAATCTCACAAGCTTCTACAAACAGCTTAGTATCTGTAGCCCAGGATGGCCACCAGTAATGACGAGACAGTAGGTACTTGGTACCAGCAATACCTGGATGACCTGCCAGTACTGAACAATGTGTTTCTTCCAACACTTTCAACCGAAGATTTGGGGGAACAAATAGTTTGTTTTCCGGGGTGTTTCTAGGCGCCATAGACTGAGACTGAACCACCTGAGCAGCCAGATCGGGCTGCAGTATAGCCACCACCACCCCAGGGGATAAGATAGTTTCGGATTCCTTTACGGGGCCTTCGTTAATATTGAAACTACGAGACAAAGCATCAGCTTTTATATTTTTGGAACCCGGCCTGAAGGTGATTTCAAAATTAAACCGTATAAAAAATAAAGCCCATCTGGCTTGCCGTGGAGTAAGGCGCTTGGCTTTATCTAAATAAACGAGGTTTTTATGATCGGTTAAAACCTTAATTTTGTGTTTAGCCCCCTCTAAGAAATGTCTCCACTCATCAAATGCCCACTTAATGGCAAGGAGTTCTCTATTGCCTATATCGTAGTTGCATTCGGTTTTGGAGAATTTTCTAGAGAAGTAGGCTATGGGTTTAAGATTAGTGAGTGTTTCTGGACCTTGTGACAGGACAGCCCCTACTCCCACCTCTGATGCATCTACCTCGACAATAAAAGGCAGTTCAAAGTCAGGTTGAATTAACACCGGGGCTGCAGAAAAACATGTTTTGAGTTTGTCGAAGGCCAGAATGGCTTCAGGAGTCCAGTTCTCCATATCAGCTCCCTTTCTGGTAAGATCAGTTAAGGGTTTAGCAATCACTGAGAATCCTTTAATAAATTTTCTGTAGTAATTGGCGAAACCCAGGAATCTCTGAAGAGCTTTCAGATTCCTGGGGCGCTCCCACTTTTCAATGGCTGCCACTTTAAGGGGATCCATACCAAAAGAACTAGGGGTGATCTTATATCCCAGAAAAGAGACCTCCTGAACACCAAACTGGCACTTCGACAACTTGGCAAATAACTGATTTTGCCTTAGAAGTTCCATAACCCTGCGGACATGGTTGACATGTGAGGACCAATCTGGGGAGAAAATCAAAATATTGTCCAAGTACACCACTACAAAACGACCCAGGTACTCACGAAACACATCATTGACAAAGCGTTGGAAAACTGCGGGTGCATTACACAACCTGAAGGGCATGACCAGGTATTCAAAGTGTCCCTCGGGGGTATTGAATGCAGTCTTCCACTCGTCACCCTCCTTTATACGAATCAAATTATAGGCCCCCCGGAGGTCGATTTTAGAAAACCACTGGGCCCCTACAATCTGATCAAACAAATCAGGAATCAAAGGGAGGGGATGTTGATTTTTAATGGTGATTTTATTTAGCTCCCGATAATCAATACAGGGGCGTAATCCACCATCTTTTTTACCTACGAAGAAAAATCCGGCCCCAAGGGGAGAACAGGAGGGACGGATGTGACCCTTATGTAAGCTTTCCTTAACATAATCCCGCATAGCTTCCCTTTCGGGTCTAGACAAATTAAAGATTCGCCCTTTTGGGTATTTAGATTCAGGAACTAAATCAATAGCACAATCGTATGGACGATGAGGGGGTAACTCGTCCACCGATTTTTCATCAAAAACATCAAGAAAATCAGACAGAAACTCGGGGATCTCCCCTTCTAATGAAGAACATCCTGTTAAATTTAAAGAAATACAGTGAGCAGCACACCCGGGCCCCCATTGGACGAGCTCTCTGCTTGCCCAATCAAAAACAGGATTATGCTGGGTCAACCAGGGCAAACCTAAAATAACATTAGAAGACAAATTGTCCATAACCAAAAAATCAAGACACTCCGAATGGATCGACCCCACTTTTACTTCTAGAGGAGGAGTGATATATTTCACTCTACCTTGAGCCAGTGGTGTAAAGTCCGCCCCAGTAATACTCAGCGGGCATTTAAGCTGAAGTGGGCATACCTCCAGACTGGACCAAAACCCGGAATTAATAAAATTAGCTGATGCCCCTGAATCAACATGGGCAAACCCCGAAATGCATTTCTCACCCAAACATAGTGAGATGGGGACCATTAATTTATTCTTATCGAGTGGTACCTGTGCGCCTGAGTGACCCCCTCGATAGTCACTCAGGCGCTGGAGTTTTCCGGCGATGATCCAGGCTTGGAGGTACACTCCCGAACACGATGTCCAGCTTTGCCACAGTACAGACAGAGGTTATGTTGAATGCGATGGGCTCGTCTAGTTTTCGCATCGGTAGCACCGATCTGCATGGGTTCCTCCGATGGTGGTAACAGGGAAGGAGGAGGTTTAGAAGGAGACAGAAAAGAGGTAGGGGTTTTACAGAGTTCAGCGGTACCTTTCTCCCTACGTCTGTCCCGCGTACGACGATCCACCCTGATGGCTAACGTCATGGTCTCCTCTAACGTTTCAGGGGGTGGATAAGCTACCAACCAGTCCTTTAGCTGCTCAGATAGGCCCACCCGAAACTGATAGCGCAGAGCAGAGTCGTTCCAACCGGATGGGATACACCACTGGCGGAACTCTGCGCAGTAGTCCTCAACTGGCCTTTTTCCTTGCTTTAAGGACGTCAATTGTCGCTCGGCTACAGCAGTCCTGTCAGGGTCGTCATACAATAAACCCAAAGCTGAAAAGAAATAATCAACCGAGGTTAACTCTATGGCATTGGGAGGGAGAGAAAATGCCCACTCCTGTGGTGGACCCTGCAACAGTGACATGATAATCCCCACTCTTTGAGACTCGTCCCCTGAGGAGCGGGGACGTAGTCGAAAAAACAATCGGCACCCCTCTCTGAAGGTCCGAAAATTCCTTCTATCCCCCTTAAATTTTTCTGGGAGTTGTACAGGTGGTTCAGGGGGAGAAGGGGTGGTCATAGTAACTTGTCGGGGAGCAGCCTCCTGCTCCTGGACCCGTTCAGCAAGACTCTGCACCACTGTGTTTAGGTTCTGCATTTGCTCCAACAATGCTTTCATCGGATCCATTATAGAAATCCTGGTGCACGTCACGAAACTGTACAGGCTGGCTATTCTGTCACGATCGGCAGGTGAAGACAAGACACTCGACAGTGGGCCCTAAATCTGACCCCACCCACTGTCACCTGCCTACTTGCCTCAGTCGACCCTAGGCGGTCGTGGACAACCACGAAGACAATCCCTATGCTGTATACGTGCAGAACATAAAACGCAGACAGACAGACAAACAAAATGCGGAAAGTCAACTAGCCGAGTCAGGAACCAAACGAGCAACGCAGTACAAAATCAGAAGCGAGCGGAGAGTCAGGGGACAGGCAAAAGGTCAGAATCCAGGCAAGACAAAATGGAAAAGGATAGGACAGAATACAAGGGACTGGGGAGCTGGGATCAGAAACAACTAATAGCCAGCGATTAGAGGCTGGTACTGACAACACTTTATACTGGATCAGGAGCCCGGACCAAAGGCTGATTGGTCCGGCCTCCTGAATCCAGACACATAGCAGCTGGTGCACTGCAGGCTGAGTGGCAGAGCGATCCGTCACTCAGCCTGAGCTCAACAGCACTCAGCTGCTCGGCCGGGCGACGTACACTAACGCGAGACCCGCGGCTTCCCTGGTTACTAGGGACGCCGTCGGGTCTCCGTGACGTCACCCGGCTCGGCCGAGGAGGACGGCGCTGCGCTCCAGCCGGACCAGACGACGCTGGAGCGCGGTCAGGTAAGTTACTGACAAATACAGTCAAACAGAGATACACTTTTTGGATTTAACCATTTATATTCAGGAAAATCAAATTCTAACCAAAACGTATTACAAACCCATGGACAGTAATAGTTTTATCAACAGAAACAGCTGTCATTTACCCAACTGGCTACTAAACATTCCGAAGGGTCAATTCATCAGATTACGCAGAAATTGCACTTCAAAAGATCAGTATGTGAAAGAAGCAACAGAACTACAGGAAAAAGGGATACGAGGTGAAAGAAATGCAACAAACCGCCCTGGAAGTAGGGGAACATAATAGAGAAGAAATACAGAAGACAACATAGAGATTAGGGAAAAACGGATAGAAATCCCTATTATCACCACATACAGCAAAGAAAGCCATAGATTTAGACAGATAGTACTAAAACATTGGGATATTCTGAAAAATGACAAAATAATAGGAGAGAAACTGTCCGAGAAACCTAACTTCATCTTCACAAAAGCGCAGAATTTAGGAAATCTAGTGGCTCCCACCACAAAACAAAGGACGGGAGAATATTAGAGAGACACAGGGATTTTTAGCAGAGAGAAATGGATTTTTCCCTTGTAAAGGGTGTAAACCCTGCAAAGTATCAGGCAAACAGATCATGGTTCCTTCCATCCAGGAAGATAAGAGAACAGTTCAAATCAGGAAACACATCACATGCAAAAGTAAGGGGGTCATATATTATATCAAGTGCCCATGTGGTAAATTGTATATAGGGAGAACCAAGAGACAACTAAGTAGACGTATGACAGAGCACATATACAACATTGATAGGAAATTTATGGGCCACCCCCTGTCTGAACACTTGGTAGAGCAACACTCTGGATCATTTAAAAATGCACAATTTGCAGCTATAGAGATAGTCGTCCCGAATTGGAGAGGTGGGAATTTCATTGAACAGATGTCAAGGGCAGAAACGGAACGGATCTTTAGGCTCAACAGTCTTATCCCTCATGGTCTAAATGCGGATCTGGAACTGTTTGCGTTTCTAAATTAAATTGGTTCGCAAACAACACATCATATTTTAAGCTTCTAACAAAAGAGTAGACATTTAAGTACATAACAACTGCATTTCACACACTAGCAACTATGTTTTTTCACCCAGACAGTAAAAGACACAGGTAACACATAGAGATATCGTAGCGCAGCACAAACGGCAGCGAACACCTATGAACACTACTTACTCCAACAAGAAGAGGAATGATAGGTGGAGTAGTCCATAGAAGGAGGAAGCATAGGAGCCTGTATCATCTCTGACGAGGGCGACCGCAAGTTTGCTGAAATGCGTTAGATGTCTTTTTGCCACACATCGGCCTCCGTATCCACTACAGTGACGTCACTCAAACGTGGACTCCTTTG
The DNA here is from genome assembly GCF_027789765.1 of Dendropsophus ebraccatus. Lineage (NCBI taxonomy): Eukaryota > Metazoa > Chordata > Amphibia > Anura > Hylidae > Dendropsophus > Dendropsophus ebraccatus. The sequence continues at coordinate 91,540,455 of NC_091465.1, read as the reverse complement.
CACTCGCTCCACCGCGCCGGGTGTTAGGTAGCAGCAGAGCCGCCGGCCGGGGCTCGCTCCCAACCCCGATAGCAAGAACCTTCCTTTCTACACTTTACAAGATGGACTCTACAGCAAGATCACCATAGAAGGAGAACATGGTGAACAACAGGTAGGACATTGCCGCAACATTAAACCTACCAGTACAATTGTGCATTGCTACGTGCAATACCAGTATATCCGATATTACCATTATCAAGACAATACCACATATATACACCAAGCATCCATCTGGCTTTGCTAGTCCCCACATTATTTCCCTTCTCTCGTAGGACGCATATATATATATATTGTTCTGTAATATATTACCCTCGTACCAGTTACAGCGCTTTAGATCACCATTTTTTGCTATCATTTTTTCACACCACCATAGAGGACACGGAACCCTCGAGATCTATATAGCAGCACAGAAGCCAGGTACCTGCAGTGCAGCGCCGTTTAGTGTATACCTCTACGAAGTACACACTTATTGCATTATCTCTTTAGACATTATTACTATATGAAGGGCACAGCAGGGGACATTATTACTACATGGGGGCACAGCAGAAACATTATTACTATATGGGAACACAGCAGGGGGCAATATTACTATATGGTGGTATTATTACTGTATGGGGACATGGGGACTTTATAACTATTTAGGGGGCACAGCAGGGGACAGTAGTGGATTATAACAGGAGCATTTTGGGCGGCAGCCCGGGGCCCTGAGCTCCTGGGGGGTCTATGACCCCCCAAAAAGGTTTATACTTTCAGTGGTGTACTGTCTCCTGGCTACACTTCCGCCATGATTTGCAAAAAATCACTGTTTTTTTATGGCAATTTTGCACAAATCAGAACATCATAACATTATCTGTCCTGTACTATGAACCCCAGGCTAGTGCCGCCATAGTTACAGTGGGGTGGGGGGGGGGGGGCCCAGGCTAGTGCCGCCATAGTTACAGTGGGGTGGGGGGGCCCAGGCTAGTGCTGCCATAGTTACAGTGGGGTGGGGGGGGGGGCCCAGGCTAGTGCTGCCATAGTCACAGTGGGGTGGGGGGGCCCAGGCTAGTGCTGCCATAGTCACAGTGGGGTGGGGGGGCCCAGGCTAGTGCTGCCATAGTCACAGTGGGGTGGGGGGGCCCAGGCTAGTGCTGCCATAGTCACAGTGGGGTGGGGGGGCCCAGGCTTGGTGAACAGCCCGGGGCCTATGGTGAAGTTAATCCGCCCCTGGCAGGGGATCCTACATACAGGAGGCAGCCCACATACCTAGTCACTTTACTGGAAATCACACCAAAAAGTGGCATTACTACTGTATGGGACCTTATGGGTTGGAATAAGGGAAGGAAGTTGCTGGTAAAGTGCGGAGTCTAAGATGTTTGTCTGGCAGGTTCAGAAGAGATGAATTGTAGCTGAGCGAAATCATCCTGGTGGTCCGGGCCAGATGGAGAGGAAAAGGGAAAGTGAGGCCTCAGATCAGAGAAGACGTCATTATTCAGTTGGGGTGCCCTGGGGTAAAATAAAAGGTTAGCCGTAATACGCACACTGCTTCTCCCTAGCAAATCCCCCATTAACTGATCGATGTCTTTCTACATGTTCAAAAATCATTGGCCACCGGCCGTGCATCGCTGCGTTCAATAGTGATATGCGACCGATGTCTGATCCAGCCTTATCATAGGCTCTGTAAGCGAGCGCCAATCTAGCAGAACGGCGCTGCTTACCCAGGATATCAGACTATGTAATATGGTCCTAACACAGAGTAGGTAAGAACGCAGAGAAAGTGCTGGAAAGTGCTGGGCTCTCACATTGCGTTATTAACACAAACACAACGTGAGAACACTGACCCCCCCCCCCCCCCTCCTGTCTCTAGGGCCTGGCATCTTCCTCTGCACTGCAGCCTCTAGTGACCATCACGTGCACAACAGAGGAGGATGCTGAGCCATATAGCCAGGAGCGAGGAGGGGTAGGTGCTAAGTCGCCTACTCGCCTACAGTAAGCGGGCATCTGTATAGATCATGGGGAATGGGGGGCCCCCAACAAGATTGTCGCCGGGGCCTCCACCAACCTTAATCCGGCCCTGACCAAAACATCAGCCAGAAAGCATAGGTAGTAAGAAGTGGTCTGTGGTCCCACCTGCAGGACCCTCCGTTATTGAACGGGTCTTGCTGACTGCAGCTGACAGTGATTGTCAGTCACTGCTGCTTCCTGAGTGGACAGTCTGATGTCACAGAAGTATTTTTTGAGTAGTGTATATGGAGGATGTAACCTCTTTTGCAACTAGCCAGTGGAGTGGAAAGAACACTAGTAGACAATACTCAATCAACAATTGACGTTCAGGTGCCATGTGTGGTGTCCCACTACTGGTGTTACTGCTGTTCACACCCTTTGCAAAAGTCTGTACTTTTTGTGGTCCTGTAGTACTAAAAGATGACCACTAGATGTTGCTGTATTGTATATTGAAGTGTGGAAGCTACATAGCTAAAGTGTCTCAAAGGGTTATTGTGTTTATGTGTACCAGTTACTGTGAACCAATAGGATCTTTCCTTTCTTCTGTCCTCTCACCTCTTTCCTTTCTACTCTTCTATTGCTCTCTTTACACCCAACCACAGTGCACCTTACACGCTGAATAGGAAGTTAGTCCCTTGGGTGAAGGAGGAGTCTTAGTTGAGCTTCGGTGGAGAAAGGACGCAGCTCTGATAGCTCTCCACAGTGGTCCTACCTGGGCCCTGGCCCTCTGACAGGTCCCCTCTACAGAGAAGTCTTAGTCTTAGTCAGTACCCCGCATGGGTAGGACGCAGGACAGTGCCCTCTTACAAACTTCTTTCTTTAAGTGCCTATACCTTGCATGATGCAGTGCTAAACCCTTCAGGAAAAGGACTAACCAACAGATCACCTCAACCCACGTGAGGACTAGGAGTAACCACATTGGAGGACAGTATCCACTAAAGAGCCAAAGAGCTAGGAACTGATCCCGGTGGAGCAAAGTTACTGAAAAGTCTATGAAATCATCTCGCAGCGCGGGTGTCAGACAAAAACCCTCAGCACTCTGCTCATTCCAGGTAACGAGGTCTGGGGCCTGTGTCACCCATTGGTACGCTTGGCCAAAGCTAGTGGGCAGAAGGCGGTGTGAAGACTATAGGAAAGTCAATACGCAGGCACAGGTTGTCTTCTTCTACAAGTATTCTTCTATACACTCCCACCTCCCGGCTGAGCACATTACTGCATGGGTTGAGACTCTCACGGCATCCTCCTCTCCACAACTCTACCAACTCTACTGCATCCTACTCAGCACTTATCACACAGATCTGGTGGTTTTACGTCTACGTGGAACTTTGTCCAGTGTATATATATATATCCAAGTACTTCTGTATTACCTGTTGCACATTTGCAGATAGTAAAGCAAGTGATCATTCACCAACACCTGCACAGCATATACACCTTGGGACATCTCCCCTATCTGTGGGTGGGGGGTCCTACTATCCGGAAGGGTCATTACACCGCTCTGACCATCCATGACTACACCATCCCAAGGGACCCTGCAGCAACCCGCCAGGACACCGACCACAGGGGAGAAGGGTACAACCGGCCTTACACCTTAAAAGCAGGCGTGCCATCCCACCTGTGTGCCCACCAGGCACTGGCATCATGTGACAAAACCCTAAGGTCCGGCTGTATCTCGGCCATCCACCATAGTAGTGGCGTCACACTACAACACCTAGCAAGTGACCGACCGTCCCACCGCTACAACATCATCCGGGGGTCACCTCACCATGCAGTCAGGTGTAAGCCGTCCACCCTGGGATGTAGTACTGGACCCCGGCTGAGGAGATCCGGCCTGTCTGGGAGGACCCACAGGTCGTTCACTGACATCATCCTCCTTGACCAGAAGGGTCCCACCAGGATAACCTGAGCTCCGTTCCGTCTGATTTTCTTTACGACTCTAGGAATCACCCTGATGGGGGGGGGGAAGCATACAGAAGGCCCCTGTTCCAAGGCTGGGCTAGGGCAGCCAGGGCTGGGGGTCTGTCCGCAGGGCAAAGGGAATAGAACCTGCAGACTTTCCTGTTCACCCAGGAGGCAAGGAGGTCTATGACCAGGACCCCCCAATAGGTTGCAAATCTGATGGAAAACCTCCTGACACAGTTCTCATTCCCCCTGATTGAGCGCCAATCCTCATTAGCTCCTCCGACCTTGTGCCCCCTGAGGGTCGATGTACGGCTAAGGCACTGCCTGCGAGGATCCCGACATCCCTGCCGCTGATCCCAGGGAGGTCCTAGAGTAAGGACAGAATTATTCCTCTAAGGTCCCTGCCGCTGATCCCAGGGAGGTCCTAGAGTAAGGACAGAATTATCCCTCTAAGGTCCCTGCCACTGATCCCAGGGAGGTCCTAGAGTAAGGACAGAATTATTCCTCTAAGGTCCCTGCCGCTGATCCCAGGGAGGTCCTAGGGTAAGGACAGAATTATCCCTCTAAGGTCCCTGCCGCTGATCCCAGGGAGGTCCTAGGGTAAGGACAGAATTATCCCTCTAAGGTCCCTGCCGCTGATCCCAGGGAGGTCCTAGGGTAAGGACTGAATTATTCCTCTAAGGTCCCTGCCGCTGATCCCAGGGAGGTCCTAGGGTAAGGACAGAATTATCCCTCTAAGGTCCCTGCCGCTGATCCCAGGGAGGTCCTAGGGTAAGGACTGAATTATTCCTCTCAGGTCCCTGCCGCTGATCCCAGGGAGGTCCTAGGGTAAGGACAGAATTATCCCTCTAAGGTCCCTGCCGCTGATCCCAGGGAGGTCCTAGGGTAAGGACAGAATTATCCCTCTAAGGTCCCTGCCGCTGATCCCAGGGAGGTCCTAGGGTAAGGACTGAATTATTCCTCTAAGGTCCCTGCCGCTGATCCCAGGGAGGTCCTAGAGTAAGGACAGAATTATCCCTCTAAGGTCCCTGCCGCTGATCCCAGGGAGGTCCTAGGGTAAGGACAGAATTATCCCTCTAAGGTCCCTGCCGCTGATCCCAGGGAGGTCCTAGGGTAAGGACAGAATTATCCCTCTAAGGTCCCTGCCGCTGATCCCAGGGAGGTCCTAGGGTAAGGACTGAATTATTCCTCTAAGGTCCCTGCCGCTGATCCCAGGGAGGTCCTAGGGTAAGGACAGAATTATCCCTCTAAGGTCCCTGCCGCTGATCCCAGGGAGGTCCTAGGGTAAGGACTGAATTATTCCTCTAAGGTCCCTGCCGCTGATCCCAGGGAGGTCCTAGGGTAAGGACAGAATTATCCCTCTAAGGTCCCTGCCGCTGATCCCAGGGAGGTCCTAGGGTAAGGACAGAATTATCCCTCTAAGGTCCCTGCCGCTGATCCCAGGGAGGTCCTAGGGTAAGGACAGAATTATCCCTCTAAGGTCCCTGCCGCTGATCCCAGGGAGGTCCTAGGGTAAGGACTGAATTATTCCTCTAAGGTCCCTGCCGCTGATCCCAGGGAGGTCCTAGGGTAAGGACAGAATTATCCCTCTAAGGTCCCTTACACCTGGAGAATCCCAAAGGCCTTGGAGAACCAGAGACCCTACAGGAGCCCCCACCCCCGCAGGCAGCATCTGTGGTGATGGTAAAGACTTCTTGGGGGCCCTAGGAAGACCCTTGCTTAGATGTTCTCTTTCTGTCCACTAGTAAAGGGATCTTAAAGTGACTCTGTACCCACAATCTGCCCCCCCCCCCCAAACCGCTTGTACCGCCAGATAGCTGCTTTTATTCCAAGATCTGTCGAGCCCCCTCACCCTGGCACAGAGCCCCCTCACTCTGGCCCAGAGCCCCCTCACCCTGGCACAGAGCCCCCTCACCCTGGCACAGAGCCCCCTCACTCTGGCCCAGAGCCCCCTCACCCTGGCACAGAGCCCCCTCACTCTGGCCCAGAGCCCCCTCACCCTGGCACAGAGCCCCCTCACCCTGGCACAGAGCCCCCTCACCCCGGCACAGAGCCCCCTCACCCCGGCACAGAGCCCTCTCACCCCGGCACAGAGCCCCCTCACCCTGGCACAGAGCCCCCTCACCCCGGCACAGAGCCCCCTCACCCCGGCACAGAGCCCCCTCACCCCGGCACAGAGCCCCCTCACCCCGGCACAGAGCCCCCTCACCCCGGCACAGAGCCCTCTCACCCCGGCACAGAGCCCCCTCACCCCGGCACAGAGCCCCCTCACCCTGGCACAGAGCCTTCTCACCCTGGCACAGAGCCCCCTCACTCTGGCACAGAGCCCCCTCACCCTGGCACAGAGCCCCCTCACTCTGGCACAGAGCCCTCTCACCTTGGCACAGAGCCCCCTCTCACCCTGGCACAGAGCCCCCTCTCACCCTGGCACAGAGCCCCCTCACCCTGGCACAGAGCCCCCTCACCCCGGCACAGAGCCCCCTCACCCTGGCACAGAGCCCCCTCACCCTGGCATACCGCAGGGGGCTCCCACTCCGCAGCCAACGCAGGAGATAAGTCACCCCTCTGCTTATTATATAAAATGTCCGACACTGTGTAAGTGGCCTTAGCTCTGCTCCACTAGCCCAGCTCTGCTCCACTAGCCCAGCTCTGCTCCACTAGCCCAGCTCTGCTCCACTAGCCCAGCTATGTCCCTGTCATGCAGCACAGATAATACACTGACCAAACTATCTTACCGGCCAATATAAAGAAGGACCCTTTGTTATATAATATATATATTGTGGTATATTACAGGGTCAAGTTATTAATGGGGTCTATGTGTCTCCCAGGTTCCTGGCATATACAGAGGAGAGCTATCTGGGAAGGGTTAATTCCTAGAGCTCTTACCTGTGTCTTGATGAGGTGCACCTGGCTGGGTATGTTGTAGAGCCGGGCTGTGCTGGTCACGGGGTCTGTAATCCTGGGGAGGGAGACAAGCTGGATCTCCCAGAGAGACCGAGAGACGCTGCTGAAACCCGCAAGTACACAGGTTGCTTTATTGTGTTTGGCTGGGCTGAGGCTGGCTCAGTCTGCTCCTGTAGTCGGGGAGGCTGGCTCAGTCTGCTCCTGTAGTCGGGGAGGCTGGCTCAGTCTGCTCCTGTAGTCGGGGAGGCTGGCTCAGTCTGCTCCTGTAGTCGGGGAGGCTGGCTCAGTCTGCTCCTGTAGTCGGGGAGGCTGGCTCAGTCTGCTCCTGTAGTCGGGGAGGCTGGCTCAGTCTGCTCCTGTAGTCGGGGAGGCTGGCTCAGTCTGCTCCTGTAGTCGGGGAGGCTGGCTCAGTCTGCTCCTGTAGTCGGGGAGGCTGGCTCAGTCTGCTCCTGTAGTCGGGGAGGCTGGCTCAGTCTGCTCCTGTAGTCGGGGAGGCTGGCTCAGTCTGCTCCTGTAGTCGGGGAGGCTGGCTCAGTCTGCTCCTGTAGTCGGGGAGGCTGGCTCAGTCTGCTCCTGTAGTCGGGGAGGCTGGCTCAGTCTGCTCCTGTAGTCGGGGAGGCTGGCTCAGTCTGCTCCTGTAGTCGGGGAGGCTGGCTCAGTCTGCTCCTGTAGTCGGGGAGGCTGGCTCAGTCTGCTCCTGTAGTCGGGGAGGCTGGCTCAGTCTGCTCCTGTAGTCGGGGAGGCTGGCTCAGTCTGCTCCTGTAGTCGGGGAGGCTGGCTCAGTCTGCTCCTGTAGTCGGGGAGGCTGGCTCAGTCTGCTCCTGTAGTCGGGGAGGCTACTGGCACAGAGGACCCTATTGTTGTAGGACACTGGTTTAGGCCCTTCTATCCCTTACTGTATCTGTAACCTTTCCCTGGTAGAGGTCGGGATCTGTGGACATTTTCCCCCCTCCTCCTCTCTCACTGATGCTCTTACAGCCCCCAGCTCCTCCGCACAGACCCCACTGTAAACCTTTTAGTCTATGGCTATGTTCTGACTTGGGGAAGGCGGCCATCTTGTAAGACGATGATTATTAGTGGCCTTCTATGTAATGTGACGGCCGCCCTTCCCGATACTATTATGAAGTGGGAGGATGGCCCCCTGTGTGTCCCTGCACGGCGGCTGTATTATACACCTGGGTCACATGATCGGGGTTTGAGGTGGTACTCTTTGCTGGGCTCCTGTCATCCCTCATACGGTATATCTGTATATAGTGTATCACAGTGTATCTCAGCCTATGACATGGGATACTCTTCAGCTGGGTATCTAAGCTCGTTGTGTGAGACACTGCCTGCTAAACCAATGTATCTAATGCTGCGTTTACACTGAACAATTATCGTTCTAATTTTCGCAATAACGATGACATTTGAATGATAATCGTTTCGTGTAAACACAGCGAACGATCAAGTGATGAGCGAAAAAATGTTCTCAAATTGTCGGTCATCGTTCGCTAAAAATTTGCAGATCGTTTCGTGTAAACATTCAATAAATCACCCTATGTAAAAGATGGGCGTAGGCGATCTTAAAAACGATCGTATTAACGTTTTTTCTTACGAATTTTCTTACGATTTTTCTAACAATTTATTCGTCTAAATGCTGATCGTTATAAAAACTCGTTGCTTCAAAATCGTTAAACGATTGATTGGGCGAATTATGGCTTTGTGTAAACGCAGCATAAGCCTCTGATGTTTGATACTGTCATTCGAGCTGTGTATCTCAGCCTGACAGGTGTGATACTGCTCATAGAGCCCTAATCCTCCGGGGCCCGGGCCCTCTGAGTGCTGTTGTAAGCGTTTAGCGAAGGAGCCCAGTGCAGAAGCCAGTGACCCCTGTGGCCGCTCTGTTAGCCCGGCTCTATGGCCGCCACTCCTAATAACTGCAGCTTAGCAGACACAGGCGGCCACCCGCTGTCATCGGTAATGGTGCACCCCTCCTTCCCAGCTCCCCCTGTACACACGGCCTCTGGGAGGTCTGCCCTCGCTCCTATCCTCTAGGCCAGTGTTTCCCAACCTTTACTACCTCGGGGAACTCCTGCCAGATAACGTTCTACAAAATGCAGAAACCTCATTCAGTGACTGACAGGTGACGTCTTCTCTCATCTGAGAAGTTCTCTTTCCCTTTCCTCCATCCGGCCCGGACCACCATGATGATCTCTTACAGCTGCAATTCATCTCCTCAGAACCTGCCAGACAAACATCTTAGGCTCCGCACTTTTCCTTCAACTTCCTTCCCTTTTCCCCTCCTATAGGATCCCATATAGTAGTAATTCCACTGCCTCTTGTCAGTGAGTAGGTAGGATCCTCTGCTGTGCCCCCATATAGTAGTAATGTCCAGTGTTGTGCCCTCCATATAGTAATAATGTCCCCTGCTGTGCCCTCCATATAGTAATAATGTCCCCTGCTGTGCCCTCCATATAGTAATAATGTCCCCTGCTGTGCCCCCCATATAGTAATAATGCCTCCTGCTGTGCCCCCATATAGTAAAATGTCCTCTGCTGTGCCCTCCATATAGTAATAATGTCCCCTGCTGTGCCCCCCATATAGTAATAATGTCCCCTGCTGTGCCTCCATATAGTAATAATGTCTCCTGCTGTGCCCTCCATATAGTAATAATGTCTCCTGCTGTGCCCCCATATAGTAATAATGTCTCCTGCTGTGCCCCCATATAGTAATAATGTCCCCTGCTGTGCCCCCCATATAGTAATAATGTCCCCTGCTGTGCCTCCATATAGTAATAATGTCTCCTGCTGTGCCCTCCATATAGTAATAATGTCTCCTGCTGTGCCCCCATATAGTAATAATGTCTCCTGCTGTGCCCCCATATAGTAATAATGTTCCCTGCTGTGCCTCCATATAGTAATAATGTCCCTGCCGTGCCTCCAAATAGTAGTAATGTCTCTTTATGTGCCCCGTATTTTGTAATAATGTCCCCTGCTGTGCCTCCATATAGTAATAATGTCCCCTGCTGTGCCCACCAAAGTAATAAAGTTCCCCCTACACACACACACTTTCCCACGTGACCCCCACCACACACACACACTTTCCCACGTGACCCCCACCACACACACACTACCCCACGTGACCCCCACCACACACACACTTCCCCACCTGACACATACTACCCCACGTGATTCAGAAGTGCGGCAGGGCAGGAGTTCGCCACCTATAGGACCGCCGGGTGACTTTGTGGTGCTCGTGTCCGGCCGCCGCGGTGCACACATCCACTGCATAGGTGACTTCACTGATGCAGCGTCTGAGCGGTTTGTGAGGGCAGGTGAGGGCAGGTGCGGGCAGGAGAGAGGTTGTACAGGAGCGCAGCGCACGCATCCAATGCACAAGTGACGTCATTGATGCAGCGTCTGAGCGGTACATGAGGGCGGGCAAGGTGCGGGTCAGCCCTCACGTACCGCTCAGACGCTGCATCAGTGGCCAGGGATGAGAGGCCGCGGCTGCTGGTAATAGGCGCTGGCAGCGAGTCCGGACCAAATAACTTTCGGGGCTCGGCATAATTTATCCGAGCTTGGGCCCCGAATGATTGTGCCTGGCGGCAGGGCCGTCTTACCCATTGGGCATGGTAGGCGGCTGCCCGGGGGCCCATGCGTCCTAGGGGGCCCCTGCCCGCTGTCACAGCGGACAGGGGCCCCCTAGGACGCAAGGGTCCCCGGGCAGCCGCCTACCATGCCCAATGGGTAAGACGGCCCTGCGCGCCCCCCCTTCCCCTTCTCTTGCGACCGCAAGCACTTGCTTGCTTGCGGTCGCAAGAGGAAATCCGGCCCCGGCTGATGCGTCGCTCCCTGGGGGATTCTCCGGGAGAGCACGCATCAGGAACCTCAGTGCGCGTCGCTGGGGCTTCCTGTACCGGAAGTCCCGGCCTGGGCGCACACTGAGCTTCCGGATGTGTGCGCTCCCTGAGAATCCCCCAGGGAGCGACGCATCAGCCGGGGGCAGAAGAGGAGAGGAAGCAGCGACGGGGGAGCGCTGGTAGGTGAGTTGGATGTTTGTTTTTTTTATCTGATGTGCAGGGGGGAGCGATCCATAAGGGGGGAATACGGGGGAGCCATCTATAAGGGGGGATACAGGGGAGCCATCTATAAGGGGGGAATACGGGGGAGCCATCTATAGGGGGGGATACAGGGGGGAGCGATCCATAAGGGGGGAATACGGGGGAGCCATCTATAAGGGGGGAATACGGGGGAGCCATCTATAAGGGGGGAATACGGGGGGGAGCCATCTATAAGGGGGGAATACAGGGGGGAGCCATCTATAGGGGGGATACAGGGGGGAGTCATCTATAGGGGGGATACAGGGGGGAGTCATATATACGAGGGGGGGGATACAGGGGGGAGCCATCTATAGGGTGGATACAGCAGGGAGCCATCTATAGGGGGGGATACAGGGGGGAGCCATCTATACGAGGGGGGGGGATACAGGGGGGAGCCATCTATAGGGGGGATACAGGGGGGAGCCATCTATACGAGGGGGGGGGGGATACAGGGGGGAGCCATCTATAGGGGGGATACAGGGGGGGAGCCATCTATACGAGAGGGGGGATACAGGGGGGAGCCATCTATAGGGGGGGATACAGGGGGGAGCCATCTATACGAGGGGGGGGGATACAGGGGGGAGCCATCTATAGGGGGGGGATACAGGGGGAGCCATCTATAGGGGGGGATACAGGGGGAGCCATCTATACGAGGGGGGGAATACAGGGGGAGCCATCTATAGGGGGGGATACAGGGGGGAGCCATCTATATGAGGGGGGGGATACAGGGGGAGCCATCTATACGGGGTAATATAGGGGGAGCTATCTATAAGGGGGTAATACAGGGGGAGCCATCTATAAGGGGGTAATACAGGGGGGGAGCCATCTATAAGGGGGTAATACGGGGGGGAGCCATCTATAAGGGGGTAATACAGGGGGAGCCATCTATAAGGGGCCAATACAGATGTGCAGTGTGTAGAGAGATGAGGATGGTGCCAGAGTGTGGAGCCTAATATGTCTGTCTGGCAGATTCTGTGGATTCGTGGCTCGGAGAAGTTCTCATAACGGCCCAGGGCAAATGGAAAAGAAGATGAAAAGGGAAGAACTCCGATCAGAGAAGACGTCCCATGTGAGTCACTTGATGTATCTGCACTGTAATGTATATGGAGTACAGAGCCTGTGTAGAGCTGGGTACCTCTATATGACTGGATGAGGTGATAGTGATCTGTGTACAGTGGATTAGTCAGTAGCAGCGGTGGTGTTAGTCAGTATGCGGTGGTGTTAGTCAGTATGCGGTGGTAATATTTGTTGCTTGTTATCTGGCATATATATAGAGAAGGGCAAAACAACATGTCTCACATAGACAGAGGAGCAACAACATGACTATTATATTATATATGAACCATGTTGTTTCCCTGTATACAGAATACAGGGAAACAACATGGTTCATATATAATATAATAGTCATGTTGTTGCCCCTCTGTATATATGAGACATGTTGTTGCCCCTCTGTATATATAAGCCATGTTGTTTCCCTGTATATTGTATTATACAGTATACATACAGGGAGACAACATGGTTCTCATATATAATAGTCATGTTGTTGCCCCTTTGTATATATGAGACATGTTGTTGCCCCTCTGTATATATAAGCCATGTTGTTTCCCTGTATATTGTATTATACAGTATACATACAGGGAGACAACATGGTTCTCATATATAATAGTCATGTTGTTGCCCCTTTGTATATATGAGACATGTTGTTTTGCCCTTCTCTATATATAAGCCATGTTGTTTCCCTGTATATTGTATTATACAGTATACATACAGGGAGACAACATGGTTCTCATATATAATAGTCATGTTGTTGCCCCTCTGTATATATGAGATATGTTGCCCTGCAGATTGCTGTTGGAAGTGCTGTCTCCATTGCGTTTTTTGGATACTTTGAAGCCAACCTGGTCTGGTTTGGTGCGGCGGCACGCACGGTTATGTTTTGTTTTTGTGCTGCTGAGAGACTGTGTTGTGAATTAAAGTTTATGTTAACAATAATTTGTATTTTTTATTGTACGTAATTGTACTAGCTAGGGGTGGGGTTGCAAAGATGGGGGGGTTTGATGGCGGCGGCCGCGGGGGGGGTGGGGCCCAATTCGCACCTCTGCCCAGGGGCCCATAATGCTGTTAAGACGGCCCTGGCCTGGCGACACCACTGTCCTAGACACAGCTCAGTATACTCTACCCTCATATATACTGTAGGTTTGTGGCACTTACTTCCTCTTCTGGATACGGCTGAGATGAGATACAGGAAACTTCTGACCTCACGGATAGATTGTTCCGGCTGTGAGTCACCACACAAGGAGGAAGCCGGACGCGTCTGATGGAAAAGACATCACGCAGAGGCTCCTGTCAGTGTCCCCGCACCGCACGCTGCCTGTGACATCCAGTAGCCGATTATAATAGGTCCAGGCGGCAGCCCGGGGCCCTGAGCTCCTGGGGGGCCCATGGCCACCCAAAAAGACTTATACTTTTTGTGGTGAAATGTCTCCTGGATACAGCTGCCAGGATTTGCACAAATCTCTGCTTTTCTACAGCAATTTTGCTCAATTCAGGGCATCATGACATTATCTGTCCTGTACTATTAACACCAGGCTAGTGCTGCCATAGTTACAGTGGGGTGGGGGGGCCCAGGCTAGTGCTGCCATAGTTACAGTGGGGTGGGGGGGCCCAGGCTAGTGCTGCCATAGTTACAGTGGGGTGGGGGGGGGGGGCCCAGGCTAGTGCTGCCATAGTTACAGTGGGATGGGGGGGGGGGGGCCAGGCTAGTGCTGCCATAGTCACAGTGGGATGGGGGGGGGCCCAGGCTAGTGCTGCCATAGTTACAGTGGGATGGGGGGGGGGGCCCAGGCTAGTGCTGCCATAGTCACAGTGGGATGGGGGGGGCCCAGGCTAGTGCTGCCATAGTTACAGTGGGGTGGGGGGGCCCAGGCTAGTGCTGCCATAGTTACAGTGGGATGGGGGGGGGGCCCAGGCTAGTGCTGCTATAGTCACAGTGGGATGGGGGGGGGCCCAGGCTAGTGCTGCCATAGTTACAGTGGGTGGGGGGGGGGGGCCCAGGCTAGTGCTGCTATAGTCACAGTGGGATGGGGGGCCCAGGCTAGTGCTGCCATAGTCACAGTGGGATGGGGGGCCCAGGCTAGTGCTTCCATAGTCACAGTGGGGTGGGGGGGGTGGGGCCCAGGCTAGTGCTGCCATAGTCACAGTGGGATGGGGGGGGGGCCCAGGCTAGTGCTGCCATAGTCACAGTGGGATGGGGGGGGGGCCCAGGCTAGTGCTGCCATAGTCACAGTGGGATGGGGGGGGCCCAGGCTAGTGCTGCCATAGTTACAGTGGGATGGGGGGGGCAGGCTAGTGCTGCCATAGTTACAGTGGGATGGGGGGCCAGGCCTCGTGAACGGCCCGGGGCCTATGGTGAAATTAATCCACCCCTGGTGACATCACACTAATGATAAGAGTGTGATATGATGATACTCTTATTACATCACACTCTTATATTACACTCATCACACTATTATCATATCGCACTCTTAGGCCATGTTCACATGGCGTAAGAGACTGGCCGTTCCATAACAGAGCGGCTGGTCTCTGAAAAGATCATCCCGGCCGATACAGCAGTACCGGATGGATAATCTTTTGGGCCGCAGAGTTCTGATACAGGCGCATCAGCACACGCCCGCATGAGAACTCACCTCTGCACACCATGGAACGTACAGCCGCAGCCGCTCGCTCCATAGTGTGAATTGACTGAGCTTTCTGTCAGTTGTTTGCGGCGCCGCTTGGGATCCCGGCCGGAGCGTATACTATGTGTATGCAACAACGGCCATACTTTTACACTGTGTGAACATAGCCTTATTATATTACACTCTTATTATATCACACTCTTATTACAAACTATTATCTTATCACACTTTTATTACATTATACTATTATTATATTACACTCTTATATCACACTTATTATATCACACTATTATTATATCACACTTATTATATCACACTATTTATTATTATTATTATTATTATTATAATATCACACAATTATTATATCACACTCGTGTATCACACTATTATATCACACTTTTATTACATCATACTATTATTATATAACAGGTAGCGTCGGGTGTGCGGGCAGTGTCGGGTGTACAGGTAGTGTCAGTAGCATTGGGTGTGCGGGCAGTGTCGGGTGTACAGGTAGTGTCAGCAGCGTTGGGTGTACAGGTAGTGTCAGCAGCGTTGGGAGTACAGGTAGTAACAGTAGCATCGGGTGTGCGGGCAGTGTCGGGTGTACAGGTAGTGTCAGTAGCATTGGGTGTGCGGGCAGTGTCGGGTGTACAGGTAGTGTCAGCAGCGTTGGGTGTACAGGTAGTGTCAGCAGCGTTGGGAGTACAGGTAGTAACAGTAGCATCGGGTGTGCAGGTAGTGTCAGTAGTGTTGGGGGTACAGGTAGTGTTGGGTGTGTGGGCAGTGTCGGTAGTGTTGGGTGTGCAGGTAGTGTCAGGTGTGCGGGCAGTGTCAGTAGCGTTGGGTGTGCGGGCAGCGTTGGGTGTACAGGTAGTGTTGGGTGTGCGGGCAGTGTCAGTAGTGTTGGGTGTACAGGTAGTGTTGGGTGTGCTGGCAGCGTCGGGTGTACAGGCAGTGTCAGTAGCGTCGGGTGTACAGGCAGTGTCAGTAGCGACGGGTGTGCGGGCAGTGTCAGTAGCGACGGGTGTGCGGGCAGTGTCAGTAGCGACGGGTGTGCGGGCAGTGTCAGTAGCGACGGGTGTGCGGGCAGTGTCAGTAGCGACGGGTGTGCGGGCAGTGTCAGTAGCGACGGGTGTGCGGGCAGTGTCAGTAGCGACGGGTGTGCGGGCAGTGTCAGTAGCGACGGGTGTGCGGGCAGTGTCAGTAGCGACGGGTGTGCGGGCAGTGTCAGTAGCGACGGGTGTGTGGGCAGTGTCAGTAGCGACGGGTGTGCGGGCAGTGTCAGTAGCGACGGGTGTGCGGGCAGTGTCAGTAGCGACGGGTGTGCGGGCAGTGTCAGTAGCGATGGGTGTGCGGGCAGTGTCAGTAGCGATGGGTGTGCGGGCAGTGTCAGTAGTGTTGGGTGTGCGGGCAGTGTCAGTAGTGTTGGGTGTGCGGGCAGTGTTGGGTGTGCAGGCAGCGTCAGTAGTGTTGGGTGTGCGGGCAGCGTCAGTAGTGTTGGGTGTGCGGGCAGTGTCAGTAGTGTTGGGTGTGCGGGCAGTGTCAGTAGTGTTGGGTGTGCAGGCAGTGTCAGTAGTGTTGGGTGTGCAGGCAGCGTCAGTAGTGTTGGGTGTGCGGGCAGTGTCAGTAGTGTTGGGTGTGCGGGCAGCGTCCAGAAGACATTTAATGAAATATACAAAAATTAGAAGGAAAAGGTAAGAGCTGCACGATAAGCACCTGAGATGGGAGAATCTACAGCAGGAAGGAAGGGGATCACCTCATCCCTGTCTACATTCTGCTCCCCCGGCTGCTGATCTTAGGGTGGGGGTCTCTACTAGAGGGGGCGGCCACATGTGGGGGTCTTGTTAATGGGGGGAAATCACGAAAAAATCATTCTTTATCTCCACCACCCCATCAACCATGGCGTCATCAGATGGTTCCATGTGCCACACAGACTGTGTATCCCCTCCAACCCCTGTCCTGCAGGTTGTGTTGGTCTCTGCAGTCTCTCTGGCTCCTTCTCCTCAGGTGTAGGTCTCTGCAGTCTCTTTCTCCTCAGGTGTAGGTCTCTGTGGTCTCTCTGGCTTCTCCTCAGGTGTAGGTCTCTGTGGTCTCTCTGGCTCCTTCTCCTCAGGTGTAGGTCTCTGCAGTCTCTTTCTCCTCAGGTGTAGGTCTCTGTGGTCTCTCTGGCTTCTCCTCAGGTGTAGGTCTCTGCAGTCTCTCTGGCTCCTTCTCCTCAGGTGTAGGTCTCTGTAGTCTCTCAGGCTCCTTCTCCTCAGGTGTAGGTCTCTGCAGTCTCTTTCTCCTCAGGTGTAGGTCTCTGCTGTCTCTCTGGCTCCTTCTCCTCAGGTGTAAGTCTCTGTGGTCTCTCTGGCTCCTTCTCCTCAGGTGTAGGTCTCTGCGGTCTCTCAGGCTCCTTCTCCTCAGGTGTAGGTCTCTGTGGTCTCTCAGGCTCCTTCTCCTCAGGTGTAGGTCTCTGTAGTTTCTCAGGCTCCTTCTCCTCAGGTGTAGGTCTCTCTGGCTCCTTCTCAGGTGTATGTCTCTGCAGTCTCTTTCTCCTCAGGTGTAGGTCTCTGTAGTCTCTCTGGCTCCTTCTCCTCAGGTGTTGGTCTCTGCAGTCTCTCTGACTCCTTCTCCTCAGGTGTAGGTCTCTGTGGTCTCTCTGACTCCTTCTCCTCAGGTGTAGGTCTCTGTGGTCTCTCTGGCTCCTTCTCCTCAGGTGTCGGTCTCTGCAGTCTTTCTGGCTCTTTCTCCTCAGGTGTAGGTCTCTGCAGTCTTTCTGGCTCTTTCTCCTCAGGTGTAGGTCTCTGTGGTCTCTCTGGCTCCTTCTCCTCAGGTGTCGGTCTCTGCAGTCTTTCTGGCTCTTTCTCCTCAGGTGTAGGTCTCTGCAGTCTTTCTGGCTCTTTCTCCTCAGGTGTAGGTCTCTGTGGTCTCTCAGGCTCCTTCTCCTCTGGTGTAGGTCTCTGTGGTCTCTCTGGATCCTTCTCCTCAGGTGTAGGTCTCTGTGGTCTCTCTGGCTCCTTCTCCTCTGGTGTAGGTCTCTGTGGTCTCTCTGGCTCCTTCTCCTCAGGTGTAGGTCTCTGTGGTCTCTCTGGCTCCTTCTCCTCTGGTGTAGGTTGCTCAGGCTCCTTCTCCTCAGGTGTTGGCCTCTGTGGTCTCTCTGGCTCCTTCTCCTCAGGTGTCGGTCTCTGCAGTCTCTCTGACTCCTTCTCCTCAGGTGTTGGTCTCTGTGGTCTCTCTGGCTCCTTCTCCTCTGGTGTAGGTTGCTCAGGCTCCTTCTCCTCAGGTGTTGGCCTCTGTGGTCTCTCTGGCTCCTTCTCCTCAGGTGTCGGTCTCTGCAGTCTCTCTGACTCCTTCTCCTCAGGTGTTGGTCTGTTCAGTCTCTCAGGCTGTTTGCAGTCACCTGGTTCCAGCTTTGCTGCAGATCTGGTCTTGCCGTGACCCACCATCCTAGAGACCATCACCTGCTGCCTGATGTTCTCCTGCAGGGTCTGTCTCTCCTCTTCTGTCTGGGTGCAGGAGTGGGGGGCTGTGCACCTGCTGCTTCTCCTGCTTGTCTCACCATGTGCTCACCTTGCTGGCCTTGCTTTGGGCTTCCTGCTGCTGCTGTTTCTTTAGCTTTCTCACTGACTTCCATCTTCATATCTTTACTTTTACTTGTGCCGCTAACTTACACAGTGCTGTCTTGGATTAGGAGCATAATCCGTTCCGGGTCCGCGCTTGTAATCCAAATCCACTCTTACACCAAAGCAAATTTTCCCATAAGAAATCATAGCAATGCAGACAATTGGTTCCGCACCCCAAATATACTGATTATTATTCTGAATAACATGTAGAAGAGATGAAACAATGAGAAACAGCTGGATATGTGATATATAAGTTACTGTACAGTATAGCAGCATGTGGTATATAATGTATAGTAACTGTATAACCCTGATAACACAGCAGCAGCTGGATATGTGATATATAAGTTACTGTACAGTATAGCAGCATGTGGTATATAATGTATAGTAACTGTATAACCCTGATAACACAGCAGCTGGATATGTGATATATAAGTTACTGTACAGTATAGCAGCATGTGGTATATAATGTACACTCACTGGCCACTTTATTAGGTACACCACGCTAGTAACGGGTTGGACCCCCTTTTGCCCTCAGAACTGCCCCAATTCTTGGTGGCATAGATACAACAAGGTGCTGGAAGCTTCCTCAGAGATTTTGGTCCATAGTGACATGATGACATCACACAGTTGCCGCAGATTTGTCGGCTGCACATCCATGATGCCAATCTCCCGTTCCACCACATCCCAAAGATGCTCTATTGGATTGAGATCTGGTGACTGTGGAGGCCATTGGAGTACAGTGACCTCATTGTCATGTTCAAGAAACCAGTCCGAGATGATTCTAGCTTTATGACATGGCGCATTATCCTGCTGAAAGTAGCCGTCAGATGTTGGGTCCATTGTGGTCATAAAGGGATGGACATGGTCAGCAACAATACTCAGGTAGGCTGTGGCGTTGTAACCATGCTCAATTGGTACCAAGGGGCCCAAAGAGTGCCAAGAAAATATTCCCCACACCATGACACCACCACCACCAGCCTGAACCGCTGATACAAGGCAGGATGGATCCATGCTTTCATGTTGTTGACGCCAAATTCTGACCCTACCATCCGAATGTCGCAGCAGAAATCGAGACTCATTAGACCAGGCAACGTTTTTCCAATCTTCTACTGTCCAATTTCGATGAGCTTGTGCAAATTGTAGCCTCAGTTTCCTGTTCTTAGCTGAGCGGAGTGGCCCCCGGTGTGGTCTTCTGCTGCCCATCTGCCTCAGAGTTGGCCGTACTGTGCGATCAGAGATGCTCTTCTGCCTACCTTGGTTGTAACGGTTGGCTATTTGAGTCACTGTTGCCTTTCTATCAGCTGGAACCAGTCTGCCCATTCTCCTCTGGCATCAACAAGGCATTTCCGCCCACAGAACGGCCGCTCACTGGATGGTTTTTCTTTTTCGGACCATTCTCTGTAACCCTATAGATGGTTGTGCGTGAAAATCCCAGTAGATCAGCAGTTTCTGAAATACTCAGACCAGCCCTTCTGGCACCAACAACCATGCCACGTTCAAAGGCCTCAAATCACCTTTCTTCCCCATACTGATGCTCGGTTTGAACTGCAGGAGATTGTCTTGACCATGTCTACATGCCTACATGCACTGAGTTGCCGCCATGTGATTGGCTCATTAGAAATTTAGTGGAAACGTGCAGTTGGACAGGTGTACCTAATAAAGTGGCCGGTGAGTGTATAGTAACTGTATAACCCTGATAACACTGCAGCAGCTGGATATGTGATATATAAGTTACTGTACAGTATAGCAATCAGCATGTGGTATATAATGTATAGTAACTGTATAACCCTGATAACACAGCAGCTGGATATGTGATATATGTTACTGTACAGTATAGCAGCATGTGGTGTATAATGTATAGTAACTGTATAACCCTGATAACACAGCCGCTGGATATGTGATATATAAGTTACTGTACAGTATAGCAGCATGTGGTGTATAATGTATAGTAACTGTATAACCCTGATAAGACAGCAGCTGGACATGTGATATATAAGTTACTGTACAGTATAGCAGCATGTGGTGTATAATGTATAGTAACTGTATAACCCTGATAACACAGCCGCTGGATATGTGATATATAAGTTACTGTACAGTATAGCAGCATGTGGTGTATAATGTATAGTAACTGTATAACCCTGATAAGACAGCAGCTGGATATGTGATATATAAGTTACTGTACAGTATAGCAGCATGTGGTGTATAATGTATAGTAACTGTATAACCCTGATAACACAGCCGCTGGATATGTGATATATAAGTTACTGTACAGTATAGCAGCATGTGGTGTATAATGTATAGTAACTGTATAACCCTGATAAGACAGCAGCTGGATATATGATATATAAGTTACTGTACAGTATAGCAGCATGTGGTGTATAATGTATAGTAACTGTATAACCCTGATAACACAGCAGCTGGATATGTGATATATAAGTTACTGTACAGTATAGCAGCATGTGGTATATAATGTATAGTAACTGTATAACCCTGATAACACAGCAGCTGGATATGTGATATATAAGTTACTGTACAGTATAGCAATCAGCATGTGGTATATAATGTATAGTAACTGTATAACCCTGATAACACAGCAGCAGCTGGATATGTGATATATAAGTTACTGTACAGTATAGCAATCAGCATGTGGTATATAATGTATAGTAACTGTATAACCCTGATAACACAGCAGCTGGATATGTGATATATAAGTTACTGTACAGTATAGCAATCAGCATGTGGTGTATAATTTGTAGTAACTGCATAACCCTGATAACACAGCAGCTGGATATGTGATATATAAGTTACTGTACAGTATAGCAGCATGTGGTATATAATGTATAGTAACTGTATAACCCTGATGGCACAGCAGCTGGATATGTGATGTATAAGTTACTGTACAGTATAGCAGCACGTGGTGTATAATGTATAGTAACTGTATAACCATGATAACAGCAGCTGGATATGTGATATATGTTACTGTACAGTATAGCAGCATGTGGTATATAATGTATAGTAACTGTATAACCCTGATAAAGCAGCAGCTGGATATGTGATATATAAGTTACTGTACAGTATAGCAATCAGCATGTGGTATATAATGTATACTAACTGTATAACCCTGATAACACAGCAGCAGCTGGATATGTGATATATAAGTTACTGTACAGTATAGCAGCATGTGGTATATAATGTATAGTAACTGTATAACCCTGATAACACAGCAGCTGGATATGTGATATATAAGTTACTGTACAGTATAGCAGCATGTGGTATATAATGTATAGTAACTGTATAACCCTCATGAGACAGCAGCAGCTGGATATGTGATATATACGTTACTGTACTGTATAGCAGCATGTTGTGTATAATGTATAGTAACTGTATAACCCTGATAACACAGCAGCTGGATATGTGATATATAAGTTACTGTACAGTATAGTATCAGCATGTGGTATATAATGTATAGTAACTGTATAACCCTGATAACACAGCAGCTGGATATGTGATATATAAGTTACTGTACAGTATAGCAGCATGTGGTGTATAATGTATAGTAACTGTATAACCCTGATAACACTGCAGCAGCTGGATATGTGATATATAAGTTACTGTACAGTAATGGAGAGGATGGGAAACACAAGGACTGACAGAGACTGCAGGGAGCAGGAAGGAATGAGCAGGGTATAGGGTGTGTACAGTATAGCAGCACTCTCTGTCCGGGGAGAGAGGGGTTACAGCTATGGAGAGATTACCTCCACAGTCCTGTCCCCTGATGTAAGCCCCAGCCTGAAGTGGATCTGCTATGATTTGGAAGGTGAGGGAGACTTCCTGGGTCAGAGTACTGGGCTGTAGACACCGCTATGCAGACCATGCCCCTCCCCCAATCCCCTCCCACCCAGTACAGGAAAACTTTGGGACTTTCATTCACCTTAGAATAAGCTTGGGAATTGTCTCACAGTGTAGGCCTTGGAGCCTGGGCCTCGCTTAGGAGGCTTCCCCACCCAGAGTGGCCCCGCCATGAGCTTACTCCAGACATCACAGCAATGCAGGAGAGCTACCAACACACGTTATAGTAGTTATATCCCTGTATATAGGAGCAGTATTATAGTAGTATATTCCTGTATATAGGAGCAGTATTATAGTAGTTATATCCCTGTATATAGGGAGCAGTATTATAGTAGTATATCCCTGTATATAGGAGCAGTATTATAGTAGTTATATTCCTGTATATAGGAGCAGTATTATAGTAGTATATTCCTGTATATAGGAGCAGTATTATAGTAGTTATATCCCTGTATATAGGAGCAGTATTATATTCCTGTATATAGGAGCAGTATTATAGTAGTTATATTCCTGTATATAGGAGCAGTATTATAGTAGTTATATCCCTGTATATAGGGAGCAGTATTATAGTAGTATATCCCTGTATATAGGAGCAGTATTATAGTAGTTATATTCCTGTATATAGGAGCAGTATTATAGTAGTTATATTCCTGTATATAGGAGCAGTATTATAGTAGTTATATTCCTGTATATAGGAGCAGTATTATAGTAGTTATATTCCTGTATATAGGAGCAGTATTATAGTAGTTATATCCCTGTATATAGGAGTAGTATTATAGTAGTTATATTCCTGTATATAGGGGCAGTATTATAGTAGTTATATCCCTGTATATAGGAGCAGTATTATAGTAGTATATCCCTGTATATAGGGGGCAGTATTATAGTAGTATATCCCTGTATATAGGGAGCAGTATTATAGTAGTATATCCCTGTATATAGGAGCAGTATTATAGTAGTTATATTCCTGTATATAGGAGCAGTATTATAGTAGTTATATCCCTGTATATAGGGGGCAGTATTATAGTAGTTATATTCCTGTATATAGGGGCAGTATTATAGTAGTATATCCCTGTATATAGGAGCAGTATTATAGTAGTTATATTCCTGTATATAGGAGCAGTATTATAGTAGTTATATGCACAAGCCAAAAAGACAGAAATGGCTGCACATTTCTGTCTTTTTGGCTTGTGCATATTTTATGTATTCTGTCCCTTTTTTCATTGTGGCTAGCACTCGTGCTGTGTAAGACCCATGTGATCCAAATTAGCAGGAAGCACCTGTGTACATAAGGGGAGGATCTCCTTGTATTCTCCCATTCTACCTGCAGAGGAATGGAGAGAGGTAAGAGCTTGTTCACACTTGTGTTGCTTGGCGTCCACTTTTTCCGCCGGTGGCGCCTGCGGTGTTCGGGGGGGCCCTTTAGGTTCTGGTCCTGTGACAATGGGGTTGCAGGGCCATTCCGTGGCCCCCCTTCTCTGCTTGCGCACGGTTTGCGGGGATTGTGGTCGCTGACCGGCACAGTGATGTTTTTTTGGTTAGGGACTCATGTGTATCAGAAGACCTGCACGTGGTACATGAGGCAATATGGTTTGGCCAAATTATATACTAACTTCTGATGTTGGTTTTAAATGTAGCTGAATAAGCTTTCATGTCAGCCATGGGTGCGATGTGCAGCCATTTCTGTCTTTTTGGCTTGTGCATATTATAGTAGTATATCCCTGTATATAGGAGCAGTATTATAGTAGTATATTCCTGTATATAGGAGCAGTATTATAGTAGTTATATTCCTGTATATAGGAGCAGTATTATAGTAGTTATATCCCTGTATATAGGAGCAGTAGTATATTCCTGTATATAGCAGTATTATAGTAGTTATATCCCTGTATATAGGGAGCAGTATTATAGTAGTTATATTCCTGTATATAGGAGCAGTATTATAGTAGTTATATCCCTGTATATAGGGGGCAGTATTATAGTAGTTATATTCCTGTATATAGGAGCAGTATTATAGTAGTTATATCCCTGTATATAGGAGCAGTATTATATTAGTTATATTCCTGTATATAGGAGCAGTATTATATTAGTTATATTCCTGTATATAGGAGCAGTATTATAGTAGTTATATTCCTGTATATAGGAGCAGTATTATATTCCTGTATAGTTATATTCCTGTATATAGGAGCAGTATTATAGTAGTATATCCCTGTATATAGGAGCAGTATTATAGTAGTTATATCCCTGTATATAGGAGCAGTATTATATTAGTTATATTCCTGTATATAGGAGCAGTATTATATTAGTTATATTCCTGTATATAGGAGCAGTATTATATTTCTGTATATAGGAGCAGTATTATACTAGTTATATTCCTGTATATAGGAGCAGTATTATAGTAGTTATATTACTGTATATAGGGGCAGTATTATAGTAGTTATATTCCTGTATATAGGAGCAGTATTATAGTAGTATATTCCTGTATATAGGAGCAGTATTATAGTAGATATATTCCTGTATATAGGAGCAGTATTATAGTAGTTATATTCCTGTATATAGGAGCAGTATTATAGTAGTTATATTCCTGTATATAGGAGCAGTATTATAGTAGTTATATCCCTGTATATAGGAGCAGTATTATAGTAGTATATCCCTGTATATAGGAGCAGTATTATAGTAGTTATATTCCTGTATATAGGAGCAGTATTATAGTAGTATATCCCTGTATATAGGAGCAGTATTATAGTAGTATATACCTGTATATAGGAGCAGTATTATAGTAGTTATATTCCTGTATATAGGAGCAGTATTATAGTAGTTATATTCCTGTATATAGGAGCAGTATTATAGTAGTTATATTCCTGTATATAGGAGCAGTATTATATTCCTGTATAGTTATATTCCTGTATATAGGAGCAGTATTATAGTAGTTATATTCTTGTATATAGGGGCAGTATTATAGTAGTTATATCCCTGTATATAGGAGCAGTATTATATTCCTGTATAGTTATATTTCTGTATATAGAGGGCAGTACATATTATAAGACATTCTGTTGAACCGATGAGCATCCACAATAGATTAGTATGGTGAAAGATGTGAGTGAGGGTGACATAGTAGATGAGGTGATATGTGGCGGGGATCTGGTGGTTACCTTCCCTTCCATCTTGCTCATGGCACATTTTAACCACTATAGGTTTTTCCTTCTTCCACTTGGTTAATTTCCCTTCTCTGTTCCTCTCTCTCTACATCTCTGCTATCGCTTCATAGTTCTTTCCTCCTGTGGGCGGAGTGCGGTAATTTCCTCCTTTTTAGTGACAGATCTGACAACTTTCTGTAACATTCAGATAGAAGGAGGGAGCCGCACAGACAGGACGCCCGGGGAGGGGAGGCCATGAGTACACCGCCAGCCTCCGCCTCTAGAGGTAAGTGTCAGACAGAGGTGGCTGTATATACTTATAGAACTGCTGGGTGTATATACTTATAGAACGGCTGGGTGTATATACTTATAGATCTGCTGGGTGTATATACTTATAGAATGGCTGGGTGTATATAGTTATAGAACGGCTGGGTGTATATACTTATAGATCTGCTTGGTATATATACTTATAGAACTGCGATATAAAACCGGCTATTATACAATATTATCCAACATATACTATAGAATTAGAGATGAGCAGACTCTGCTGGGTCACTGAACTCTTAAGCAAAGTTCGGGTTCGTCTGTTTGGAACCTTAAAAAACTGCACTAATACAGTGAAATGATTGCAGCAAGTTTACTCATCACTACATACCTGTCCGCTCCCTGCTGTCCTCCTCCTCCTCCTCCTCCTCCAGGTCTCCAGTGTCCCCCTCTGTCCTCCTCCTCCTCCTCCTCCAGGTCTCCAGTGTCCCCCGCTGTCCTCCTCCTCCAGGTCTCCAGTGTCCCCCGCTGTCCTCCTCCTCCTCCAGGTCTCCAGTGTCCCCCGCTGTCCTCCTCCTCCTCCTCCTCCTCCTCCTCCAGGTCTCCAGTGTCCCCCGCTGTCCTCCTCCAGGTCTCCAGTGTCCCCCGCTGTCCTCCTCCTCCTCCTCCAGGTCTCCAGTGTCCCCCGCTGTCGTCCTCCTCCTCCAGGTCTCCAGTGTCCCCGCTGTCCTCCTCCAGGTTTCCAGTGTCCCCGCTGTCCTCCTCCTCCTCCTCCAGGTTTCCAGTGTCCCCGCTGTCCTCCTCCTCCTCCTCCTCCTCCAGGTCTCCAGTGTCCCCCGCTGTCCTCCTCCTCCTCCTCCAGGTCTCCAGTGTCCCCCGCTGTCTTCCTCCTCCTCCTCCAGGTCTCCAGTGACCCCCACTGTCCTCCTCCTCCTCCAGGTCTCCAGTGTCCCCCTCTGTCCTCCTCCTCCTCCAGGTCTCCAGTGTCCCCCCACTGTCCTCCTCCTCCTCCAGGTCTCCAGTGTCCCCCACTGTCCTCCTCCTCCTCCAGGTTTCCAGTGTCCCCGCTGTCCTCCTCCTCCTCCTCCTCCTCCTCCAGGTCTCCAGTGTCCCCCGCTGTCCTCCTCCTCCTCCAGGTCTCCAGTGTCCCCCGCTGTCTTCCTCCTCCTCCTCCAGGTCTCCAGTGACCCCCACTGTCCTCCTCCTCCTCCAGGTCTCCAGTGTCCCCCACTGTCCTCCTCCTCCTCCAGGTCTCCAGTGACCCCCACTGTCCTCCTCCTCCTCCAGGTCTCCAGTGTCCCCTACTGTTCTCCTCCTCCTCCTCCTCCTCCTCCAGGTGTCCAGTGTCCCCCGCTGTCGTCCTCCTCCTCCAGGTCTCCAGTGTCCCCCGCTGTCCTCTTCCTCCTCCTTCAGGTCTCCAGTGTCCCCCGCTGTCCTCTTCTTCCTCCTCCAGGTCTCCAGTGTCCCCCGCTGTCCTCTTCCTCCTCCTCCAGTTCTCCAGTGTCCCCCGCTGTCCTCCTCCTCCAGGTCTCCAGTGTCCTTCTCCAGGTCTCTGCTGTCCCCGCTGAGATGGGACAGCACCGCGGCCAGTGATTGGCTGAGGGGGCTGTCACTCCAGAGAGATGGAAGCGGCTATGATCACAGGGACAGTGGAGACCTTTAGGAGGGCAGAGGGGACACTGGAGAACTGTAGGAGGAGGATGAGAACAGTGGAGAACAGTGGAGACCTGGAGGAGGAGGAGGACAGCGGGGGACACTGGAGACCTGGAGAAGGAGGAGGACAGAGGGGGACACTGGAGACCTGGAGGGGGAGGACAGCGGGGGACACTGGAGACCTGGAGGAGGAGGAGGACAGAGGGGGACACTGGAGACCTGGAGGAGGAGGAGGAGGAGAACAGTGAAGACCTGGAGGAGGAGGAGGACAGCGGGGGACACTGGAGACCTGAAGGAGGAGGAGGACAGAGGGGGACACTGGAGACCTGGAGGAGGAGGAGGACAGCGGGGGACACTGGAGACCTGGAGGAGGAGGACAGAGGGGGACACTGGAGACCTGGAGGAGGAGGAGGACAGCGGGGGACACTGGAGACCTGGAGGAGGAGGAGGAGGACAGCGGGGGACACTGGAAACCTGGAGGAGGAGGAGGACAGCGGGGGACACTGGAGACCTGGAGGAGGACAGCGGGGGACACTGGAGACCTGGAGGAGGAGGAGGACAGTGGAGAACAGTGGAGACCTGGAGGAGGAGGACAGCGGGGGACACTGGAGACCTGGAGGAGGAGGAGGACAGCGGGGGACACTGGAGACCTGGAGGAGGAGGAGGAGGACACTGGAGACCTGGAGGAGGACAGAGGGGGACACTGGAGACCTGGAGGAGGAGGAGGACAGCGGGGGACACTGGAGACCTGGAGAAGAAGGAGGACAGCGGGGGACACTGGAGAACTGTAGGAGGAGGAGGACAGTGGAGGACAGTGGAGACCTGGAGGAGGAGGAGGACAGCGGGGGACACTGGAGACCTGGAGGAGGAGGAGGAGGAGGACAGAGGGGGACACTGGAGACCTGGAGGAGGAGGAGGACAGCGGGGGATACTGGAAACCTGGAGGAGGAGGACAGAGGGGGACACTGGAAACCTGAAGGAGGAGGAGGAGGACAGCGGGGGACACTGGAGACCTGGAGGAGGAGGAGGACAGCGGGGGGACACTGGAGGCCTGGAGGGGGAGGACAGCGGGGGACACTGGAGACCTGGAGGAGGAGGAGGACAGCGGGGGACACTGGAGACCTGGAGGGGGAGGACATCGGGGGACACCGGAGACCTGGAGGAGGAGGAGGACAGCGGGGGGACACTGGAGACCTGGAGGGGGAGGACAGCGGGGGACACTGGAGACCTGGAGGGGGAGGAGGACAGCGGGGGACACTGGAGACCTGGAGGGGGAGGACATCGGGGGACACCGGAGACCTGGAGGAGGAGGAGGACAGCGGGGGGACACTGGAGACCTGGAGGGGGAGGAGGACAGCGGGGGACACTGGAGACCTGGAGGGGGAGGACATCGGGGGACACCGGAGACCTGGAGGAGGAGGAGGACAGCGGGGGGACACTGGAGACCTGGAGGGGGAGGACAGCGGGGGACACTGGAGACCTGGAGGGGGAGGAGGACAGCGGGGGACACTGGGGACCTGGAGGGGGAAGAGGACAGCGGGGGACACTGGAGACCTGGAGGAGGAGGACAGCGGGGGACACTGGGGACCTGGAGGGGGAGGAGGAGGACAGCGGGGGACACTGGAGACCTGGAGGAGGAGGACAGCGGGGGACACTGGGGACCTGGAGGAGGAGGACAGCGGGGGACACTGGGGACCTGGAGGGGGAGGAGGAGGAGGACAGCGGGGGACACTGGAGACCTGGAGGAGGAGGAGGACAGCGGGGGACACTGGAGACCTGGAGGAGGACAGCGGGGGACACTGGGGACCTGGAGGAGGAGGAGGACAGCGGGGGACACTGGAGACCTGGAGGAGGAGGAGGACAGCGGGGGACACTGGAGACCTGGAGGAGGACAGAGGGGGACCCTGGAGGAGGAGGAGGACAGAGGGGGACACTGGGGACCTGGAGGGGGAGGAGGACAGCGGGGGACACTGGGGACCTAGAGGAGGAGGACAGCGGGGGACACTGGAGACCTGGAGGAGGAGGAGGACAGAGGGGGACCCTGGAGGAGGAGGAGGACAGCGGGGGACACTGGGGACCTGGAGGGGGAGGAGGACAGCGGGGGACACTGGGGACCTGGAGGAGGAGGACAGCTGGGGACACTGGAGACCTGGAGGAGGAGGAGGACAGCGGGGGACACTGGGGACCTGGAGGAGGAGGAGGACAGCGGGGGACACTGGAGACCTGGAGGAGGACGGAGACCTGGAGGAGGAGGAGGACAGCGGGGGACACTGGAGACCTGGAGGAGGAGGAGGACAGCGGGGGACACTGGAGACCTGGAGGAGGAGGAGGACAGAGGGGGACACTGGAGACCTGGAGGAGGACAGAGGGGGACCCTGGAGGAGGAGGAGGACAGAGGGGGACACTGGTGGAGGAGGAGGAGGAGGACAGAGGGGGACACTGGAGACCTGGAGGAGGAGGAGGACAGAGGGGGACCCTGGAGGAGGAGGAGGAGGACAGAGGGGGACACTGGAGGAGGAGGAGGACAGAGGGGGACACTGGAGACCTGGAGGAGGAGGACAGAGGGGGACCCTGGAGGAGGAGGAGGACAGAGGGGGACACTGGAGGAGGAGGACAGAGGGGGACACTGGAGACCTGGAGGAGAAGGAGGACAGAGGGGGACACTGGAGGAGGAGGAGGACAGAGGGGGACACTGGAGGAGGAGGAGGACAGAGGGGGACACTGGAGGAGGAGGAGGAGGACAGAGGGGGACACTGGAGACCTGGAGGAGGAGGAGGACAGAGGGGGACACTGGAGACCTGGAGGAGGAGGAGGACAGAGGGGGACACTGGAGACCTGGATAAAGTAGGGGGGGGGGGGATCGGTGAGTCACGGCTCATGGTCTGATGTGGATTTCCCAAACACTGAATCACTGCTGGGGATTCCTCTCTCGGCTGGGTGACAGCTGTGAACGCCCACACACATCTCTTACATCACTGTCACATCCAGCCAGAGTGCTGGGAAACAGACACCCAGCACCTGCAGAGCTCCGTCACAGTGTGTCAGCGCAGGAGGCCGCCCACTTCCCTTATTGCTCCCTATTGCTTTGTCTCTGCAACCACATTCTTATATTTGCTTCAAGCCATCATGTAACATGTCCTGTATGTCTTCGCAGCCCCTGTGCAGAGCCTTGTGTCTCCATGGTTACAGACTACAATCCCTATGTGACTGATCCTGTATCACTGTGTACGCAGCCCCTGTGCAGAGCCTTGTGTCTCCATGGTTACAGACTACAATCCCTATGTGACTGATCCTGTATCACTGTGTACGCAGCCCCTGTGCAGAGCCTTGTGTCTCCATGGTTACAGACTACAATCCCTATGTGTCTGATCCTGCAGAAGTGATATGACTGCTGATGAGTCTTCGGACTACAGCTTTAATCATGTGACTTAGCATACCCTGTGATCACTGTGTGACATCCCACTGCGAAAGGGTGACCCCCCACAGGGGGCAGTGTAAAGCCCGTCCCTCTGGGATCAGTGTAGGGTCCATCCCTGTGAAGTCAGTGTGCGGTGTGGCGTCCGTCCCTGTGAGGTCAGTGTGCGGTGTGGCGTCCGTCCCTGGGAGGTCAGTGTGCGGTGTGGGGTCCGTCCCTGTGAGGTCAGTGTGCGGTGTGACGTCCGTCCTGTGAGGTCAGTGTGCGGTGTGGCGTCCGTCCCTGGGAGGTCAGTGTACGGTGTGGCGTCCGTCCCTGGGAGGTCAGTGTACGGTGTGGCGTCCGTCCCTGGGAGGTCAGTGTACGGTGTGGCGTCCGTCCCTGGGAGGTCAGTGTACGGTGTGGCGTCCGTCCCTGGGAGGTCAGTGTACGGTGTGGCGTCCGTCCCTGTGAGGTCAGTGTGCGGTGTGGCGTCCGTCCCTGGGAGGTCAGTGTACGGTGTGGCGTCCGTCCCTGGGAGGTCAGTGTACGGTGTGGCGTCCGTCCCTGGGAGGTCAGTGTACGGTGTGGCGTCCGTCCCTGGGAGGTCAGTGTACGGTGTGGCGTCCGTCCCTGTGAGGTCAGTGTGCGGTGTGGCGTCCGTCCCTGGGAGGTCAGTGTACGGTGTGGCGTCCGTCCCTGGGAGGTCAGTGTGCGGTGTGGCGTCCGTCCCTGGGAGGTCAGTGTACGGTGTGGCGTCCGTCCCTGGGAGGTCAGTGTACGGTGTGGCGTCCGTCCCTGGGAGGTCAGTGTACGGTGTGGCGTCCGTCCCTGGGAGGTCAGTGTACGGTGTGGCGTCCGTCCCTGGGAGGTCAGTGTACGGTGTGGCGTCCGTCCCTGTGAGGTCAGTGTGCGGTGTGGCGTCCGTCCCTGGGAGGTCAGTGTACGGTGTGGCGTCCGTCCCTGTGAGGTCGGTGTGCGGTGTGGCGTCCGTCCCTGGGAGGTCGGTGTACGGTGTGGGGTCCGTCCCTGTGAGGTCGGTGTGCGGTGTGGGGTCCGTCCCTGGGAGGTCGGTGTGGGGTGTGGGGTCCGTCCTGGGAGGTCAGTGTACGGTGTGGGGTCCGTCCCTGTGAGGTCGGTGTGGCGTCCGTCCCTGTGAGGTCAGTGTACGGTGTGGGGTCCGTCCCTGGGAGGTCAGTGTACGGTGTGGGGTCCGTCCCTGGGAGGTCAGTGTACGGTGTGGCGTCCGTCCCTGGGAGGTCAGTGTACGGTGTGGCGTCCGTTCCTGGGAGGTCAGTGTACGGTGTGGCGTCCGTCCCTGGGAGGTCAGTGTGGGGTGTGGGGTCCGTCCTGGGAGGTCAGTGTGCGGTGTGGCGTCCGTCCCTGGGAGGTCAGTGTGGGGTGTGGGGTCCGTCCCTGTGAGGTCAGTGTGCGGTGTGGCGTCCGTCCCTGTGAGGTCAGTGTACGGTGTGGCGTCCGTCCCTGGGAGGTCAGTGTACGGTGTGGCGTCCGTCCCTGTGAGGTCAGTGTGCGGTGTGGCGTCCGTCCCTGGGAGGTCGGTGTACGGTGTGGCGTCCGTCCCTGTGAGGTCGGTGTGCGGTGTGGCGTCCGTCCCTGGGAGGTCGGTGTACGGTGTGGGGTCCGTCCCTGTGAGGTCGGTGTGCGGTGTGGGGTCCGTCCCTGGGAGGTCGGTGTGGGGTGTGGGGTCCGTCCTGGGAGGTCAGTGTACGGTGTGGGGTCCGTCCCTGTGAGGTCGGTGTGGCGTCCGTCCCTGTGAGGTCAGTGTACGGTGTGGGGTCCGTCCCTGGGAGGTCAGAGTACGGTGTGGGGTCCGTCCCTGGGAGGTCAGTGTTCGGTGTGGCGTCCGTCCCTGGGAGGTCAGTGTACGGTGTGGCGTCCGTTCCTGGGAGGTCAGTGTACGGTGTGGCGTCCGTCCCTGGGAGGTCAGTGTGGGGTGTGGGGTCCGTCCTGGGAGGTCAGTGTGCGGTGTGGCGTCCGTCCCTGGGAGGTCAGTGTGGGGTGTGGGGTCCGTCCCTGTGAGGTCAGTGTGCGGTGTGGCGTCCGTCCCTGTGAGGTCAGTGTACGGTGTGGCGTCCGTCCCTGGGAGGTCAGTGTACGGTGTGGGGTCCGTCCCTTTGAAACTGGATTGGCCCAGTGACAAGAGGGTAAGAGAAAGGAGAGGGTCCTAGTGACGAGAGGGATATAATAACGAGAGGGGTCAAGTGAGAAGAGTGTATGATAAAGAGACGGGAATAATAATGAGACGGCTGCTAAAAACCCCATAAGAAAAGTGATTACATAAGAGAAAGAACGGCCCCACTGACCCCTGAGGATCTGACCCCACAGGGTGAGCAGCTGATCTGCTGCTGTGTCCAGGCAGGGTCATTCCCATGTGTTCGGTATAAACAGACGCTATGGACTTTGGAGCTCCTTACATCGTGATCCGAGATTGTGTGAATCTTGCCGCTCCCGTACTGACTCCGTGGCCGCTCCTGTACTGACGCTGTGGCCGCTCCTGTACTGACTACCGTACTGACGCCGTGGCCGCTCCTGCACTGACTACTGTATTGACGCCGTGGCCGCTCCTGTACTGACTACTGTATTGACGCCGTGGCCGCTCCTGCACTGACTACTGTACTGACGCCGTGGCCGCTCCTGTACTGACGCCGTGGCCGCTCCTGTACTGACTACCATACCGACGCCGTGGCCGCTCCTGTACTGACTACCGTACTGACGCCGTGGCCGCTCCTGCACTGACTACTGTACTGACGCTGCTCAGGATCACGATTTCATTGATTGTAAGGACATTCATTATATAAGATGCCATCATATATACAGATGTTACTTTTCTATCTTTTTTTTACATATTTATTTCATTTTGAGTCTTTTTCTATCGTTTTAAAATTCAAAAATGTGTTTTTGTTAAGAAATACAAAAATATAGAAAACAGTTGCATGTAAGGATACAAATAACTGAGCTGGGGATCGGCAGATCCAGACACATCAAGGTCTAGCCGATGTGGCCAGTCCCGGCCGTCCTGAAACAAGACGGAACCGATAAAACTGGAGAGGCGGTAGGGAGACTGCTAACGTAACCTCGCCATAGATAGCACAGATCTGCGGATACATGAGGATATAGAGGCCCAAGATGGCGACTGAGATCTGGGGGATCGCCCCACCTAAGGGATAAAAGAAGATGAGTAGAGAAGAGGTGCAGGGGAGAGGGGAAAAAGGAAAGAAAAGAACATCGATGCAGTCAGGTAGACAATGCCAGCAGTATCGGTCCGGTAAGGAGATGGGGCAATGCCAGCAGTATCAGTCCCGTAAGGAGATGGGGCAATGCCAGCAGTATCGGTCCTGTAAGGAGATGTGGCAATGCCAGCAGTATTGGTCCCGTAAGGAGATGGGGCAATGCCAGCAGTATCGATCCTGTAAGGAGATGGGGCAATGCCAGCAGTATCGGTCCTGTAAGGAGATGGGGCAATGCCAGCAGTATCGGTCTTGTAAGGAGATGGGGCAATGCCAGCAGTATCGGTCCGGTAAGGAGATGGGGCAATGCCAGCAGTATCAGTCCCGTAAGGAGATGGGGCAATGCCAGCAGTATCGGTCCTGTAAGGAGATGGGGCAATGCCAGCAGTATCGGTCCGGTAAGGAGATGGGGCAATGCCAGCAGTATCTGTCCTGTAAGGAGATGGGGCAATGCCAGCAGTATCGGTCCTGTAAGGAGATGGGGCAATGCCAGCAGTATCGGTCCTGTAAGGAGATGGGGCAATGCCAGCAGTATCGGTCCTGTAAGGAGATGGGGCAATGCCAGCAGTATCAGTCCGGTAAGGAGATGGGGCAATGCCAGCAGTATCGGTCCGGTAAGGAGATGGCGCAATGCCAGCAGTATCGTCCTGTAAGGAGATGGGGCAATGCCAGCAGTATCGGTCCTGTAAGGAGATGGCGCAATGCCGGCAGTATCGATCCTGTAAGGAGATGGGGCAATGCCGGCAGTATCGGTCCGGTAAGGAGATGGGGCAATGCCAGCAGTATCGGTCCGGTAAGGAGATGGGGCAATGCCAGCAGTATCGTCCTGTAAGGAGATGGGGCAATGCCAGCAGTATCGGTCCTGTAAGGAGATGGCGCAATGCCGGCAGTATCGATCCTGTAAGGAGATGGGGCAATGCCGGCAGTATCGGTCCTGTAAGGAGATGTGGCAATGCCGGCAGTATCGGTCCTGTAAGGAGATGTGGCAATGCCGGCAGTATCGGTCCTGTAAGGAGATGTGGCAATGCCGGCAGTATCGGTCCTGTAAGGAGATGTGGCAATGCCAGCAGTATCGATCCTG
Organism: Dendropsophus ebraccatus; assembly: GCF_027789765.1. Lineage (NCBI taxonomy): Eukaryota > Metazoa > Chordata > Amphibia > Anura > Hylidae > Dendropsophus > Dendropsophus ebraccatus. The sequence goes on along the minus strand of NC_091465.1, from coordinate 91,505,650 downwards.
TAAGGAGATGGGGCAATGCTGTGGGATCTAGAGGCAGTAGTAGGGCAAAAGCCCAGCTAGAAGTACATCTATACCATCGTAACTCTTCCATATGTTGGATATGAGGAACCTCTGCAGCCCTCTGCAGATGTCATGTAGAAAACTTCTTAAAGGAGAAGTCCGACCATAACAAATTATTGTCAGGCCGCAGGGGAATAAATGACCATGTTTGATTTCATACCTCTTCCTGTGCCCACGATGCGCCGCCTGGCCAAAAATTATAGCAGCCCCGGACTTCTCCTTTAAATTTAGTCTGGGTCACGGAAAACATAAAAAGAAGAGCGGCCTCAGGAGCACCAGGTATGACCACCCCTGTGACTTCAGGTATCATCTGAAGGAGGGAGGACAGAAGAGGCTGGATATTAAGGCTACTCTAGCAGTGTGCAGAGGTGCAAGAGCGCTGGATCCCATCCATGGAGAGCTGCCTCTCATTCAGACTTGCCAGTAAATCTGGTGTCTTTTCAAGGGGGGGTACAGCGGTATTGGTCTGGTGTGGCGGTGTTATCCAATCACAGTATGGCGGTATTGGTTAGGTCTGGTGTGACGGTGTTATCCAGTCATAGTATGGCGGTATTGGTCAGGTCTGGTGTGGCGGTTATCCAGTCACAGTATGGGGGTATTGGGTCTGGTGTGGCGGTGTTATCCAGTCACAGTGTGGCAGTATTGGTCAGGTCTTGTATGGCAGTGTTATCCAGTCACAGTATGGCGGTATTGGTCAGGTCTGGTGTGGCGGTTATCCAGTCACAGTATGGGGGTATTGGGTCTGGTGTGGCTGTGTTATCCAGTCACAGTGTGGCGGTATTGGTCAGGTCTGGTATGGCGGTGTTATCCAGTCACAGTATGGTGGTATTGGTCAGGTCCGGTATGGCGGTGTTATCCAGTCACAGTATGGCGGTATTGGTCAGGTCTGGTATGGCAGTGTTATCCAGTCACAGTATGGTGGTATTGGTCAGGTCTGGTATGGAGGTGTTATCCAGTCAGAGTGTGGCAGTATTGGTCAGGTCTGGTGTGGCGGTGTTATCCAGTCACAGTGTGGCAGTATTGGTCAGGTCTTGTATGGCAGTGTTATCCAGTCACAGTATGGCGGTATTGGTCAGGTCTGGTGTGGCGGTATTGGTCAGGTCTGGTGTGGCAGTGTTACCGCCATACTGTGACTGGATAATACTGCCACACCAGACCTGACCAATACCGCCATACTGTGACTGGATATTGGTCAGTTCTAGTGTGGCAGTGTTATCCAGTCACAGCATGGCGGTATTGGTCAGGTGTGGTATGGCAGTGTTATCCAGTCACAGTGTGTCGGTATTGGTCAGGTCTGGTATGGCAGTGTTATCCAGTCATAGTATGGTGGTATTGGTCGGGTCTGGTATGGCGGTGTTATCCAGTCACAGTATGGCGGTATTGGTCAGGTCTGGTATGGCAGTGTTATCCAGTCATAGTATGGTGGTATTGGTCAGGTCTGGTGTGGCAGTGTTATCCAGTCACATTATGGCAGTATTGGTCATGTCTGGTATGGCAGTGTTATCCAGTCACAGCATGGCGGTATTGGTCAGGCCTGGTGTGGCGGTGTTATCCAGTGACAGTATGATGGTATTGGTCAGGTCTGGTGTGGCGGTGTTATCCAGTCACAGTATGGCGGTATAAGGTCTGGTGTGGCGGTGTTATCCAGTCACACCTGTTGGAGAATGGTTAGAGCTGCCCTGCATATCCCTCTTCCCAGAATTCCCAGTTGAGCATTAATGTCTCCAGGTATTTCTGTAACATTCTCGTAAAACTCTGAACAATGGGGGAGATTTATCAGACATGGTGTATAGTGACACTGGCTCATTTGCCCCCGCCAACCAATCAGATTCCACCTCTTATTCCTCACAGACTCTTTGGAAAATGAGAGATGGAATCTGATTGGTTGCCGGGGGCGACTGAGCCAGTGTCACTTTACACCATGTCTGATAAATCTCCCCCAATGTGTCCACACAGTCTGTCCTGGTCACTCACTGTGTCCCCCTGCTGGTTGTCTTACAGATTGCAGGCCGTACTCCTCAACTCCACAGACAGTAAAGCAGCTCCTGGAGCAGAAACGGCAGCACAACCCCGGCCAGGTAAGATAGGGAGGGGCGGGCCGACACTGGCCAGGTGAGAAGGGGAAGGGGAGGGCCGACTGGCCAGGTGAGGAGGGGCAGTAGAATCCTCACCAATCCCCTCTTAGTCACCCCTCACCTATACCTGTACTACTACTACTACACCCCTCACCTATACCTGTACTACTACTGCACCCCTCATCTATACCTGTACTACTACTACACCCCTCATCTATACCTGTACTACTACTACTACACCCCTCATCTATACCTGTACTACTACTGCACCCCTCATCTATACCTGTACTACTACTACTACACCCCTTATCTGTACTACTACTACACCCCTCATCTGTACCTGTACTATTACTACTACACCCCTCATCTATACCTGTACTACTACACCCCTCATCTATACCTGTACTATTACTACTACACCCCTCATCTATACCTGTACTACTACTACACCCCTCATCTATACCTGTACTACTACTACACCCCTCATCTGTACCTGTACTACTACTACACCCCTCATCTATACCTGTACTACTACTACACCCCTCATCTATACCTGTACTACTACTACACCCCTCATCTATACCTGTACTACTACTATACCCCTCATCTATACCTGTACTACTACTATACCCCTCATCTATACCTGTACTACTACTACACCCCTCATCTATACCTGTACTACTACACCCCTTATCTGTACTACTACTACTACTACTACTACACCCCTCATCTATACCTGTACTACTACTACTACTACTACTACACCCCTCATCTATACCTGTACTACTACTGCACCCCTCATCTGTACCTGTACTACTACTACACCCCCCATCTATACCTGTACTACTACTACACCCCTCATCTATACCTGTACTACTACTACTACACCCCTCATCTATACCTGTACTACTACTGCACCCCTCATCTGTACCTGTACTACTACTACACCCCCCATCTATACCTGTACTACTACTACACCCCTCATCTATACCTGTACTACTACTCCTCCTCTCATCTATACCTGTACTACTACTGCACCCCTCATCTGTACCTGTACTACTACTGCACCCCTCATCTGTACCTGTACTACTACTGCACCCCTCATCTATACCTGTACTACTACTACTACTACTACACCCCTCATCTGTACCTGTACTACTACTACACCCCTCATCTATACCTGTACTACTACTACACCCCTCATCTATACCTGTACTACTACTATACCCCTCATCTATACCTGTACTACTACTATACCCCTCATCTATACCTGTACTACTACTACACCCCTCATCTATACCTGTACTACTACACCCCTTATCTGTACTACTACTACTACTACTACTACTACACCCCTCATCTATACCTGTACTACTACTACTACTACTACTACTACACCCCTCATCTATACCTGTACTACTACTGCACCCCTCATCTGTACCTGTACTACTACTACACCCCCCATCTATACCTGTACTACTACTACACCCCTCATCTATACCTGTACTACTACTCCTCCTCTCATCTATACCTGTACTACTACTGCACCCCTCATCTGTACCTGTACTACTACTGCACCCCTCATCTATACCTGTACTACTACTACACCCCTCATCTGTACCTGTACTACTACTACACCCCTCATCTATACCTGTACTACTACTACACCCCTCATCTATACCTGTACTACTACTACACTCCTCATCTATACCTGTACTACTGCACTCCTCATCTATACCTGTACTACTACTACACCCCTCATCTATACCTGTACTACTACTACACCCCTCATCTGTACCTGTACTACTACTACACCCCTCATCTATACCTATACTACTACTACACCCCTCATCTATACCTGTACTACTACTACACCCCTCATCTATACCTGTACTACTACTACACCCCTCATCTATACCTGTACTACTACTACACCCCTCATCTATACCTGTACTACTACACCCCTCATCTATACCTGTACTACTATTACACCCCTCATCTATACCTGTACTACTACTACACCCCTCATCTATACCTGTACTACTACTACACCCCTCATCTATACCTGTACTACTACTACTACACCCCTCATCTATACCTGTACTACTACTACACCCCTCATCTATACCTGTACTACTACTACACCCCTCATCTATACCTGTACTACTACACCCCTTATCCACTATACCTCCAATACTACACCCTACCTAGATGGAGGCACAAAGAATATCTCCTATACTATATGCGGGTAGAGAGTGGCACATATTTGGGAAAACTACTTATATGTGGCACACAGTGGGCACAGGGGGGGGGGCACTGTTACAGCGGGAAGCAATATCGTTGTTGTCTGAAAAGTCATTAAAATAGTATCTGACACTGCAGGGAGGAAAATGTTCTGTTTATCAAAAAAGAAAAAAAAAAGAGGTTTAAATTAAGAATTTATTTTTTTAAACATATCGCCCAGCCCTATAGGCAATACAGCAATTTAACAATACAAGTAATAGAACAATACAGGTAATACACTAATACAACAATACAGGTAATACAATAATACAACAATACAGGTAATACAATAATACAACAATACAAGTAATAGAACAATACAAGTAATAGAACAATACAGCAATTTAACAATACAAGTAATAGAACAATACAGGTAATACACTAATACAATAATACAGGTAATACACTAATACAACAATACAGGTAATACAATAATACAACAATACAGGTAATACAATAATACAACAATACAAGTAATAGAACAATACAGGTAATACACTAATACAATAATACAGGTAATACACTAATACAACAATACAGGTAATACAATAATACAACAATACAGGTAATACAATAATACAACAATACAAGTAATAGAACAATACAGCAATACAACAATACAGGTAATACGGCAATACATGCTATACAGGTAATACATTCAATACAGGTAATACATGCTATACAGGTAATACATTCAATACAGGTAATACATGCTATACAGGTAATACATTCAATACAGGTAATACATTCAATACAGGTAATACAACAATACAGGTTATACAGGTAATACATGCAATACAGGTTATTCAGGTAATATAGGTAATACAACAATATAGGTAATACAGAAATACAGGTAATACAGGCAATACAGGTAATACAGAAATACAGGCAATACAGGTAATACAACAATACAGGTTATACAGGTAATACATGCAATACAGGTTATTCAGGTAATACAGGTAATACAACAATATAGGTAATACAGGCAATACAGGTAATACAGAAATACAGGCAATACAGGTAATACAACAATACAGGTTATACAGGTAATACAACAATACAGGTAATACGGAAATACAGGTAATATCTGAAAAGTGAGTAGGAGGCGAGTAAAGATGAAGCAGTAGATAGGGGCCGGATAGGAGCGATTGGTACAGTCCTCTGCCGGGATGAGGGTCAGGTGTATCTTCCCTCACGTTTAGATAAATCTGTGTTATGTGACCTCCTTCTGTTTTCCAGTATCGGTGACCGCCCTGTGAGGTAGTACAAGGGTAGTGACTAAATCCCATACAGTACAGGGACCTCGCTGGGGGCGGGCACACAGCTCTCCAGCCCCGCCCCGGACGGATTTCATTGGCTGCTCCACTCCCGGATTCCTAGCAGCCAAAATCCGACCCTGCCGGACCGCCGACCCTAATCCGATATAGCTTTAGGGTTAGGGTTCGGATTAGGGTTACCTCTTACTGATTTGTCATGCTCTAACCCTCCCTACAGCCCCAGCTCTAACACTTACCCTCCTGATTAGCAGCAACCCTGAGGGTTAGGATTGCTTTGTGGTAAGGGGGATAGTTAAGTAGTTTTGTAGTAACCCTAATCCGACCCCCAACTCTAACCCTAAAACTAAACGTTAGGATTAGGGTCAGGGGTCCGTCCGGGTCTGATTTTGGCTGCTAGGAAGCCTGGAGTGGAGCAGCCAATGAAATCCGCCCGGGGCGGGGCTTATCTGGACAGCGGTTTGCCCGCCCCAACGAGGTCTCTGTACCATATGGGATTTAGTCATTACCCTGGTACAAACCACACTATTACTTTCCAGGAAGTGTGTGTGAGAGAGTGTAAAGCAGGCTAAACCTTCCTATGTGTACTGCAGCTGTGCACGGGGGGAGTGAGACACCTAGTGGCTGGAGTAGGGCACAGCAACTTACTGCTCTAACTGTGGCACCTGAGTGAACTCCTTTTACCTGGGTTTGAAAGGACAGAAGAACCACCTGTAGAGATAGATATAGAGAGATAGATATAGAGAGATAGATATAGAGAGATAGATATAGAGAGATAGATATAGAGAGATAGATATAGAGAGATAGATATAGAGAGATAGATATAGAGAGATAGATATAGAGAGATGGGGAGATAGAGAGTTAGGAGGTAGGTAGGTAGTCTAGAACTATTTATATAGCGGTTCATGCCTTCTCTGTTTATCACATTCACTTATGAGATATAATATTGTTTTCTATTCTTCTAGATATCTGCATCTCTGGTAGAATATCAGCAAGATCCAGGTGGGTTCTGTTTCTTTCATATCCTTCTTGTGGATATTTCCATTACAAATAACAGGTGAATGCTTTAATGACATCATATAAACCACTTCCTTTCCTGTATCTGGACCATCCTACCCCCTCTCTCACTTCATGTCTGTCACTTTCTCTGTATCTCTCACTTCCTGTCCTGTGACTGTCACTTCCTTTCCTGTGTCTGTCACTTCCTGTGTCTGGACCATCCTACCCCCTCTCTCACTTCCTGTCTGTCACTTTCTGTGTATCTCTCACTTCCTGTCCTGTGACTGTCACTTCCTGTGTCTGGACCATCCTATCCTGTCTGTCACTTTCTGTGTATCTCTCACTTCCTTTCCTGTGTCTGGACCATCCTACCCCCTCTCTCACTTCCTGTCCTGTGACTGTCACTTCCTTTCCTGTGTCTGTCACTTCCTGTGTCTGGACCATCCTACCCCCTCTCTCACTTCATGTCTGTCACTTTCTGTGTATCTCTCACTTCCTGTCCTGTGACTGTCACTTCCTGTGTCTGGACCATCCTACCCCCTCTCTCACTTCCTGTCTGTCACTTTCTGTGTATCTCTCACTTCCTTTCCTGTGTCTGTCACTTCCTGTGTCTGGACCATCCTACCCCCTCTCTCACTTCCTGTCTGTCACTTTCTCTGTATCTCTCACTTCCTTTCCTGTGACTGTCACCTCCTTTCCTGTGTCTGTCACTTCCTGTGTCTGGACCATCCTACCCCCTCTCTCACTTCCTGTCTGTCACATTCTGTGTATCTCTCACTTCCTGTCCTATGTCTGTCACTTCCTGTGTCTGGACCATCCTACCCCCTCTCTCACTTCCTGTCCTGTGTCTGTCACTTCCTGTGTCTGGACCATCCTACCCCCTCTCACTTCCTGTCTGTCACTTTCTGTGTATCTCTCACTTCCTGTCCTGTGACTGTCACTTCCTGTGTCTGGACCATCCTACCCCCTCTCACTTCCTGTCTGTCACTTTCTGTGTCTCAGTCACTTCCTGTCCGTCTAACCTGGCAGTCAGGGTTTGCTTAGAAGGATTTTCTAGGATTAAAAAAACATTTAGGGGAAGATCTATCAAACAGGTGTAAATTTTCTTGGTCGCCCCTAGCAACCAATCAGATTTTGCTTTTCATTCCTCACAGACGCTTTGAAAAATGAAAGGTGGAATCTGATTGGTTGCTAGAGGCAGCTAAGACAATTCTACTTTACATCATGTTAAATAAATCTCCCCCTTAGGGGCCTATTCCACGGAGCGATAATTGGCTGAATTGGCCCGATTCAGCCGATTATCACTCCGTGGAATAGAGAGAACGATCAGCCGATCATGTCATCAGTTCATCGTTAATTTAGGTTCTAACCTGAAATCATTGGCCGCCACCCGATCGACAATTTCAAAACAGCATACTTTACCTATGCAGGCTGCAGGTCTTCTGTGCTCCTCCACAGGTCCTGCGCGCAGCAGCAGCTTCAGAGTGACCTGTCTAAGCTGACAGACCACTCAGTCAATCACTGGCTAGGACGTCCGCGGCCAGTGATTGGCTGAGCGGTCTGTCAGCTCAGACAGGCTGCTGCTGTGCACGAGACCTGGGGAGGAGCACAAAAGACCTGCAGCCTGGATAGGTAACGTATATAGTTTAAACAAGGGCTGCAAGGACATCGGTAACGATGTCCCTGCAGCCCTCACTAAACGATTATCGGGCCGTGTAATAGGCCCAGTAAACAAGCGCCGATCTAGCAGATCGGCACTCGTTTACATTGTTGATCGTGTCCCCATTGGCCAGTGGAATAGGACCCTTAGTCTTTCCTCCTGAAACAGCGCCTTCCCTGTCCTCAGGTTGGGGCTGCTGACTCAGGACCCTGCACCTCCTCCTCCATCTTGTAGTGTAGATGAAGAAGCCTGGATGGTTGCTCACATTCTGTCAGAGAGCGCCCCCAGGGCACCGGGTGAAGACCTTGTGATACCACACGTTTATCGAGAACAATGGGTGTCTGCACTCAAGCTTTCTGAATGTTTCCAGTAATAAGCAGCAGACTTGTGAGTGCAGCTCTGAGGCATAGGCTGTAGCTAAGTATAGGTGATGCCATGTATGTAGGCGGTGCCTGATATTGTGGTGATGATTAATCCTGTATCTGTCTCTGATGGTGACTCCTCAGGAGCAGTCAGCCCTCCGTCCGTCCTCCACCCCGGTGCCAGCCATCAGAAGGATGACCCCATGGTATTCCAGAGAGCAGCTTCTCACTACTCCTACCCTCCCCTGGAGGACCTGTACAGCTCCAGACCAGTCCCCATGTTTAGCCATAAAGGACGATACGAGACTGGGAGGACTGAAGCTCAGGCTCTGGATACAGACATAGGGGTGAGATGGTCTACTGTAAAAATGGAGATGACGTGTGGCCAAGAACTTAAGCAGAACCATGCAGGTCACCAAACGGTAATCCTCTGGCCTCCTTAGTCCACATCACTGTTACACCAACCAAAGCTTACAGATTTGGTCACAACATCCTACAAGGACTCCCATATGTATAGTGTCCATCGAGGAGTCCTGTGATCTGTCTACAGACCTTGTGTACCACTCAGCCATATTCCATGAATCCATAAAACATGTTATTGGGTGAATTTCAACAAACATCTATATCTCAATCTACGCCCTTCTCCTCCCTCGTCTATTGTACATAATATCCAGTTACTATACCTACGTAATATCGCTCTTCTCCTCCCCGTCTATTGTATATAATATCCAGTTACTATACCTACGTAACATCGCCCTTCTCCTCCCCCGTCTATTGCACATAAGTTACTATACCTACGTAACATCGCCCTTCTCCTCCCCCGTCTATTGTACATAATATCCAGTTACTATACCTACGTAACATCGCTCTTCTCCTCCCCCGTCTATTGTATATAATATCCAGTTACTATACCTACGTAACATCGCTCTTCTCCTCCCTCGTCTATTGTATATTATATCCAGTTACTATACCTACGTAACATCGCCCTTCTCCTCCCCCGTCTATTGTATATAATATCCAGTTACTATACCTACGTAACATCGCCCTTCTCCTCCCTCGTCTATTGTATATTATATCCAGTTACTATACCTACGTAACATCGCCCTTCTCCTCCCCCGTCTATTGTACATAATATCCAGTTACTATACCTACGTAACATCGCTCTTCTCCTCCCCCGTCTATTGTATATAATATCCAGTTACTATACCTACGTAACATCGCCCTTCTCCTCCCTCGTCTATTGTATATTATATCCAGTTACTATACCTACGTAACATCGCCCTTCTCCTCCCTCGTCTATTATATATAAGTTACTATACCTACGTAACATCGCCCTTCTCCTCCCCCGTCTATTGTATATAATATCCAGTTACTATACCTACGTAACATCGCCCTTCTCCTCCCCCGTCTATTGTATATTATATCCAGTTACTATACCTACGTAACATCGCCCTTCTTCTCCCTCGTCTATTGTACATAATATCCAGTTACTATACCTACGTAACATCGCCCTTCTCCTCCCTCGTCTATTGTATATTATATCCAGTTACTATACCTACGTAACATCGCCCTTCTCCTCCCTCGTCTATTGTATATAAGTTACTATACCTACGTAACATCGCCCTTCTCCTCCCCCGTCTATTGCACATAAGGTACTATACCTACGTAACATCGCCCTTCTCCTCCCCCGTCTATTGTATATAAGTTACTATACCTACGTAACATCGCCCTTCTCCTCCCCCGTCTATTGTATATAATATCCAGTTACTATACCTACGTAACATCGCCCTTCTCCTCCCCCGTCTATTGTATATAAGTTACTATACCTACGTAACATCGCCCTTCTCCTCCCTCGTCTATTATATATAAGTTACTATACCTACGTAACATCGCCCTTCTCCGCCCTCGTCTATTGTATATAATATCCAGTTACTATACCTACGTAACATCGCCCTTCTCCTCCCCCGTCTATTGTACATAATATCCAGTTACTATACCTATGTAACATCGCCCTTCTCCTCCCCCGTCTATTGTACATAATATCCAGTTACTATACCTACGTAACATCGCCCTTCTCCTCCCCCGTCTATTGTATATAAGTTACTATACCTACGTAACATCGCCCTTCTCCTCCCCCGTCTATTGTATATAATATCCAGTTACTATACCTACGTAACATCGCTCTTCTCCTCCCTCGTCTATTGTATATAATATCCAGTTACTATACCTACGTAACATCGCCCTTCTCCTTCCTCGTCTATTGTATATAAGTTACTATACCTACGTAACATCGCCCTTCTCCTCCCCCGTCTATTGCACATAAGGTACTATACCTACGTAACATCGCTCTTCTCCTCCCCCGTCTATTGTATATAATATCCAGTTACTAAACCTACGTAACATCGCCCTTCTCCTCCCCCGTCTATTGTATATATATAAGTTACTATACCTACGTAACATCGCCCTTCTCCTCCCCCGTCTATTGTGTATATAAGTTACTATACCTACGTAACATTGCCCTTCTCCTACCTCGTCTATTGTATATAATATCCAGTTACTATACCTACGTAACATCCCTCATCTATTGTATATAATATCCAGTTACTATACCTACGTAACATCGCCCTTCTCCTCCCCCGTCTATTGTATATAATATCCAGTTACTATACCTACGTAGCATCGCCCTTCTCCTCCCTCGTCTATTGTATATAAGTTACTATACCTACGTAACATCGCCCTTCTCCGCCCTCGTCTATTGTATATAATATCCAGTTACTATACCTAAGTAACATCGCCCTTCTCCTCCCTCATCTATTATATATAATATCCAGTTACTATACCTACGTAACATCGCCCTTCTCCTCCCTCGTCTATTGTATATAAGTTACTATACCTACGTAACATCGCTCTTCTCCTCCCCCGTCTATTGTATATAATATCCAGTTACTATACCTACGTAACATCGCCCTTCTCCTCCCCCGTCTATTGTATATAAGTTACTATACCTACGTAACATCGCCCTTCTCCTCCCCCGTCTATTGTATATAAGTTACTATACCTACGTAACATCGCCCTTCTCCTCCTTCGTCTATTGTATATAATATCCAGTTACTATACCTACGTAACATCGCCCTTCTCCTCCCCCGTCTATTGTATATAAGTTACTATACCTATGTAACATCGCCCTTCTCCTCCCTCGTCTATTGTATATAATATCCAGTTACTATACCTACGTAACATCGCCCTTCTCCTCCCCCGTCTATTGTATATAAGTTACTATACCTATGTAACATCGCCCTTCTCCTCCCCCGTCTATTGTATATAATATCCAGTTACTATACCTACGTAACATCGCTCTTCTCCTCCCTCGTCTATTGTATATAAGTTACTATACCTACGTAACATCACCCTTCTCCTCTCCCGTCTATTGTATATAAGTTACTATACCTACGTAACATCGCCCTTCTCCTCCCCCGTCTATTGTATATAAGTTACTATACCTATGTAACATCGCCCTTCTCCTCCCCCGTCTATTGTATATAATATCCAGTTACTATACCTATGTAACATCGCCCTTCTCCTCCCTCGTCTATTGTATATAATATCCAGTTACTATACCTACGTAACATCGCCCTTCTCCTCCCCCGTCTATTGTATATAAGTTACTATACCTATGTAACATCGCCCTTCTCCTCCCCCGTCTATTGTACATAATATCCAGTTACTATACCTATGTAACATCGCCCTTCTCCTCCCCCGTCTATTGTACATAATATCCAGTTACTATACCTACGTAACATCGCTCTTCTCCTCCCTCGTCTATTGTACATAATATCCAGTTACTATACCTACGTAACATCGCTCTTCTCCTCCCCCGTCTATTGTACATAATATCCAGTTACTATACCTACGTAACATCCCTCTTCTCCTCCTTCACCTATTGTATATAATATCCAGTTACTATACCTACGTAAGGCTACGTTCACACAGAGCAAAAGGAGCGGATTACGCAAGGAAATATTTCCGCCTGAAATCAACTGACACTGAATTCCGAGCAGAATATAAGCAGAATGCAAGCAGAATCCCTGCGTATTCTGCTAGGAAAGTGTTCAGCTCGTAATCAGCTCTTGACAAATTCAGCGCGGAATACTCGAGGAATCCGCGCTGAATCCGCATGCATTCAGCGCTGAAATTCAGCGAGTATTTGGTGAGTAAACTAGACTATACCAGAACATATACTAGAATCCTCCTCCCCCCCTTTTCCCCATTTCCGCGCTGATTCAGCGAGTAATTTCCGCTTGTATTCCGCTTGTATTCCGCGCTGAATCCGCGCTGAATCCGCGCTGAAACAGAAAATCAGAGCCCCATTGATTTGTATAGGCTTCCGCTAGCGGAAGAATGAACATGTTCATTCTTCTGGCGGAAAGCGGATTAGTTCAGTGCGGAAATTCCACTGTGTGAACTGCAGAGCAGAATTTCCATTCAACACAATGGAAATTAGCTCTGCATCTATTTTAACGGCTGAAATTTCAGCGCTGATTCAGCGCAGAAATTCAGCTGCTTTTGCTCAGTGGGAACGAGTCCTAACATCGCTCTTCTCCTTCCTCGTCTATTGTATATAAGTTACTATACCTACGTAACATCGCCCTTCTCCTCCCCCGTCTATTGTATATAAGTTACTATACCTACGTAACATCGCCCTTCTCCTCCCTCGTCTATTGTATATAAGTTACTATACCTACGTAACATCGCCCTTCTCCTCCCTCGTCTATTGTATATAATATCCAGTTACTATACCTACGTAACATCGCCCTTCTCCTTCCTCGTGTATTGTATATAAGTTACTATACCTACGTAACATCGCTCTTCTCCTCCCTCGTCTATTGCACATAAGGTACTATACCTACGTAACATCGCCCTTCTCCGCCCTCGTCTATTGTATATAATATCCAGTTACTATACCTACCTAACATCGCTCTTCTCCTCCCCCGTCTATTGTACATAATATCCAGTTACTATACCTACGTAACATCGCCCTTCTCCTCCCTCGTCTATTGTATATAAGTTACTATACCTACGTAACATCGCCCTTCTCCTCCCTCGTCTATTGTATATAATGTTACTATACCTACGTAACATCGCCCTTCTCCTCCTTCGTCTATTGTATATAATATCCAGTTACTATACCTACGTAACATCGCCCTTCTCCTCCCTCGTCTATTGTATATAATATCCAGTTACTATACCTACGTAACATCGCCCTTCTCCTACCCAGTCTATTGTATATAAGTTACTATACCTACGTAACATCGCTCTTCTCCTCCCTCGTCTATTGTACATAATATCCAGTTACTATACCTACGTAACATCGCCCTTCTCCTCCCCCGTCTATTGTATATTATATCCAGTTACTATACCTACGTAACATCGCCCTTCTCCTCCCTCGTCTATTGTACATAATATCCAGTTACCATACCTACGTAACATCGCCCTTCTCCTCCCCCGTCTATTGCACATAAGGTACTATACCTACGTAACATCGCTCTTCTCCTCCCCCGTCTATTGTATATAATATCCAGTTACTAAACCTACGTAACATCGCCCTTCTCCTCCCCCGTCTATTGTATATAAGTTACTATACCTACGTAACATCGCCCTTCTCCTCCCCCGTCTATTGTATATAATATCCAGTTACTATACCTACGTAACATCGCCCTTCTCCTCCCTCATCTATTATATATAATATCCAGTTACTATACCTACGTAACATCGCCCTTCTCCTCCCCCGTCTATTGTATATAAGTTACTATACCTACGTAACATCACCCTTCTCCTCCCTCGTCTATTGTATATAAGTTACTATACCTACGTAACATCGCCCTTCTCCTCCCCCGTCTATTGCACATAAGGTACTATACCTACGTAACATCGCTCTTCTCCTCCCCCGTCTATTGTATATAATATCCAGTTACTAAACCTACGTAACATCGCCCTTCTCCTCCCCCGTCTATTGTATATAAGTTACTATACCTACGTAACATCGCCCTTCTCCTCCCCCGTCTATTGTATATAATATCCAGTTACTATACCTACGTAACATCGCCCTTCTCCTCCCCCGTCTATTGTATATAATATTCAGTTACTATACCTACGTAACATCGCCCTTCTCCTCCCTCGTCTATTGTATATAAGTTACTATACCTACGTAACATCACCCTTCTCCTCCCTCGTCTATTATATATAAGTTACTATACCTACGTAACATCGCCCTTCTCCTCCCCCGTCTATTGTATATAAGTTACTATACCTACGTAACATCGCCCTTCTCCTCCCTCGTCTATTGTATATAAGTTACTATACCTACGTAACATCGCCCTTCTCCTCCTTCGTCTATTGTATATAATATCCAGTTACTATACCTACGTAACATCGCTCTTCTCCTCCCTCGTCTATTGTATATAAGTTACTATACCTACGTAACATCGCCCTTCTCCTCCCCCGTCTATTGTATATAAGTTACTATACCTACGTAACATCGCCCTTCTCCTCCCCCGTCTATTGTATATAAGTTACTATACCTACGTAACATCGCTCTTCTCCTCCCTCGTCTATTGTATATAATATCCAGTTACTATACCTACGTAACATCGCCCTTCTCCTCCCCCGTCTATTGTATATAAGTTACTATACCTACGTAACATCGCCCTTCTCCTCCCCCGTCTATTGTATATAAGTTACTATACCTACGTAACATCGCTCTTCTCCTCCCTCGTCTATTGTATATAATATCCAGTTACTATACCTACGTAACATCGCCCTTCTCCTCCCCCGTCTATTGTATATAAGTTACTATACCTACGTAACATCGCCCTTCTCCTCCCCCGTCTATTGTATATAATATCCAGTTACTATACCTACGTAACATCGCCCTTCTCCTCCCTCGTCTATTATATATAAGTTACTATACCTACGTAACATCACCCTTCTCCTCCCTCGTCTATTATATATAAGTTACTATACCTACGTAACATCGCCCTTCTCCTCCCCCGTCTATTGTATATAATATCCAGTTACTAAACCTACGTAACATCGCCCTTCTCCTCCCCCGTCTATTGTATATAAGTTACTATACCTACGTAACATCGCCCTTCTCCTCCCCCGTCTATTGTATATAATATCCAGTTACTAAACCTACGTAACATCGCCCTTCTCCTCCCCCGTCTATTGTATATAATATCCAGTTACTATACCTACGTAACATCGCCCTTCTCCTCCCCCGTCTATTGTATATAAGTTACTATACCTACGTAACATCGCTCTTCTCCTCCCTCGTCTATTGTATATAAGTTACTATACCTACGTAACATCGCCCTTCTCCTCCCTCGTCTATTGTATATAAGTTACTATACCTACGTAACATCACCCTTCTCCTCCCTCGTCTATTGTATATAAGTTACTATACCTACGTAACATCGCCCTTCTCCTCCCTCGTCTATTGTATATAATATCCAGTTACTATACCTACGTAACATCGCCCTTCTCCTCCCTCGTCTATTGTATATAAGTTACTATACCTACGTAACATCGCCCTTCTCCTCCCTCGTCTATTGTATATTATATCCAGTTACTATACCTATGTAACATCGCCCTTCTCCTCCCTCGTCTATTGTATATAAGTTACTATACCTACGTAACATCGCCCTTCTCCTCCCTCGTCTATTGTATATTATATCCAGTTACTATACCTATGTAACATCGCCCTTCTCCTCCCCCGTCTATTGTATATAATATCCAGTTACTATACCTACGTAACATCGCCCTTCTCCTTCCTCGTTTATTGTATATAAGTTACTATACCTACGTAACATCGCCCTTCTCCTTCCTCGTGTATTGTATATAAGTTACTATACCTACGTAACATCGCCCTTCTCCTCCCCCGTCTATTGCACATAAGGTACTATACCTACGTAACATCGCTCTTCTCCTCCCCCGTCTATTGTATATAATATCCAGTTACTAAACCTACGTAACATCGCCCTTCTCCTCCCCCGTCTATTGTATATAAGTTACTATACCTACGTAACATCGCCCTTCTCCTACCCAGTCTATTGTATATAAGTTACTATACCTACGTAACATCGCTCTTCTCCTCCCTCGTCTATTGTACATAATATCCAGTTACTATACCTACGTAACATCGCCCTTCTCCTCCCCCGTCTATTGTATATTATATCCAGTTACTATACCTACGTAACATCACCCTTCTCCTCCCTCGTCTATTGTACATAATATCCAGTTACTATACCTACGTAATATCGCTCTTCTCCTCCCCCGTCTATTGTATATAAGTTACTATACCTACGTAACATCGCCCTTCTCCTACCCAGTCTATTGTATATAAGTTACTATACCTACGTAACATCGCTCTTCTCCTCCCTCGTCTATTGTATATAAGTTACTATACCTACGTAACATCGCCCTTCTCCTCCCCCGTCTATTGTATATAAGTTACTATACCTACGTAACATCGCCCTTCTCCTCCCCCGTCTATTGTATATAATATCCAGTTACTATACCTACGTAACATCGCCCTTCTCCTCCCTCGTCTATTATATATAAGTTACTATACCTACGTAACATCACCCTTCTCCTCCCTCGTCTATTATATATAAGTTACTATACCTACGTAACATCGCCCTTCTCCTCCCCCGTCTATTGTATATAATATCCAGTTACTAAACCTACGTAACATCGCCCTTCTCCTCCCCCGTCTATTGTATATAAGTTACTATACCTACGTAACATCGCCCTTCTCCTCCCCCGTCTATTGTATATAATATTCAGTTACTAAACCTACGTAACATCGCCCTTCTCCTCCCCCGTCTATTGTATATAATATCCAGTTACTATACCTACGTAACATCGCCCTTCTCCTCCCCCGTCTATTATATATAAGTTACTATACCTACGTAACATCGCTCTTCTCCTCCCTCGTCTATTGTATATAAGTTACTATACCTACGTAACATCGCCCTTCTCCTCCCTCGTCTATTGTATATAAGTTACTATACCTACGTAACATCACCCTTCTCCTCCCTCGTCTATTGTATATAAGTTACTATACCTACGTAACATCGCCCTTCTCCTCCCTCGTCTATTGTATATAATATCCAGTTACTATACCTACGTAACATCGCCCTTCTCCTCCCTCGTCTATTGTATATAAGTTACTATACCTACGTAACATCGCCCTTCTCCTCCCTCGTCTATTGTATATTATATCCAGTTACTATACCTATGTAACATCGCCCTTCTCCTCCCTCGTCTATTGTATATAAGTTACTATACCTACGTAACATCGCCCTTCTCCTCCCTCGTCTATTGTATATTATATCCAGTTACTATACCTATGTAACATCGCCCTTCTCCTCCCCCGTCTATTGTATATAATATCCAGTTACTATACCTACGTAACATCGCCCTTCTCCTTCCTCGTTTATTGTATATAAGTTACTATACCTACGTAACATCGCCCTTCTCCTTCCTCGTGTATTGTATATAAGTTACTATACCTACGTAACATCGCCCTTCTCCTCCCCCGTCTATTGCACATAAGGTACTATACCTACGTAACATCGCTCTTCTCCTCCCCCGTCTATTGTATATAATATCCAGTTACTAAACCTACGTAACATCGCCCTTCTCCTCCCCCGTCTATTGTATATAAGTTACTATACCTACGTAACATCGCCCTTCTCCTACCCAGTCTATTGTATATAAGTTACTATACCTACGTAACATCGCTCTTCTCCTCCCTCGTCTATTGTACATAATATCCAGTTACTATACCTACGTAACATCGCCCTTCTCCTCCCCCGTCTATTGTATATTATATCCAGTTACTATACCTACGTAACATCACCCTTCTCCTCCCTCGTCTATTGTACATAATATCCAGTTACTATACCTACGTAATATCGCTCTTCTCCTCCCCCGTCTATTGTATATAAGTTACTATACCTACGTAACATCGCCCTTCTCCTACCCAGTCTATTGTATATAAGTTACTATACCTACGTAACATCGCTCTTCTCCTCCCTCGTCTATTGTATATAAGTTACTATACCTACGTAACATCGCCCTTCTCCTCCCCCGTCTATTGTATATAAGTTACTATACCTACGTAACATCGCCCTTCTCCTCCCCCGTCTATTGTATATAAGTTACTATACCTACGTAACATCGCCCTTCTCCGCCCTCGTCTATTGTATATAATATCCAGTTACTATACCTACGTAACATCGCCCTTCTCCTCCCCCGTCTATTGTATATAAGTTACTATACCTACGTAACATCGCCCTTCTCCTCCCCCGTCTATTGTATATAATATCCAGTTACTATACCTACGTAACATCGCCCTTCTCCTCCCTCATCTATTATATATAATATCCAGTTACTATACCTACGTAACATCGCCCTTCTCCTCCCCCGTCTATTGTATATAAGTTACTATACCTACGTAACATTGCCCTTCTCCTCCCTCGTCTATTGTATATAATATCCAGTTACTATACCTACGTAACATCGCCCTTCTCCTCCCTCGTCTATTGTATATAATATCCAGTTACTATACCTACGTAACATCCCTTTTCTCCTCCTTCACCTATTGTATATAATATCCAGTTACTATACCTACGTAACATCGCCCTTCTCCTCCCCCGTCTATTGTATACAAGTTACTATACCTACGTAACATCGCTCTTCTCCTCCCCCGTCTATTGTATATAATATTCAGTTACTATACCTACGTAACATCGCCCTTCTCCTCCCTCGTCTATTGTATATAAGTTACTATACCTACGTAACATCGCTCTTCTCCTCCCCCGTCTATTGTATATAAGTTACTATACCTACGTAACATTGCCCTTTTCCTCCCTCGTCTATTGTATATAATATCCAGTTACTATACCTACGTAACATCGCCCTTCTCCTCCCCCGTCTATTGTATATAAGTTACTATACCTACGTAACATTGCCCTTTTCCTCCCTCGTCTATTGTATATAATATCCAGTTACTATACCTACGTAACATCGCCCTTCTCCTCCCCCGTCTATTGTATATAAGTTACTATACCTACGTAACATCGCCCTTCTCCTCCTTCGTCTATTGTATATAATACCCAGTTACTATACCTATGTAACATCGCCCTTCTCCTCCCCCGTCTATTGTATATAAGTTACTATACCTACGTAACATTGCCCTTCTCCTCCCTCGTCTATTGTATATAATATCCAGTTACTATACCTACGTAACATCGCCCTTCTCCTCCCTCGTCTATTGTATATAATATCCAGTTACTATACCTACGTAACATCCCTCTTCTCCTCCTTCACCTATTGTATATAATATCCAGTTACTATACCTACGTAACATCGCCCTTCTCCTCCCCCGTCTATTGTATATAAGTTACTATACCTACGTAACATCGCCCTTTTCCTCCCCCGTCTATTGTATATAATATCCAGTTACTATACCTAAGTAACATCGCCCTTCTCCTCCCCCGTCTATTGTATATAATATCCAGTTACTATACCTACGTAACATCGCCCTTCTCCTCCCCCGTCTATTGTATATAAGTTACTATACCTACGTAA
The DNA here is from genome assembly GCF_027789765.1 of Dendropsophus ebraccatus. Taxonomy (NCBI): domain Eukaryota; kingdom Metazoa; phylum Chordata; class Amphibia; order Anura; family Hylidae; genus Dendropsophus; species Dendropsophus ebraccatus. The sequence continues at coordinate 91,485,282 of NC_091465.1, read as the reverse complement.
CATTGCCCTTCTCCTCCCTCGTCTATTGTATATAATATCCAGTTACTATACCTACGTAACATCGCCCTTCTCCTCCCTCGTCTATTGTATATAATATCCAGTTACTATACCTACGTAACATCCCTCTTCTCCTCCTTCACCTATTGTATATAATATCCAGTTACTATACCTACGTAACATCGCCCTTCTCCTCCCCGTCTATTGTATATAAGTTACTATACCTACGTAACATCGCCCTTTTCCTCCCCCGTCTATTGTATATAATATCCAGTTACTATACCTAAGTAACATCGCCCTTCTCCTCCCCCGTCTATTGTATATAATATTCAGTTACTATACCTACGTAACATCGCCCTTCTCCTCCCTCGTCTATTGTATATAAGTTACTATACCTACGTAACATTGCCCTTCTCCTCCCTTGTCTATTGTATATAATATCCAGTTACTATACCTACGTAACATCGCCCTTCTCCTCCCCCGTCTATTGTATATAAGTTACTATACCTACGTAACATCGCCCTTCTCCTCCATCGTCTATTGTATATAATATCCAGTTACTATACCTATGTAACATCGCCCTTCTCCTCCCCCGTCTATTGTATATAAGTTACTATACCTACGTAACATCGCTCTTCTCCTCCCTCGTCTATTGTATATAAGTTACTATACCTACGTAACATCGCCCTTCTCCTCCCTCGTCTATTGTATATAATATCCAGTTACTATACCTACGTAACATCGCCCTTCTCCTCCCCAGTCTATTGTACATAATATCCAGTTACTATACCTACGTAACATCGCCCTTCTCCTCCCCCGTCTATTGTATATAAGTTACTATACCTACGTAACATCGCCCTTCTCCTCCTTCGTCTATTGTATATAATATCCAGTTACTATACCTATGTAACATCGCCCTTTTCCTCCCCCGTCTATTGTATATAAGTTACTATACCTACGTAACATCGCTCTTCTCCTCCCTCGTCTATTGTATATAAGTTACTATACCTACGTAACATCGCCCTTCTCCTCCCCCGTCTATTGTATATAATATCCAGTTACTATACCTACGTAACATCGCCCTTCTCCTCCCTCGTCTATTGTATATAATATCCAGTTACTATACCTACGTAACATCGCCCTTCTCCTCCCCCGTCTATTGTACATAATATCCAGTTACTATACCTATGTAACATCGCCCTTCTCCTCCCTCGTCTATTGTACATAATATCCAGTTACTATACCTACGTAACATCGCCCTTCTCCTCCCTCGTCTATTATATATAAGTTACTATACCTACGTAACATCGCCCTTCTCCTCCCTCGTCTATTGTACATAATATCCAGTTACCATACCTACGTAACATCGCCCTTCTCCTCCCCCGTCTATTGTATATAATATCCAGTTACCATACCTACGTAACATCGCCCTTCTCCTCCCCCGTCTATTGTATATAAGTTACTATACCTACGTAACATCGCTCTTCTCCTCCCTCGTCTATTGTATATAAGTTACTATACCTACGTAACATCGCTCTTCTCCTCCCTCGTCTATTGTATATAAGTTACTATACCTACGTAACATCGCCCTTCTCCTCCCCCGTCTATTGTATATAAGTTACTATACCTACGTAACATCGCCCTTCTCCTCCCCCGTCTATTGTATATAATATCCAGTTACTATACCTACGTAACATCGCCCTTCTCCTCCCCGTCTATTGTATATAATATCCAGTTACTATACCTACGTAACATCGCTCTTCTCCTCCCTCGTCTATTGTATATAAGTTACTATACCTACGTAACATCGCCCTTCTCCTCCCCCGTCTATTGTATATAAGTTACTATACCTACGTAACATCGCCCTTCTCCTCCCCCGTCTATTGTATATAATATCCAGTTACTATACCTACGTAACATCGCTCTTCTCCTCCCCCGTCTATTGTATATAAGTTACTATACCTACGTAACATCCCTCTTCTCCTCCCTCATCTATTGTATATAATATCCAGTTACTATACCTACGTAACATCGCCCTTCTCCTCCCTCGTCTATTATATATAAGTTACTATACCTACGTAACATCGCCCTTCTCCTCCTCCGTCTATTGTATATAATATCCAGTTACTATGCCTAAGTAACATCGCCCTTCTCCTCCCTCGTCTATTGTATATAATATCCAGTTACTATACCTACGTAACATCGCCCTTCTCCTCCCTCGTCTATTGTATATAAGTTACTATACCTACGTAACATCACCCTTCTCCTCCCTCGTCTATTGTATATAAGTTACTATACCTACGTAACATCGCCCTTCTCCTCCTTCGTCTATTGTATATAATATCCAGTTACTATACCTATGTAACATCGCCCTTCTCCTCCCCCGTCTATTGTATATAAGTTACTATACCTACGTAACATCGCTCTTCTCCTCCCTCGTCTATTGTATATAATATCCAGTTACTATACCTACGTAACATCGCCCTTCTCCTCCCCCGTCTATTGTATATAAGTTACTATACCTACGTAACATCGCCCTTCTCCTCCCCCGTCTATTGTACATAATATCCAGTTACTATACCTATGTAACATCGCCCTTCTCCTCCCTCGTCTATTGTACATAATATCCAGTTACTATACCTACGTAACATCGCCCTTCTCCTCCCTCGTCTATTATATATGTTACTATACCTACGTAACATCGCCCTTCTCCTCCCTCGTCTATTGTACATAATATCCAGTTACCATACCTACGTAACATCGCCCTTCTCCTCCCTCGTCTATTGTACATAATATCCAGTTACTATACCTACGTAACATCGCTCTTCTCCTCCCCCGTCTATTGTATATAATATCCAGTTACTATACCTACGTAACATCGCCCTTCTCCTCCCTCGTCTATTATATATAAGTTACTATACCTACGTAACATCACCCTTCTCCTCCCTCGTCTATTATATATAAGTTACTATACCTAAGTAACATCGCCCTTCTCCTCCCTCGTCTATTGTATATAATATCCAGTTACTAAACCTACGTAACATCGCCCTTCTCCTCCCCCGTCTATTGCACATAAGGTACTATACCTACGTAACATCGCCCTTCTCCTCCCCCGTCTATTGTATATAATATCCAGTTACTAAACCTACGTAACATCGCCCTTCTCCTCCCCCGTCTATTGTATATAAGTTACTATACCTACGTAACATCGCCCTTCTCCTCCCCCGTCTATTGTATATAATATCCAGTTACTATACCTACGTAACATCGCCCTTCTCCTCCCTCGTCTATTGTATATAAGTTACTATACCTACGTACCATCGCCCTTCTCCTCCCTCGTCTATTGTATATAAGTTACTATACCTACGTAACATCGCCTTTCTTTTCCCTCGTCTATTGTATATAAGTTACTATACCTACGTAACATCGCCCTTCTCCTCCCTCGTCTATTGTATATAAGTTACTATACCTACGTAACATCGCCCTTCTCCTCCTTCGTCTATTGTATATAATATCCAGTTATTATACCTACGTAACATCGCCCTTCTCCTCCCCCGTCTATTGCACATAATATCCAGTTATTATACCTACGTAACATCGCCCTTCTCCTCCCCCGTCTATTGTATATAAGTTACTATACCTACGTAACATCGCCCTTCTCCTCCCCCGTCTATTGTATATTATATCCAGTTACTATACCTACGTAACATCGCCCTTCTCCTCCCCCGTCTATTATATATAAGTTACTATACCTACGTAACATCGCTCTTCTCCTCCCTCGTCTATTGTATATAAGTTACTATACCTACGTAACATCGCCCTTCTCCTCCCCCGTCTATTGTATATAAGTTACTATACCTACGTAACATTGCCCTTCTCCTACCTCGTCTATTGTATATAATATCCAGTTACTATACCTACGTAACATCCCTCTTCTCCTCCCTCATCTATTGTATATAATATCCAGTTACTATACCTACGTAACATCGCCCTTCTCCTCCCTCGTCTATTATATATAAGTTACTATACCTACGTAACATCGCCCTTCTCCTCCCCCGTCTATTGTATATAAGTTACTATACCTACGTAACATCGCTCTTCTCCTCCCTCGTCTATTGTATATAAGTTACTATACCTACGTAACATCGCCCTTCTCCTCCCCCGTCTATTGTACATAAGTTACTATACCTACGTAACATCGCCCTTCTCCTCCCCCGTCTATTGTATATAATATCCAGTTACTATACCTACGTAACATCGCCTTTCTCCTCCCCCGTCTATTGTATATAATATCCAGTTACTATACCTACGTAACATCGCCCTTCTCCTCCCTCGTCTATTGTATATAAGTTACTATACCTACGTAACATCGCCCTTCTCCTCCCCGTCTATTGTATATAAGTTACTATACCTACGTAACATCGCCCTTCTCCTACCTCGTCTATTGTATATAATATCCAGTTACTATACCTACGTAACATCCCTCTTCTCCTCCCTCATCTATTGTATATAATATCCAGTTACTATACCTACGTAACATCGCCCTTCTCCTCCCTCGTCTATTATATATAAGTTACTATACCTACGTAACATCGCCCTTCTCCTCCCCCGTCTATTGTATATAAGTTACTATACCTACGTAACATCGCCCTTCTCCTACCTCGTCTATTGTATATAATATCCAGTTACTATACCTACGTAACATCCCTCTTCTCCTCCCTCATCTATTGTATATAATATCCAGTTACTATACCTACGTAACATCGCCCTTCTCCTCCCTCGTCTATTATATATAAGTTACTATACCTACGTAACATTGCCCTTCTCCTCCCCCGTCTATTGTACATAAGTTACTATACCTACGTAACATCGCCCTTCTCCTCCCCCGTCTATTGTATATAATATCCAGTTACTATGCCTAAGTAACATCGCCCTTCTCCTCCCTCGTCTATTGTATATAATATCCAGTTACTATACCTACGTAACATCGCCCTTCTCCTCCCTCGTCTATTGTATATAAGTTACTATACCTACGTAACATCACCCTTCTCCTCCCTCGTCTATTGTATATAAGTTACTATACCTACGTAACATCGCCCTTCTCCTCCTTCGTCTATTGTATATAATATCCAGTTACTATACCTACGTAACATCGCCCTTCTCCTCCCCCGTCTATTGTATATAAGTTACTATACCTACGTAACATCGCCCTTCTCCTCCCCCGTCTATTGTATATAATATCCAGTTACTATACCTACGTAACATCGCCCTTCTCCTCCCTCGTCTATTGTATATAATATCCAGTTACTATACCTACGTAACATCGCCCTTCTCCTCCCTCGTCTATTGTACATAATATCCAGTTACTATACCTATGTAACATCGCCCTTCTCCTCCCCCGTCTATTGTAGATAATATCCAGTTACTATACCTACGTAACATCGCCCTTCTCCTCCCTCGTCTATTATATATAAGTTACTATACCTACGTAACATCGCTCTTCTCCTCCCTCGTCTATTGTATATAATATCCAGTTACTATACCTACGTAACATCGCCCTTCTCCTCCCCCGTCTATTGTAGATAATATCCAGTTACTATACCTACGTAACATCGCCCTTCTCCTCCCTCGTCTATTATATATAAGTTACTATACCTACGTAACATCGCCCTTCTCCTCCCTCGTCTATTATATATAAGTTACTATACCTACGTAACATCGCCCTTCTCCTCCCTCGTCTATTATATATAAGTTACTATACCTACGTAACATCGCCCTTCTCCTCCCTCGTCTATTGTACATAATATCCAGTTACTATACCTATGTAACATCGCCCTTCTCCTCCCCCGTCTATTGTAGATAATATCCAGTTACTATACCTACGTAACATCGCCCTTCTCCTCCCTCGTCTATTATATATAAGTTACTATACCTACGTAACATCGCTCTTCTCCTCCCTCGTCTATTGTATATAATATCCAGTTACTATACCTACGTAACATCGCCCTTCTCCTCCCCCGTCTATTGTAGATAATATCCAGTTACTATACCTACGTAACATCGCCCTTCTCCTCCCTCGTCTATTATATATAAGTTACTATACCTACGTAACATCACCCTTCTCCTCCCTCGTCTATTGTACATAATATCCAGTTACTATACCTACGTAACATCGCCCTTCTCCTCCCCCGTCTATTGTATATAATATCCAGTTACTATACCTATGTAACATCGCCCCCTTCTCCTCCCTCGTCTATTGTATATAATATCCAGTTACTATACCTATGTAACATCGCCCTTCTCCTCCCCCGTCTATTGTAGATAATATCCAGTTACTATACCTACGTAACATCGCCCTTCTCCTCCCCCGTCTATTGTATATAAGTTACTATACCTACGTAACATCGCCCTTCTCCTCCCCCGTCTATTGTATATAAGTTACTATACCTACGTAACATCGCCCTTCTCCTCCCCCGTCTATTGTACATAATATCCAGTTACTATACCTACGTAACATCGCCCTTCTCCTCCCCCGTCTATTGTATATAAGTTACTATACCTACGTAACATCGCCCTTCTCCTCCCCCGTCTATTGTATATAAGTTACTATACCTACGTAACATCGCCCTTCTCCTCCCCCGTCTATTGTATATAAGTTACTATACCTACGTAACATCGCCCTTCTCCTCCCCCGTCTATTGTATATAAGTTACTATACCTACGTAACATCGCCCTTCTCCTCCCCCGTCTATTGTACATAATATCCAGTTACTATACCTACGTAACATCGCCCTTCTCCTCCCCCGTCTATTGTACATAAGTTACTATACCTACGTAACATCGCCCTTCTCCTCCCCCGTCTATTGTATATAAGTTACTATACCTACGTAACATCGCCCTTCTCCTCCCCCGTCTATTGTACATAATATCCAGTTACTATACCTACGTAACATCGCCCTTCTCCTCCCTCGTCTATTATATATAAGTTACTATACCTACGTAACATCGCCCTTCTCCTCCCCCGTCTATTGTATATTATATCCAGTTACTATACCTACGTAACATCGCTCTTCTCCTCCCTCGTCTATTGTATATAATATCCAGTTACTATACCTACGTAACATCGCTCTTCTCCTCCCTCGTCTATTGTACATAATATCCAGTTACTATACCTACGTAACATCGCCCTTCTCCTCCCCCGTCTATTGTATATAAGTTACTATACCTACGTAACATCGCCCTTCTCCTCCCCCGTCTATTGTATATTATATCCAGTTACTATACCTACGTAACATCGCTCTTCTCCTCCCTCGTCTATTGTATATAATATCCAGTTACTATACCTACGTAACATCGCTCTTCTCCTCCCTCGTCTATTGTACATAATATCCAGTTACTATACCTACGTAACATCGCCCTTCTCCTCCCCCGTCTATTGTATATAAGTTACTATACCTACGTAACATCGCCCTTCTCCTCCCCCGTCTATTGTATATAAGTTACTATACCTACGTAACATCGCCCTTCTCCTCCCCCGTCTATTGTATATAAGTTACTATACCTACGTAACATCGCCCTTCTCCTCCCCGTCTATTGTACATAATATCCAGTTACTATACCTACGTAACATCGCTCTTCTCCTCCCCCGTCTATTGTATATGTTACTATACCTACGTAACATCGCCCTTCTCCTCCCCGTCTATTGTACATAATATCCAGTTACTATACCTACGTAACATCGCCCTTCTCCTCCCTCGTCTATTGTATATAATATCCAGTTACTATACCTACGTAACATCGCCCTTCTCCTCCCTCGTCTATTGTATATAAGTTACTATACCTACGTAACATCGCTCTTCTCCTCCCCCGTCTATTGTATATAATATCCAGTTACTATACCTACGTAACATCGCCCTTCTCCTCCCCCGTCTATTGTATATTATATCCAGTTACTATACCTACGTAACATCGCCCTTCTCCTCCCCCGTCTATTGTACATAAGTTACTATACCTACGTAACATCGCCCTTCTCCTCCCTCGTCTATTGTATATAAGTTACTATACCTACGTAACATCGCCCTTCTCCTCCCTCGTCTATTGTACATAATATCCAGTTACTATACCTACGTAACATCGCCCTTCTCCTCCCCCGTCTATTGCACATAAGTTACTATACCTACGTAACATCGCCCTTCTCCTCCCTCGTCTATTGTACATAATATCCAGTTACTATACCTACGTAACATCGCCCTTCTCCTCCCCCGTCTATTGTATATAAGTTACTATACCTACGTAACATCGCCCTTCTCCTCCCTCGTCTATTGTACATAATATCCAGTTACTATACCTACGTAACATCGCTCTTCTCCTCCCTCGTCTATTGTATATAATATCCAGTTACTATACCTATGTAACATCGCCCTTCTCCTCCCCCGTCTATTGTACATAAGTTACTATACCTACGTAACATCGCCCTTCTCCTCCCCCGTCTATTGTATATAATATCCAGTTACTATACCTACGTAACATCGCCCTTCTCCTCCCCGTCTATTGTACATAAGTTACTATACCTACGTAACATCGCCCTTCTCCTCCCCCGTCTATTGTATATAAGTTACTATACCTACGTAACATCGCCCTTCTCCTCCCCCGTCTATTGTATATAAGTTACTATACCTACGTAACATCGCCCTTCTCCTCCCCCGTCTATTGTATATAAGTTACTATACCTACGTAACATCGCCCTTCTCCTCCCTCGTCTATTGTATATAAGTTACTATACCTACGTAACATCGCTCTTCTCCTCCCTCGTCTATTGTATATAAGTTACTATACCTACGTAACATCGCCCTTCTCCTCCCCCGTCTATTGTACATAATATCCAGTTACTATACCTACGTAACATCGCCCTTCACCTCCCCCGTCTATTGCACATAATATCCAGTTACTATACCTACGTAACATCCCTTCTTATCTTTACAAGGTGACGCCATCAGGTTCCTACATGGCCACTTTTACCCATAATCCATCCTGGATGGGACACAGCTCAGGGACTTGTTCTGCCGTCGGAGGAGAGACGTTTCTCAGGATGCCGGGATCCGTGGTTCCAGATCTGATGCCTCTGGAGTTAGAAGAAGCCAGAAGCCAAGTCCGGGGCATTAGTCCTGAACAACTTCTGCATCGTGATGAGGATGGAGACACGTAAGTGGCCACATGGTTCTTCCAGTCCTGGGATAGCAGGTCCTCCCTATGTATCCCTGGGGCTCCAGGTCAGTAGAGTTTTGAGGCTTATTGATCTGTTTCTTCATGTCATAATTCTTCCCAGAATCCTTCACCTCTATGCAGCAAGAGGCCTGCGCTGTCAGTCTTACGCTGTGGCTGAGCGCTTCGTTCAGTACGATCAGCTGGATGCCAAGGAGCATTATGGGAAGGTCAGATGTCAATCATAGAAGAGCCAATAATGTCCAAAGAGTATGACAAAGAGAGCCCCCCAACCCCAGCTCACCTCTCCTTTCCTCCACAGTCTCCTCTCCTGGTGGCCGTGACCGCCAACCAGCCTGAGATCGTCTATGACCTCCTGACTCTAGGGGCAGATGCCAATGCTTGCGACTGGAAAGGACAGACCGCTCTCCATATCGCAGCAACCTATGGACTCTCTAGTGTCCTCAAGGTGAACTTGCTTTAAAAAATGTTTTTTCAAAAAGTCCTTGAGCCGTATTCTTTCTAGTGAGCAGGACTCGAGAGGTGCAATGGCCGCCATATTGCTTGTCTACAAGCTTTTCCCTCCCAAAAAATACATTGTTCCACTTACATAAGGTGACGTGATGGTGTTTTCTCCATCTATCATCTTACCAAAATGTACATTTTTTTCTTTCTAGGTCTACGTGACCCTTCAGCATGAGAAGAATATTGAGGTGGAGGCCAGAAATTATGAAGGTTAGATGGAAAACTTCTATATTCCTATGTTTATATGAGGTGTATACAGTAAATAAGCCGGGCTACAGTGTCCAAACAGTCCAAGGGAAAGGGCTACCAAACTGTTCTCCCAACCAGAATGTTTGGTATTTGACTCCAAACTCTACGGAGTCCTGTAAAACATGGATACAGCCGAAGGCCACACTTCGCAACAGCCGGAGCATTCACATGTTACCTCCTGAGAGCCATAGCATATACATGTTACCTCCTGACAGCCATAGCATACACATGTTACCTCCTGACAGCCATAGCATACACATGTTACCTCCTGACAGCCATAGCATACACATGTTACCTCCTGACAGCCATAGCATACACATGTTACCTCCTGACAGCCATAGCATACACATGTTACCTCCTGACAGCCATAGCATACACATGTTACCTCCTGACAGCCATAGCATACACGTGTTACCTCCTGACAGCCATAGCATATACGTGTTACCTCCTGACAGCCATAGCATATACATGTCACCTCCTGACAGCCATAGCATACACGTGTTACCTCCTGACAGCCATAGCATACACATGTTACCTCCTGACAGCCATAGCATACACGTGTTACCTCCTGACAGCCATAGCATATACGTGTTACCTCCTGACAGCCATAGCATATACGTGTTACCTCCTGACAGCCATAGCATACACATGTTACCTCCTGACAGCCATAGCATACACATGTTACCTCCTGACACCCATAGCATACACGTGTTACCTCCTGACAGCCATAGCATACACGTGTTACCTCCTGACAGCCATAGCGTACACGTGTTACCTCCTGACAGCCATAGCGTACACGTGTTACCTCCTGACAGCCATAGGGTACACATGTTACCTCCTGACAGCCATAGCATACACATGTTACCTCCTGACAGCCATAGCATACACACGTTACCTCCTGACAGCCATAGCGTACACACGTTACCTCCTGACAGCCATAGGGGACACGTTACCTCCTGACAGCCATAGCATACACATGTTACCTCCTGACAGCCATAGCGTACACATGTTATAAAGATTTGGAACAACCTACTGGATGACTTCTCCTTCAAGTTAATGGAACAGGTACTATTAAAGAGGAAAACGCTGAGAGATAATTTAGTAGTAGACATCAACAAAAAACTCCTAGACCTAAAACCATTCATCTCCACCAAAGAATTCCTTCTACAGAACCAGGATATTAACACTAGAATCATGCAGCTGCAGAAGGACACTATATACAAGAAAGCCAATAAACTACACCGTGACAGAGAGGACCAACGACGCGGAGTATACAGAACTTGGAACAAAAAGAACAGAACAACAGGGGTTGCTAAACCGGATGAACCTATCACCGAAGTACAAACGTCAGAAGACTCCAAAACACCAAGTTCCCCTTATACACATAGACAGAGATACCCTTATAAGTCTCACACTAGAACAACATACACCCAAAACCACCTTTCCAATAAAGGAATCTGTAATACGGACAGAGTGAACTCCACCAAACCTAAAACATACACTAAAACATATTTCAACAGTTCCAAAAGAGGACCTCAATCTGGACTCAAAAACCCACCACCGGCCCCCAATAGAACTAACTCCAGGAGGGAGAAGAATCCTGATCCTCCCGCTACCTCTTCCATTCAATGTAGCAATCACTTGCCCATCAACTCCCCAGGATACAGCACGCCAACGAGAACTCCCAAACAATCCCTTAACGATCTAAAAGAGATCAGAGAGAACATAGACAGAATAAAAGCCAAGTACAGAGAATCAAACATCCTCCAATACTCACCCCAGCCAAGCAACATTGGCCAGAAAGGAAAAGGTCCACCGATTAACGCGTATGAAAACACACCACTGAAAGAACCAGGGGATTCCTTTTTTACAGTACACTTTAGTCCTATTAGCTCACCCATTTTGCCAGAACAAGAAGGTAACACAGCTTCTGGAACCAACAATATCATTATTGATAATACAGCTCACAATAGTAAGGCCACTGTACCCTTTTTGCAACCTGGAATTTATAGGAATACCACCACAGGAAATCTCACTGAAGAAACTGCAACAGAAACGCCTTTTTTGGAATCAGGCCCGAACCCAAGGACCAAAGAGAAGGAAAAAGGGAAACATCTCATTACCAACTTCTTCCCCCTAAGGACATCTCAGAAACACAAAAGAAAAAATCGAGACGAGGAAGAAGAGGAGGACTCGAGAATAGAAAAATCAGAAGAAGACATACACAACAGCAAAAAAGAAAAGAAACAACACTACTAAGAACAACTACTAATGAAAGCAATGACCAAACTAACCAAAACATAAAAATTTTCAATTTATCGACGCATATTTTGAACACAAATGAACTATCCCTACTGCAGAAGGGACTGTCATTCTGTCCACAAAACCAGACAAAGAATTTTGATGTGTACTTAGACCTACACAAATTCATAAGAAAACTGACGTTACAGAGACACTTTTCGCTTCCGTCCAATCAGAACAGAATGCCGTCGAAAAACGGAATCCATGACAATCCAGTTAAAGGTAAACACCCTAAACTGCAGACCAAATCCAGATTCTATCCAGTGGAAATTCAAGGACCCTCCATAAAAACATTTTTGGATGCAGTCTCAGAAGACATAAATTGTTTAATACCCACAAAAAAGTGCACAAAGAAAGAAGGAAGACTTAGTAAGGGGGAACGCCAGGCTCTCAAAACATTTAGATCTAATAAGGAACTCGTAATCAGACCAGCAGATAAAGGAGGGGGAATCGTGATACAGAATTACCACGATTACCACACGGAAGCACTAAGGAACCTCCAAGATCTGGAATATTATAAGGTCATGGAAACAGATCCTTTCCCTGAATTGCAACAAAAGGTAACCAGATTAATTGAAGATGCCCTGACCAGGGAAATAATCACCAAGGAGGAAAAGAAATTCATGCTAATCCGGAATCCCTCCAGACCATTCTACTATCATCTCCCTAAGATTCATAAATCAGAAACCAATCCACCAGGAAGACCCATTATTTCGGGCATAAATAGCTCCCTATGCAATATATCCCAATATCTTGATCTATTACTACAGGAATATGTGCTAGACCTGGATTCCTATTTAAAAAATTCAGATTCATTGATAAGCCTTCTAAAAAATGAAACATGGTCTAACGAGACCATTATGCTAACAATGGACGTCTCTGCACTCTATACCAATATCAAGCATAACATAGGACTAGAATGTATTGACAGCTTCCTACTACAAGATACAAAAATACCAGAAGACCAAAGAAATTTCCTAATGAATTGTCTGAAATATATATTGGAGAACAACTTTTTCGAATATAACGGCACAATTTACCATCAAATATGCGGGACAGCCATGGGGACTAGAGTGGCACCGGCATACGCAAACTTATTCATGGGCAGGTTTGAAGAGAAATTCATCAAAACACACGCCTTATACCATAAAAATGTAAGACTATACAAACGTTACATAGATGACCTCTTCCTTTTATGGGAGGGGGAAAGTGGAGAAATCAATAAGTTTGTAAGTGACATCAACCAGAACAAGTGGGGAATAACACTCGTACCACATCATTCCAAAGTACAGATAGAATTCCTAGATCTACTAATTTACCATGATCAACATAAATTTCTCACAGCCACTTACTTCAAGCCCGTTGATTCTAACAGCTACCTTCCTTTTGATAGTAGTCACTCCAAAAAATGGAAAGTGAACATTCCCTTCGGACAGTTCAGAAGAGTGAGGAAGAATTGCACACTAGAGAGTAAATATAATGAACAGGCGACCATCATCCACAAGAGATTTAAATCAAAAGGTTTCCCAGAAGAATTAATTAGTGAAGCAAAACTAAGGGCTGGAGCCCTTACACAGGACGAATGCTTGAAAGAAAAAGAAAAAGAAAAACCAGAAGAAAAAGAACAAACCCAATCCTCAAATTTCATTACCACGTATACCACTGATCACAATAAATTAAGACGGATACTAAAAAAACACTGGTACATTCTAAAATTGGACCCGTTCATAAAAGACATCCTACCCGATAAACCAAGGATCATTTACCGTAGGGCACCCAACCTAAAAAGTCTGATAGCTCCTAGTAGACTGCGTAAACACACGAAAGGATTGAGTGAAACCACCAACCCGTCTAAGGGAATCCATAAATGTGGAAAGTCCAGATGTCTATGCTGCCTCTCCTTAAAAATCGGAATGACAGAGTTTAGCAGCAGGGAGGGTGAAAAATTTCCTATTAAATTTTCCCTCACATGCACTTCCAGTTATGTTGTATATGTGATAGAATGCCCATGTTCATATCAGTATGTCGGGCGCACGACACAGCCATTACACCTAAGATTAAATGGCCATAGACTGAATATCAGAAGAGGCTTCCAAAAACACGGATTGTCCAGACACTTCTATGAAAAACATGACTGCGACTTCAGAAAATTGATAATCTATCCCATTGATCACATACCTATACATGTGAACAATAGATTGGGTAATTTAATTAGAAAAGAGATGTATTGGATATATCGCTTGAATATACTCCAACCCCGAGGATTAAACGAGATCACAGAAATGATTGAGTAACCAAACTTCATAACAATATGTTTTGTTTTTTTTTGTTGTTTTTTTTTTTTTTATACAGTGGAACACCTACCTGCGTCCGCGAAGATTATATTTTCATTTTATTATTCATTTCATTTTATTATCTAATATCCTTTGAATCTATTCCCTACCAGTCTCTAGCATAATATTGTGTGCAGAAAACACTCTAAACTCCCACAAAAAAAAACAAAGAAACAAACAAAAAAACAAAAAAATAAAAAAACCAAAAGTAGCTGTTCGACTGGAATCTGTCTGGCTGGGGATTTGAACATGGGATGCCAGCTGCCGGGGTCGGGACATCTGTCGGCTCACCACCCGGCAGGTTCATTCCAGGTAAAGGATTTAGAGTTAGAACTAGACACATATCAAAAGCCAACAAGTGTTGGTGTATGTATATACACAGTAAAATGTCAGTTTGTATTTTTTATGTATTTATTTCATGTATTTTTATATATTTATTTATGATTAAGTACAAGCACGTATTTCCCAAGAACATTACAATGTTTTGAGTAAACAATGAAAGTAGACTGAAGATGAGAGCACAGCCAATGACAGTCCACCCCGGGAAATTTGAATGTTGAATCTCCCGCCCCGGCCCATTATAAATAGAGAGCTTGTCCATATGGTTTCAATTATCTGATGAAGAGGCATGTTCCTCGAAACGTATTTTATTTTACGTCATGCAATAAAGTAGTTTAAGATTTTAATACTACGACTCCATCATCTCCTTGATAATTTTTGGAAAATCCGCTCAGCGCCGGACACCAGAGTACACCACGTATCCTGCCTGGATAAAGTGATCTTGCACACCTCCTGACAGCCATAGCATACACATGTTACCTCCTGACAGCCATAGCATACACACGTTACCTCCTGACAGCCATAGCATACACACGTTACCTCCTGACAGCCATAGCATACACACGTTACCTCCTGACAGCCATAGCATACACACGTTACCTCCTGACAGCCATAGCATACACATGTTACCTCCTGACAGCCATAGGATACACATGTTACCTCCTGACAGCCATAGCGTACACATGTTACCTCCTGACAGCCATAGCGTACACATGTTACCTTCTGACAGCCATAGGGGACACGTTACCTCCTGACAGCCATAGCATACACATGTTACCTCCTGACAGCCATAGCATACACATGTTACCTCCTGACAGCCATAGCATACACATGTTACCTCCTGACAGCCATAGCGTACACATGTTACCTTCTGACAGCCATAGGGGACACGTTACCTCCTGACAGCCATAGCATACACACGTTACCTCCTGACAGCCATAGGGTACACATGTCACCCCCTGACAGCCATAGCATACACACGTTACCTCCTGACAGCCATAGGGTACACACGTCACCTCCTGACAGCCATAGCATACACATGTTACCTCCTGACAGCCATAGCATACACATGTTACCTCCTGACAGCCATAGCATACACATGTCACCTCCTGACAGCCATAGTGTACACATGTTACCTCCTGACAGCCATAGCGTACACATGTTACCTCCTGACAGCCATAGCGTACACATGTCACCTCCTGACAGCCATAGCGTACACATGTTACCTCCTGACAGCCATAGCGTACACGTGTTACCTCCTGACAGCCATAGCATACACATGTCACCTCCTGACAGCCATAGGATACACATGTTACCTCCTGACAGCCATAGCGTACACGTTACCTCCTGACAGCCATAGCATACACATGTCACCTCCTGACAGCCATAGGATACACATGTTACCTCCTGACAGCCATAGCATACACACGTTACCTCCTGACAGCCATAGCATACACATGTTACCTCCTGACAGCCATAGCGTACACATGTTACCTTCTGACAGCCATAGCATACACATGTTACCTCCTGACAGCCATAGGGGACACGTTACCTCCTGACAGCCATAGCATACACATGTTACCTCCTGACAGCCATAGCGTACACATGTTACCTCCTGACAGCCATAGCGTACACATGTTACCTTCTGACAGCCATAGGGGACACGTTACCTCCTGACAGCCATAGCATACACATGTTACCTCCTGACAGCCATAGCATACACACGTTACCTCCTGACAGCCATAGCGTACACATGTTACCTCCTGACAGCCATAGGGGACACATGTCACCTCCTGACAGCCATAGCATACACGTGTTACCTCCTGACAGCCATAGGATACACGTGTTACCTCCTGACAGCCATAGCATACACATCTTACCTCCTGACAGCCATAGCATACACGTGTTACCTCCTGACAGCCATAGCATACACATCTTACCTCCTGACAGCCATAGCATACACGTGTTACCTCCTGACAGCCATAGCATACACGTGTTACCACCTGACAGCCATAGCATACACATGTTACCTCCTGACAGCCATAGCATACACATGTTACCTCCTGACAGCCATAGCATACACATGTTACCTCCTGACAGCCATAGGATACACATGTTACCTCCTGACAGCCATAGGATACACATGTTACCTCCTGACAGCCATAGCATACACATGTTACCTCCTGACAGCCACAGCATACACATGTTACCTCCTGACAGCCATAGGATACACATGTTACCTCCTGACAGCCATAGGATACACATGTTACCTCCTGACAGCCATAGCATACACATGTTACCTCCTGACAGCCATAGGATACACACGTTACCTCCTGACAGCCATAGCGTACACACGTTACCCCCTGACAGCCATAGGATACACATGTTACCTCCTGACAGCCATAGGATACACACGTTACCTCCTGACAGCCATAGCGTACACACGTTACCTCCTGACAGCCATAGGCTGTATCTATGTTTTTCTAGCGGCCTTAAGGCTGCATCCAACATCTTCAGACGCGGGAGTCAAATGCTTAAGCTTCGGACTCTGAGATTGTTGTCAAATCCAAACAGTTTGAGAACTCCGCTCAACAATACCCATGACCCGTAAGGCGTTTTATAGAGTTGTGCCCACTGATCCTCCTCTCCATGTCACACAGGCTTGGTTCACTGTAGACTTGTTTCTCCTGATCCCGCAGGACTGACTCCGCTACACTGTGCTGTAATCTCACACAACAACGCCTACAAGAGCAAAAAGAGCCAGAACAGCCCAAACCCTCAGCAACGTGAGAAGGAAACCATTGCTTGTATCCAACTACTGCTGCAAATGGGGGCCAGCTGCACCAGTCAGGTACCAGTACTTACCCGATACTCCGCTGGTCACTACATTGACCTCTAAGTGATGACTACTTAAGGAAGAAGCAACATTTTTGCCTTTCGTTAGGCCCCCAGGTGCCATAGTACCTCACATCCTCCAATTACATTACAGTGGTAGGGGTCACCCTATCTCTGATCTGGCAATTAGATCTCCATATCCTACTATTACCGTCAGGGCAGGAAGAGCTTCATCTATGGTTATAAGGTTATTGGTGGTCCCAGCCATCCATATATATGACTGATCACTATATAATGCTATAGATCTCTGGTGGTCTCAGCCATCCACGTATATGACTGATCACTATATAATGCTATAGATCTCTGGTGGTCCCAGCATCCATGTATATGACCGATCACTATATAATGCTATAGATCTCTGGTGGTCCCAGCATCCATGTATATGACCGATCACTATATAATGCTATAGATCTCTGGTGGTCCCAGTCATCCATGTATATGACCGATCACTATATAATGCTATAGGAGATCTCTGGTGGTCCCAGCAATCCATGTATATGACCGATCACTATATAATCCTATAGATCTCTGGTGGTCCCAGCCATCCATGTATATGACCGATCACTATATAATGCTATAGATCTCTGGTGGTCCCAGTCATCCATGTATATGACCGATCACTATATAATGCTATAGGAGATCTCTGGTGGTCCCAGCAATCCATGTATATGACCGATCACTATATAATCCTATAGATCTCTGGTGGTCCCAGCCATCCATGTATATGACCGATCACTATATAATGCTATAGGAGATCTCTGGTGGTCCCAGCCATCCATGTATATGACCGATCACTATATAATGCTATAGGAGATCTCTGGTGGTCCCAGCATCCATGTATATGACCGATCACTTTATAATGCTATAGATCTCTGGTGGTCCCAGCCATCCATATATATATGACCGATCACTATATAATGCTATAGATCTCTGGTGGTCCCAGCCATCCATGTATATGACCGATCACTATATAATGCTATAGATCTCTGGTGGTCCCAGCCATCCATGTATATGACCGATCACTATATAATGCTATAGATCTCTGGTGGTCCCAGTCATCCATGTATATGACCGATCATTATATAATGCTATAGATCTCTGGTGGTCCCAGCCATCCATGTATATGACCGATCACTATATAATGCTATAGATCTCTGGTGGTCCCAGCCATCCATATATATATGACCGATCACTATATAATGCTATAGATCTCTGGTGGTCCCAGCCATCCATGTATATGACCGATCACTATATAATGCTATAGAAGATCTCTGGTGGTCCCAGCCATCCATGTATATGACCGATCACTATATAATGCTATAGGAGATCTCTGGTGGTCCCAGCCATCCATGTATATGACCGATCACTATATAATGCTATAGATCTCTGGTGGTTCCAGCCATCCATGTATATGACCGATCACTATATAATGCTACATTACCACTAAGCAGAAGATGGACTCTCCATGTTTGTTGCCTCCAGCCATTGATGGCCACAACAGCTTCTACTTTGTGCATTTCCTAATGTATTTCTGGAATATTTGCCCATATCCGGCCAACTTTAATACTTGGTAGGAAGAGGCAGAATCCATTGTAGGTGACATGAAACAGATATTGACTTCATTAAACAGGAAATCAAGAGTAACAAGACAGTGCTCCACCTGGCCGTGCAAGCTGGGAACATCCCTCTAGTCAAGTATTTCCTTGAGATGTCTCATGCCAATCACCCTGGACTCATCAACGTGAAGGTGAGCAATACCGACTCCATCTTCTCACGTTCTATTTCCAACAATAGAAAAGCTGTATCCGCTCTCTGATCTTGGACACCATTACAATTTGTAGCTAATTGACCACAAGGTATGGTCTCCATTATATATGACCATGGGTGGTCTTCTCCATCACACGTAGTGTTTTTGTCCTGACCTCATACCTTGCTGGACACGAGCCCTGCTCTCCATCGTTCCTCACGGTGGATTTAGTCTCCCCGGAATGTAATTCCTGCAGTTCTGTATGGTCAGCTGGTCTTCATGATGGATAGTGTTGAGCAGACATGCTGAACTGTTGGGGTATGGCAACCTTCTCCAAACCTGAGCGCTTAGGATTTGACTCTTGTTGGCTAGAAAAGTTGGATGCCTCCCTAGGGAGTCCTAGAAAACATGGATACACTAATAGGTTGTGTTCATGTTTTCCCATGCTCCCTAGGGCTGCATCTATCTTCTCCAGCCACCAAGAGTCAAATCCTGAGAGCTCAGGTTTGGAGAAGGCTGCCATACCCCAACAGTTCAGCATGTCTGCTCAACACTTATGATGGAGGAACCCAGACCTAGCCTTAGCACACTAGTGGAGCCTCTGACAGCTCAGAAAACCATTGATATCCTCAGGGACATGTCACTAGAGATGAGCGAACCGGTTTGGGTTGGGTCCATCCGAACCCGAACGTTCGGCATTTGATTAGCTGGGGCTGCTGAACTTGGATAAAGCTCTAAGGTTGTCTGGAAAACATGGATACAGCCTATGACTATATCCATGTTTCCCACATCGCCTTAGGGCTTTATCCAAGTTCAGCAGCCACCACTAATCATATGCCAAAAGTTCGGGTTCAGATGGACTCCAGCTGCTCCAGGTTTGCTCATCTCTACATGTCACCCATTTAGGTTGACCTACACCCATTGGCCACCAAGAAGACATGTCCATAGTCATTGAACCATAGTGGATGGCCAGAGTTAGCTGTGGTTAGCTCTAGAACATCTGATGCTTCCGCGTCTTTATAATGTTTCTTTGTTTGCTTCCCGACCATAATGTCAGATTTACATCCACCTCTTTCATACAGGCCCATGGAAATACAGCTTTGCACATGGCAGCGGCTTTACCACCTACTCGCTCCACTGAGTATCTGATCCAGCTCCTGCTTTTCTATGGGGGTGATCCAAGCACCCGCAACCTGGAGAACGAGCAGCCGGCCCACCTGGTGCCTCCTGGAGAGTTTTCCGAGCAGGTACATACTAGAGAATCTTCCCTTTGTTATATTCCTAATAGCACAGCTCCTTCCGTATACCCTTATAGCTGCTGGTGAGAAAGACAACAGGTTGGTGTGGGAGGAGGGGGATGCAGCTGCAGGTTTTACAGTGAGAGGAAGCAGACATGTGACATCACAGCAGGAAGAGCTCGCCCACTCACCAAATATAGAAGGAGGACATAACCCTCCAAAAAAAGAATAAATCCCCATTTGTAGAACCATTTAAGCCCCGCCCATTATCTTCCTAGGAACACCAGCTTTAGGGAACATTTGCATACACCCGCCCACCTGTTCAGTCCCACAATACCCTGGATTATGGAGAAGCTTTATGATGTCACTGCTGATAGAATGTGATTATAATCTCCAGGTTTCCATGTTTCAGATTAAAGCGCTCTTAAAGAGAAGACGTGTGATGTCATCGGTCCGCAACCAATCAGCAACTTCCTTATAGGAAACAACAGAACAGGACTGCTTTTCTAGTCCCAAAGTCAAATTTCTCCAACTAGTGAAGGAATAACATGAAGTCTATAACAATGTAGAGTCCCAAGGACTGAGACTGAAGGTCCTATTACACCAACAGATCTGACCACAGATTATCTGCCAAAGATTTGAAGCCAAACCAGGAACAGACTATAAACAGAGAACAGGTCATAAAGGAAAGACTGAGATTTCTCCTCTTTTTAAATCCACTCCTGGGTTTGGCTTCAAATCTTTGGCAGATAATCTGTCGTCAGATCTGATGGTGTAATAGGGCCTTAAGAGTCCATTTACACAGAAAGATTATCTTACAGATTATCTGACAAAGATTTGCAGCCAAAGCCAGAAACAGACTATAAACAGAGATCAGATCATAAAGGCAAGACTGAGATTTCTGCTCTTTTCAAATCCATTCCTGGCTTTGGCTTCAAATCTTTGGCAAATAATCTGTCAGATAATCTTTCTGTGTAAATGGACCCTTAGTGGGGGGTATTAGGGGAGAACGAGGTGTCATCATCCACAGTGTTCATTGTAGTTTCTGTGAAACTGCCCCCCAGTGATTACCAAGGTGGAACAAGAATCGTGTACAGCAGGTAAGGAACAGACTGTTCTAGAATACTGCTACTCGTATCTATGGAGAGACCTATCAATCAAGGCCGGGGGGCAGAGAGAAGCTGCTGGGCCCGCCCCAATGACTCTGAACCTCAGTTATGATTCCACTTTAAGGCCGCAGTGTCACCATTGTAATAACGGAGCCATGAGAGGGACAACAGGTTCCCCACCTAGCAGGATGTGTTTTCCTGTTCCTGTTGCGCAGAGGATCGGGAAGATCAGGGTCTCTCTGTCTCTTCTTATCTGCTGTAACTGGTTCTAGAAGAGTTCTCCACCATAAATCCCATTTCTGTGAAATGAAAACCTCTTCACTATGGACCATATTGGTCTACCCCAGAAGGCCGCCAGCCGCCATGTCTCCTCGCCATGCTGACCTCTGGGATCCTTTACCACATATATATTATTTATTATAGAGTCCTATGGACTTTTTAACAGGCTGATCATCGTCCACATAAAAGACTGCGGAACAGACAAACGCTGATGGCCGGGATTGTGCGGCTCTATATGCGTATATCCCCCTGTGTGATGGAGGTGAATGACCCAGAGATAGTACAGGGGACCATTCCCCGGCAATTACCGTTAAAGGGTTCCTCAAACCATTGTCATATGACTTGTACATGGGCGATTGGCACCAGTATTAGGCCGGTGTCTGCCCGTGTATTAGGAGCCTTAGGAACCCTCGTATAATGCTCCTGCTCTGGGCCTCAGTAGAAATTAGGGATATTCCAGTGCGGGCCAAAATGATATAGTGTGGCAGGGTTGTGGTACCTAACCCAATCTCCTGCTGGTCCTTTGCAGCGTCTGTTCGCCTGCCTGTTACCTGTCCCTGCTTCTTTTCTTCTGCCTGCTCCCTGTCCCCGCCCCTTTTCTTCTGCCTGCTCCCTGTCCCCGCCCCTTTTCTTCTGCATGTTCCCTGTCCCCGCCTCTTTTCTTCTGCCTGCTCCCTGTCCCCGCCTCTTTTCTTCTGCCTGCTCCCTGTCCCCGCCCCTCTTTTTCTGCCTGCTCCCTGTCCCCGTCCCTTTTCTTCTGCCTGCTCCCTGTCCCCGCCCCTTTTCTTCTGCCTGCTTCCTGTCCCCTCCCCTTTTCTTCTGCCTGTTCCCTGTCCCCGCCTCTTTTCTTCTGCCTGTTCCCTGTCCCCACCCCTTTTCTTCTGCCTGCTCCCTGTCCCCGCCCCTTTTCTTCTGCCTGCTTCCTGTCCCCGCCCCTTTTCTTCTGCCTGCTCCCTGTCCCCGCCCCTTTTCTTCTGCCTGCTCCCTGTCCCCGCCTCTTTTCTTCTGCCTGCTCCCTGTCCCTTGTCTCCTTTATGCACAACCAACAAAAAGAAACCCTTGAATTATTTGAATGAAGAGAATTTAACCAAAGTCATATCACCAAAGCACTAATTCTTTGTTTCATAAATCCCAAAACAATCCCATAAAAACAACATATACACACAGGACATTTAAAAACCGGGTGCAGGGGACCGTAGCAAAATACCCACACAATCAGATTAAATTAAAAAAAAAGGGGGGAAAAACAGTTTATATCAATAAATGGAATGGCGGATGGCTCAATCCATATTCCATAATGTGATAAAGATAATAAAGATGTGGTACAGAGTGTTACAATACAATCCAATGGCTAAATTGCCTAAAAAGAGAAGTTATACACTCAGACCATTACCACCCCTAGGAATGCCATTCCTCCATAACTGCACCCCCTGCACCTCACCCCCAACGTGTTTCATGGACCTTTATCAAGGAGTGGTCACCCCAGTGGTTATCAGGGAGGGGATTGTATTGTAACAACACTCTGTACCATATCTTTACAATTGTATTTGCACATTATGGTATATGGATTGAGCCATCCGCCATCCCATGTATTGATATAAACCGTTTTCCCCCCCTTTTTTGTAATTTAATCTGATAGTGTGGGTATTTTGCTATGGTCCCCTGCACCCGGTTTTTAAATGTCTTGTGTGTATATGTTGTTTTTATGGGATTGTTTTGGGATTTATCAAACAATAACTTTGGTTATATTCTCTTTATTCAAATAATTCAATTGTCTCTTTTTCTTAGTTGTGCATATGAGTTGAACCCTTGTATGTTGATGATTGGTCAGAGGCCCTAATATAGGTTTTGTCCCTTGTCTCCTTTGCCTGCTCCTTGTCCCCGATTTTATTCTACTCTGCCTGCTCCCTCTCTCCACTCCTTGTCTCCTCTGCCTGCTCCCTGTTGCTACCCCTCATCTCTTCTGCCTGCTCCTTGTCCCCGCCCCTTTTCTTCTTCCTGCTCCCTATCTCCACCCTTGTTTTTTCTACCTGCTCCCTGTCCCCGCCCCTCATCTCCTCTACTGCCTTCCTGTCCCCGCCCCTCATCTCCTCTGCCTGCTCCTTGTCCCCGCCCCTCATCTCCTCTGCCTTCTCCCTGTCCCCGCCCCTCATCTCCTCTGCTGCCTTCCTGTCCCCGCCCCTCGTCTCCTCTGCCTGCTCCCTGTCCCCGCTCCTGGTGTCCTCTGCCTTCTCCCTGTCCCCGCCCCTCGTCTCCTCTGCCTGCTCACTGTCCCCGCCCCTCATCTCCTCTGCTGCCTTCCTGTCCCCGCCCCTCATCTCCTCTGCCTTCTCCCTGTCCCCGCCCCTCATCTCCTCTGCTGCCTTCCTGTCCCCGCCCCTCGTCTCCTCTGCCTGCTCCCTGTCCCCGCTCCTCGTGTCCTCTACCTTCTCCCTGTCCCCGCCCCTCATCTCCTCTGCCTGCTCACTGTCCCCGCCCCTCATCTCCTCTGCTGCCTTCCTGTCCCCGCCCCTCATCTCCTCTGCCTTCTCCCTGTCCCCGCCCCTCATCTCCTCTGCTGCCTTCCTGTCCTTGCCCCTCGTCTCCTCTGCCTGCTCCCTGTCCCCGCTCCTCTGCCTTCTCCCTGTCCCCGCCCCTCGTCTCCTCAGCCTGCTTCTTGTCCCCGCCCCTCATCTCCTCTGTAGGCTTCCAAGAGCTCAGAGCAGGACCAGTCCTCTCAGCCAATCACAGCCTGAGACAGGAAAGCTCAGTGGCCAGTGATTGGCTGAGCAGGCAGGTCCTGCTTCTTTTCTGGGGCAGACAGAAGACAGGGGCTGCGGGGCAGGTAATCATAGGATTCTTTTTAATTTCTCTACAGCCCCGGCACTATATATACTTTCATACATTTTTGCCCCGCTATTACACATTATCATTACTATAGAATCTCAGAATTCTATATAATTATACAAAATTTACTAAAATGTGCAACAATTTCTATAAGAGATGATTGGGCCCCATGTACGCGGTCATGTTATGTCTCTATATTATAGTATCTGTATTATGTGAGTCTATGGGCCCTCTCTGTATACCGCTCTACCTCTTCCTTATGGAGATCTGACCCCATGGTGTGCTGTCCCATAGGAGTCCATAGAACATACAAAGAACAAGCACCGCACAGGGGTTCATACTGGGAACGAGCATCCCATAGGGGCCAATACAAGGAACAAGCTTCCCATAGGGGCCAATACAAAGAACAAACTTCCCATAGGGGCCCATATGGGAAACGAGCATCCCATAGGGGCCCATACTGGGAACGACCGCCCCATAGGGGCCCATACAAAGAAAAAGCTTCCCATAGGGACCCATACAAGGAACAAGTGCCCCATAGGGGCCCATACTGGGAAGCACTGGGCACCAGGTGCAGCACTTCCCCATAGGCCTCATCGTGTCCAGCGGGCCGCTATGCCGCTTGGGATGCCTCAACTGTTTCCAAATGGAAAGATTTTATTTTTTTCTACCTATTTAACCTGATATTTAATTTTCACACATTTTGTCTTTATTTATTCTGTCAATTGTGTTTAATTTATCATTGGGGAAAAATCTTCTGTAATTGGGTCACGAGGGGTTAATGCAGAATTAAGCTAAAAACGGAAAATAAAGGTTTGTGAGAATTCTTTGTCTTCTTTCCTTTCTTTTTTTTTTAAATATTTATTTATTAGTGCTTCGACAATACAGTGGAAAACCGTGTTGGAGTCGCAGCGCCCATTTTATAATTTTATCGTAGCAATATTGCGAGTAAGAAATCACAGAACAGATTCAAATTCAAATTTCCAAAGCAAGATCAACGCAAACCTTGGTTGAACCAATAAAAACATCACAAAAAAAAGGTTCACTAAGTCAAAATTTACAGGCACACACCAAGTAACTAGTACTGAATATGGTCTTGGAGATCTAGTATACCTTAAAGAATAGGGGCGTCTCCAGACATGTCCAGTAGGTCATAAACCGGGTGTTAAGTAATAGCGGTATCACCCCCAGAATACCCACCAAGTCCAATAAAGGAGAAAGAAGACAGAAGTGTAGGGAAAAAGAAAGAGAGAAGAAAAAGAAAAAAAACAAAAAAACACTACCACATAACACGACAACACACTTCACACACAAGACAAAGGGGGGGGGGAGAGCGGAAAAGGGGGACACAAAAAAAGGTCACTGAAGGGGTCTCGTGGAATTTAATCCTATAGAAGCCGACCTCCCAGCACAGACTGCATCAACCTCATAGAGGCAGCCTAAGAGGGCCCAGCGCATCTTTAAGGTCTTCCTTTAGGTACCAGGTAGAAAGTCTATATGGGTAAACAAAGGAGTGGACCTGTTCTCTCGTGAAATGCTTCAGAAGAAACGTCCTCCATTTAGAAAAAAACTGCTTTGCGTGTTTCTCCGTATTGCGTTCTGCCTCTAAGCGGTCTGCTGCCAAAAAGACCTTCAGGTCCTCAACCACCATAGAGATCGTGGGCGGGGAAGGGTTGAGCCACTCCCAGAGCAACACTCTTAGCTATCAGTTATATACCATGCACCAAAGGCGGAACCAATTTCAGCCCGGATGAGTCAATAATAGTAGATTCAATAGATTGGAAGATCAGGGGTAGGGGTTCTTCAGGTAGTACCAGTTTCCAATGTGTGGCTATATATATCACAACCTCCTTCCAGAAGGACTGGGATAGTGAGCAGGACCATATGCCATGCCAAAAGTCCGTGGCCGGAATCCGACATTTAGGACAGTGGAGGATTCGGTTAGGGTGCAGAGGCGAAGCTGGTAAGTTGAAACCAAAATAAGCATTGTGCATCACCTTAAAAAGGGTTTCCCTCCAGACTTCACATATGACGTGCTTCCTAACACTATCCCAGCCCTCCAGGATCTTGTCTTGGACATCAGGGTCCGCTCAGGGGTGATTCTAGCCTCTCTGCTGCCCAAGGCGAACTATAGAATGACGCCCCCCCCCCCCCCCCCCGTCAATCCGCCCACATTATAATCCACTACTGCCCCCCCCCCCACTGCTGTCCCCAATAAACATAATGTTTGGTCCCTTGCTGACTTTATAGGAGAGGGGGCTGACTTTATAGGAGAGGTCCCAGCAGCACAGAGGATGTCAGGAGAGGAGGGTGCTAATCCTATAGGAGAGGTCCCAGCAGCACAGAGGATGTCAGGAGAGGAGGGTGCTAATCCTATAGGAGAAGTCCCAGCAGCACAGAGGATGTCAGGAGAGGAGGGTGCTAATCCTATAGGAGAAGTCCCAGCAGCACAGAGGATGTCAGGAGAGGAGGGTGCTGATCCTATAGGAGAGGTCCCAGCAGCACAGAGGATGTCAGGAGAGGAGGGTGCTAATCCTATAGGAGAAGTCCCAGCAGCACAGAGGATGTCAGGAGAGGAGGGTGCTGATCTTTTAGGAGATGGTCCCCCTCTTCCCCCCTTATAGATGGTCCCCCTCTTCCCCCCCTTATAGATGGTCCCCCTCCCCCCCTTATACATGGTCCCCCTCTCCCCCCTCCCTTATAGATGGTCACCCTTCCCCCCTTATACATGGTCCCCCTCTTCCCCCCCCCTTATAGACGGTCCCCCTCCCTTATAGATGGTCCCCCCCTTATAGATGGTCCCCCTCTTTCCCCCCTCCCTTATAGATGGCCCCCCCTTATAGATGGTCCCCCTCTTCCCCCCCTCCCTTATAGATGGTCCCCCTCTCCCCCCCCCCCCCCCCCCCTGCACAGCAGATAAAACAAAAAACAGCGCACAACTCACCTGCCATCCGTTCCCCCGTCGAGCCTCTCTGGTCTGGTCCCCGGCTGATGTGCGGCTGCCCGGGGTGTCCCGTCCTGTCCCCGGCAGCGCGCGCATCACAGATCTCCCCATGCGCCTGTGGCTGTGACTTCCGGCGCACGGGGAGCTCTCTGATGCGCGCGCTGCCGGGGACAGGACGGGACACCTCCGGCAGCCGCGCATCACCCGGGGGACTAAAGGCTGCATTCCCACGTTCCGTGATCCTGACGGATCACGGACGTGGAATGCATGTACTGGAGCCCCCCCGCCCCCGGGAAGTATCTGTAATGAGATGCTGTGAGCGGGGGGGACTGTATTCATAAGCGCCGCACTGTAGTAACAGCACGGCGCGGCTGATTTAGTACAGCGCGGCGCTTATGAATACAGTCCCCCCCGCTCACAGCATCTCATTACAGATACTTCCCGGGGGTGGGGGGGCTCCAGTACATGGTACAGTCAGTGGCGGATTATAATGTGGGCGGCCGCCGAACCGCTCATATTATAATCTGCCACTGAATGCCGCCCCCATGGTGACAGCTAGTGGCGCCGCCTGAGGCAGACGATTCAGGTCGCCTCATGATTGCGGCGCCCCTGGGTCCGCTAGTATGCCAGCCCATTTAGAGAAGATGGCTTTTTTGTCAATGACTAGGAAATGGTCATTAAGGGCCCTGTAGGTACCTGAGAGGGTCACCTGCCCAGGGTCAGTAGCCATAAAATCCTCAAAGGTATTAGAGGATAGCTCAGCGGTAAGATTTGCAAGCCTTTTCCTGCAAAAGGAAGTTACTTGCCTTATTGCCAAAAAGTGACGCACATCCAGACCATGTTGTTCCCGGATCTCAGCCTCCGTAAGCCACCGTTTTGCCGACTCATGCATTAGCTGCCTTGCTGACTCTATGCCCTTCTCCCTCCACTCTCTAAATAGAGGGTTAGACCGTCCCTGAGGGAATTCAGGGTGTTTCCAAAGAGGTAACCTCTTGGACATAAGAAATGGGAGGCCAAAGGTCTTTCTGACAGCTCTCCACGCCAGTACCGTATCTCGTATAATCAGCGACTTTTTGAGGAGGGGTGGTAAGGAGGGAACTTTAGTGTGCAGACAGGAGAGTAAGGACCAGGGGGCAGCCAATTCAGATTCCATGGGTAAATTGGAGTAGTAACTGGTGTCATTGATCCAATCCACAACATGCCTCAATAAGCACGCCAAATTGTAACCCCGTATGTTAGGGAAATTTGTTCCCCCATCGAATTTAGTTAACATGAGCTTCTGTAAGGAAATTCTCGGCCTCTTCCCGGACCACACATAATGAACAAAAGCAGATTGTAACTTCTGAATATCTTTACGTTTAAGTAGCACCGGAATGGTCTGGAGGGGGTAGAGAAGCTTAGAGAAGCTCATCATCTTAACCAGATGACACCTGCCCATGAAAGAGATAGGTAAATGGAACCACCGTTTTAGTTCAGCGCAAATTTTATGTATAAGTGGGGGGTAATTCATTTGGTTAAGAGAGTGAGGGTCAGCCCCAATTTTAATGTCCAAGTAGGTGAGGTGTGGCTTCACTGCTCCTGATAGGTCTCGCGCTGCCCAAAAGGCAGTAGATAGCTTACGCCCCAGCTCTAGAATTTCACTCTTAGTGTGGTTGATTTTATACCCTGAGAAGGAGCCGAACCGGGCGATATCCCCCAACACCCCATCCAATTGGGCCCTGGGATCCGAGAGAAAAAGCAAGGCATCATCAGCGAAAAAAGCTACTTTAGCTATTGCTTTCCCTACCCTGATCCCCTGATATAGATTACTTTGTCTTAGATGCCTCACAAGAGGTTCCAGGGCCAAATTAAAGAGAAGGGGAGATAGCAGGCAGCCTTGCCTCGTCCCCCTACACAAGGGGAAGCTAGGAGAGAGTCTGGACGGCAATGCTATACGAGCCCTTGGTGCATTGTACAGCCCCCCCAGAAATGTCCTGAAGGCCCCTGTAATACCCAGTTGGTCAAGCACCATCCCGAGCCAGTCCCACCGTACATTGTCGAAAGCCTTTTCGGCGTCAAGGGCAAGTAAAATAGGGGTTTCGCCTGACTCCGGATGGTGCCTCACCCTGTCTAGGACCGTCAGGACCTTCCTGATATTATAAACTGCGGAACGGCCCTTTACAAAGCCAACCTGCGCCAGTCTGGCAATAGAGTGCTCAACCTGTCTGCGAGAATTTTGGAGGGGATCTTTAAGTCGACATTTATTAAGGAAATAAGCCGTCAAAGGAGAGATGATTTCCTCCTGGAGCGTCTTATAAAACTCTCCGTTAAACCCATCCGGGCCTGGGGCCTTACAGTTCGCCAGCCCTTTGATGGCCGACCGAACCTCTTCCTCCGAAAAATCTGCATTTAATGCGTCTCGCTGATCTGCTGAGATGGAAGGGAGAAGGGTCAAGTCAAGAAAGGAAGCTCCTTGGTCTTCCACCTGGGGTGGTGCGGCATAAAGGTGAGTGTAATAGTCCTCCAAGATTTTTATTATGTTAGTAGGGTCACTATGCTGGTTCCCCGCAGCGTCTAATAAAGAGGATATAAATTGGGGAGAGAATTGACCTTTTGCTAATTTAGCCAAAAGTTTCCCTGACTTGTTGCCAAACCTAAAGTATTCAGCCCTCAAGCGATCGGCTGAGGCCTTTACCTTTCGTTCCGCCCACAAGTCAAAATCTGACTTGGCTACTTTCCATTCATCACATTTAGCAGAAGTGGGGGAAGATAGATAAGAGGAGTAAGCATTGCGTAGCTTATCGCTAGCGGCCTTGTATTCCGCCCAGGTGCGTTTTTTGAAAGCCGCCATATACACCATTAAAAAGAGAATGCATCACACGCTGCTCCATAGTGTCCATCCGTGCCGCCGTAGCCGACACCTCTGCCTGCAGCTTGGCAAATGAGGCTTGGATAGCTGCCTCCACCGTTTGCTGTATACCGGCTGCCAGTCGCCTTGTCACCTCCTCAGCAAGGAGGGAGTAATCGAGGGGCCGTAGTGGAGGGGAATCAGCAGTCAAGAAGTCAGGCTGCTGCGCAATATGTACCGGTCCATCTGATTCCCGGTAAGGCCAGGGGTCACTGCCGTCCCTTAACTGAGGTGGTCCGGTGACTGCGGCTCTATTGTAGTGAGGTCGGGGACTGGCGGGTGCGGGAGCTCTGCTACACGCGACCAGTCATGTCAGTTCTTTCTTCTTTCCTTTCTATCATCAAAACCTAAGTCCACCAAATGAAGGAATCTTCTCAGGATTTTAAGTCAGGTTTATTTTTTGTACATTTTATATTTAAATGTTTTTATGAAACAACAACCAATCATTGGGAATGGTTGGAAATTGCATGTATTAACCAGCGGTAAAGACATAGGGGGACATTTATCAAGGGGTTTGCGCCTAATTTTTGGTAAAATGCATTTTTCACCCATTTTTGGTCTAAGTTCTATTTATGAACCAGTATTCAACAGGTGAATATTTTTAGATGCGACTTTTTTTTAATCTGCCTGTTTTAAGTATTCACCCAAAAGTTCGCATAATCCGGGATTAGCGCCCAATTTATCATTTGCGACTTTTTAAAAAGTTGGATAAACAGGCGCAGGCCAATGTCTGGTCAGAACCAGGTGAATAGAACTGCGCAATTTTTTCATAGTTGCGCCTTTTTTGCACCTTTTTATTTAGATGCATTTACTATGGCAGTGCTACGTGTTAATAAATCAGTCACAAGATATTAGAACAAAATACGCACCAATCCCCATTAGAATAGTTGCACTTATTAGACTCCTCAGTAAATGTCCCACATGGTGTATGTTACAAGATAAGAAGGACACGACTGCCAGTACATAAAGAAAAGAACAAATGTGGGAAACCAAACAAAATATAAAGGAAACGGACCACTGAAGCTCTCATCGGGAGTTTAGGTCAGACTCCCAAGATGCATGCATGGGACACTCCGGCTCACCCCATGTCGATAGGTGGGTCCTCCGACACTATGTGTTTTTGGTACCAGGTAGTTATGCAAAAGCACTCTTTTATATAGCTTTATTGCCTATACAGATTCAGCGTTCTATTACTTTCCCAACAATTGAAAAACCTTTCTACGTGAGTTTCCTTCCTCTGCGAGGCCTCCACCCAATCCATTTTCATAATGAAGGAAAGTTTTTCCAGGAATAACTTAAATGGAGGCGCTGTCGGGTGATTCCATGTATGTAAAATGTTTTTCACACCTGCAGCAGAAATCATATATAGTAGTTTTCTACCACCCGCCGAACAAGGGAACTCACTAGTGTCTATATACCCAGATATGGCCCAAATCGGCCCATCAGAACATAGTTAACCAAGTGGGCGGTAGCAAACAATTCAATTCTATTCCAGAACACCGGACACCCCCACAGGGAATGATGTATACCTGCCCCTTCCTCATGACATCTGAAACATTCACTGAATTGGTAAATACCCATCTTGTATCCTCTAAGTGGAGTTATGTATGACCTATGGAATAGCTGCAGCTGCATCTCCAAATATCTGAGAGCTCTTGCATGAGCACGAAGGAGAATGGAGGTTGTCATTCCCGGTATGTCCTGTGACCATTAGGTCAGCGCAGCCGAAGACCCCCCTAGATCCAGAGGAGAATGAACAAATTTGTAATAAAAAGAGGTATGGCCTTGCATGGTGGGAGGGTGTGCTAAGGCTTTTTTTTTACGTGTATGGACCATTCTTGAGGACAGATTCCTGTTAATACCTTGGATATATAGCTACGAGCTTGTAGATATGGGAAAATTTGTATACCTATGTGTGGGAACTAAGGAGAAAATATTATGTGTGTCTGCCTGTAGGAATTGTGATACAGAGCCGAGTCCTTATGCCAACGAAAATGTTCCTTATGAGGAGAACCCTCCTGAAAGTCTGAATTATGAATAAGAGAGAGAAGTGGGGAGTAGAGTGGGTGCAATCCCTTGAGCGCTCTCATTTTGTGCCATGCCTTCCATGTAGCCATTAGTAAGGGGTTGAGCCTGTAAAGATCTGGGATGGTGCAGTAGGGCCGGTGAAGAAAATGGACCAAGGAAAGATGGGAGAGGAATTGCTGGTCACGTTTTGTGTCGGTAAAGTGGTTAGTGTGGTGTATCCAATCCATGGCTATATGCAGGAGAGTTGCAATGTTGTATGCCCGAATATCCGGGAAATTCAAGCCCCCGTTGTTTTAGAAGGTGAAAGGGGATTCTAGATGGTCCCCCCTTCCAAATAAAAGAACGGTATAGGTAATTAAGCATCTTTTCGTCTCTGGGGCGCAGAAATAATAGGAGGGAATCTAAAATGTAGAGAAGGCGCGGGAACTCAATCATTTTTAGGAGGTGTGCTCTACCTACATATGATAGTGGTAAGTTGCACCAGTTTGACACCGAGGATTCCAGTGAAGAAATGTACGGGTGAATGTTAGCTTTGTAAAGGTGAGTACGGTGTTTTCTTAATACCAAGGTATGGCAAAAAGGATATACATAGGTCCAGCGTGGGCGTGGAGGGCCTCGAAGCATCAGGGCCTCAGATTTGTCCAGGTTTATAACGTAACCCGAGAGGGCGCCCAAAGCCTGGAGGTCGTCCAGTAAGGGGGAAAGGTTGGATATAGGGTCTTTTACTACGAGGAGAATGTCATCAGCGAATGCGGTCATGGTGAGATTTTGACAGTAGGGAGGAGCCTCTGCAGAGAGAGTTATGGGAGACAAATAGTACAGAAGAGGGTCAAGAGAGAGGTTAAAGAGAAGAGGGGAGAGAGGGCATCCTTGTCTAGTGCCCGCAAAAATATCAAAAGGCATGGTGTTAAGTCCGTTAATCGTTAATTTAGAATTGGCGTCTGTTTGAGTGTATGTAACAAAATTTAAAAAAGTCGGGCCAAATTGTCTACGTCGGATGGTAGAGTGCAGAAAGGGCCAAACTCAGCAACATAGTAAGGGGGGAGGAAGGGTCATGTGCCTCCACAAGACAGAAGATAGCAGTTCTAATGTTACGGACAGCTTGTCTGTTATGGATGAAACCACGCTGGGAAGGATGTATAAGAGAGGGAAGGATCTGTTGCAGGCGAATCGCTAAGATTTTTGCTATAAATTTGTAGCCACTATTTAGTAGGGTAATAGGATGGTAATATTGTGGGAGTTGGGGATCCTTTCCTGGTTTTGGGAGCAAAATTGTTCTTGAATCTAAAAGGAGATCTACTGGGGCGTTGCGAAGAAACACGTCATCGTATAAGCGAGTAAGTAATGGTATCAAATCCACTTGGAGCATATTATAATATTCATTGCCAAAGCCATCAGGGCCCGGGGTTTTGTTGCAAGGGGATGATTTGATCACATAAGTCACCTTCGCTTCTGTTATTGCCGCGTTAGGATTGCTGGTCTTCCGTTAGGGACGGCAAGTTCAGGCTATCTAGAAAAGAGTCAATTTTGTCCATATCTGTGGGGTTGGCCCTATACAGGTCTTCAAAATAAGTATACAAAATGTCGCTTATTTCCTTGTTGTTTGTGAGGATTGTATTTGTGTCGGGGTCTGTTATAGCTGTGATTGGTGTGAACTTGTTTTTAGAAGAGGTTAAGCGGGCCAACAGACGCCCAGATTTGTTAGCCTGCCTGAAATATTTATTTCGGTCAATTCTCATCAGCCATACCGCCTGTCCCTGAACAAATAGGTTTTGTTGTGACTCCGTGATAACATTTTTTGGAGCGTGGAGAGGGATTTTGTGCGTGAGTTTGTTGAGCCTGGAGCAAGGCTTGGTATAGGGAGTGAAATTTTGTGTGGGCCTATTTGCGTTTTGAGGAAATGTAGTTCCTGATATGGCCTCTAACCACCGCCTTGGAGGTAGCCCACAGCAGTGGGGTGTTATCCACATGGTCTAGGTTGTCATCAATAAAATTTGCCCATGTCATTTTCAGGTAATCCTGAAAGTCACCCGAATGTATAAGATACGTAGGGAACCTCCAAAACCTGGTCCTGGTGTGAGGGGTAATGGCCCGCAATGACAATGTCACTGGTGAGTGATCAGAGATGGTAATGGCGTGTAGTGTGCCTGCCGATATAAAATCCATGAGGGAGAAAGAAGTCAGAAAATAATCTATACAGGAGAAGCTGTCGTGGGCCGGGGAGTAATATGTGTATTCTCGGGAGGTGGGATTAGATAGACGCCATGGGTCGCATAGCGAGCGAGACTCAATAAGGTGTAGGAGGTCCCGAGTAGGGGGGGGGGGAATAGTGTATCTACTCCATGTTTTATCCAAGGTGGGGCAAGTCCCCTCCAAGTATAATATTAGTGTAGTGACCCTGGAGCAGGAAAGAGTTTCATTTGGAGAAGAAGGCAGTGTTAAGTTGGTTAGGTGCATAGACATTCAACAGAGTGTATTGTGTGTCGTCTATTCTGACTGCTAGTAGCAGATATCTGCCCCCCTTGTCTGCGACCTCCCTTTCCACGACCACTCTGAGGCCCTCCCGGGAAAGTATTGCCACTCCTCTGGACTTTGAGGAATAATTAGCTGTATAACAAGACTCTATCCAAGCCGCCCGTAGGGCAGAAGGAGAAGCCTTTTTCCAATGTGTTTCTTGAAGAAACAGGATGTTTTTAGGCGTTTCAAGTGGGTGAGGATTTTTTTAACGTTTAATGGGCGTGTTAAGGCCCGCCACATTCCAGCTCAGAAATCGCAGAGCGGAGGGGGTAGTGTAAGGGCCCTATTCCACCGGACGATTATCGATCAGATTATGAGTAAATCGTTCGAATCTAAACGATAATCGTTTGGTTAAATAGCAATTAACGACTAACGACTGAACGAGAAATCGTTGATCGTTTAATAAGACCTGGACCTATTTTTATTGTTGCTCGTTCAGAAATCGTTCGCAATAAGTATAAGTAGAATAAGTCATTCGGTCGTTTGCAGCAGTGACGAACGCAATACTGACGACAAGACGATCACAAGAAGGATCATACGTAACGATTATTTTTCCATGTAAATGGGTGAACGATTTCAGGTCTTTCGTAATAGCGGTCAGTTGGATCGTTTATCGTTAACGATTATGCGAACGATAATTGTCCCGTGGAATAGGGCCCTAAGTGTCAGGGGTGGTCATGTGTCTGGTAGAGGTGTGTGGCAAAGACCATAGTAAAACATACAATTATGAGTCCCCCTTCATCCCAACCAGCAACGAGAGACCACATACAAACTATACGGGGTGGAGCCGGAGGTCCCACTAGAGAGCGTAGGAGCGTCACCATGGTATCTACCAAAAGAAAAGACAATAATGAGCCTCAGTGGAGAATAACAAACAGTAACCGACTGCTTGGTAGCAGTACCTGTAGTAACCAAAAAACAATCAATAAAAAATGAAAAACTGTGCGTCCCATGTGAGGGGACACTAGCTAGTGCCTAGGTAGTCCCTCAATGGAGTCATCCTGGGTGGTCATCCTGCCTGATCCGGAGATGATGGTGGTCCGCATTGGGATCTTCGAAGAACAGTTGTCTTCCCTCTGATTGTACCCATATCTTTGCCTGGTAGAGAAGTTGAAAGTAGATATCATGGTCGTGAAGGTAACGACATATGGGGGTAAAGTTCTGGGCTTTAGTGAGACATTTACAGAGAAGTCCTGGAAAATCAGAATTGAGAAATCTTGGACCTTAACTGCTCTTTTGTTCCTGAAGGATTTTTTCCTTTATGGTCCAGTTCTGGTAGCTAGCGATGACTGGCCGAGGGCGGACATTTCTATCTCCAGGTGGTTTCGGATGGCCAATACGGTGAGCTCGTTCGATGGAGAGAGCATCAGCTGAGCCCTCTATCTCCAACGCAGCTGGAAGTGTAGATGTAAGCCGCTGGGGAAGAGCCGGACCAACATATGATTCTGGAATGCCAACAAATCATAGATTATTTCGTCTTTCACGATTATCCAGGTCATCAAGTTTGTCTATTAGAGCGGTCTCAGCTTCACGATGGTGAGCAATGGCTTGTTCAAATGTAGAGGTGGACAATTCGAAAGAGTTTGCTCTTCCTTCCAGGTCGGATAGTTTTTGTGTGCGCTCAATGATTCGAGTCAGAGCCGATGTGATAGTCGCATGTAGTGCGTCCAGGCATTTATCGAACATTGGTATCAGTAGGCGGGAGACCTCATTGGCCACTGAAGTTGCATTAATAGAATCCTGATCCGATTGGTGTGCCAGACTATATGAGGGAGACATGTTGGGGGGCGTGATATCGTCCCTCTCTGGGGAGGAAGGGCTGAATAGATCCTTTGCAGAACGTTGAGAGGAAGCCGTAGATGGTTTGGGTATCACCTTATCTATTTTGTTTTTGGGGATCTGCTTGGAGGCCATTGTAGCAGGTTGGGGGTGGACACTGATTGAGTTTGGCGTCTGCGGGTTGATTTGTCCACGTTTGGTTTAGAAAGAAACTTTTCCATGACCCTACAAAAGGGGGCCGGTGTAGTAAGTGTGTGCGGGAATCACCCAGGCACTAAGGAGAAAGGTTTCATATGGAGATCAGGAGGACCTCAAACCTTAAACCACACAAAGAGCCCAAAAGCTGCAATATCGAATGATAAACAGGTGAAATGAAACAGTCTTGTATTTCCTTGTAACTGGTGATCTTTGGGGATGTGACTGGCAATCCTTGGGGAAATGGTGGGAAGAGCATTAAACTCTCTGATCATTCTCATCCAGTAGGGGTCTGTGTAGCGTCTGGTGGGTAGTAGACAATGTATTTTGGTCCATGGCCCGTATGTGGCCTTCAATGCAACGTTGAACTGAGAATTTTTTATGCAGCACAACGTCCATGCGGTTTTGTATTACTAGTAGCTTTGTGGTTCATGTGGCCCTAATCCAATTGCAAAGGGCCACTAGGACTTTTTCAGGTGTGAGATTTAAGGCTACAGCGTCTGTATATGGCGGTACATTTAGTAATATGACCATACGTGCAGTATTCCAGTCAGATAAGATAAAGCAGCCAGCGATTTCACAGGAGACAATATGTGCAGGGATTGTGGGTATGATTTCAATGAAAGAGAGTCCCACTGGTATGGGTCCTGCTGCTGCCCCGGAGCAGTGTGAGAGAGAGTATGAGGGAAAGTTACCAGCTGCTGCCGTGTAGGGAAGAATATGGCGCCGGGTCGGCCCCTGTATTGTGCCTCTCCACAGATAGCAGCCTTATTGTTTGCTGTCCCCGTCACTAGTCTTGTGGGGGTATATGCTGCGCCGTCATGTGCAAGTATAATGGCGCAGCGTCTCTCCTCTGCCTGGGTGTCCCATCCCCCCCGCTCAGTACCTTCTGCCCCTCAGTGTCTCAGCAGGTGGGCGAGGTGTCTGCGGTCCGCCGCGGGAGCAGTCCCCGTGTCTCAGGAAACTATATGCAGCAGGTGTTCAAGCAGCGTGGAGGTCTCGGCAGCTAGTGTTGTTGCCATGTGGAGGTAAGATGGCGCCTCCCCCTAAAAAGCTGTTTGAGAGAGAAGGCAGCCGGAGTTCTGGTAAAACGCGGCCACTCTGGGTGTCCCGCCCACCGGAGGTCTTTTTTGTACATTTTAGTTAAAGGGGTCCCGTAGTCCCCCCAAAAATATTTTTCCTTTAAATCAACCAGAAAGTTATATAAATTTGTAATTTACTTCTACTAAAAAAATCTCCAGTCTTCCAGTACTTCTCAGCTGATGTATGTCCTGCAGGAGGTGGTGTATTCTCTCCAGTCTGACACAGAGCTCTCTGCCGCCACCTCTGTCCATGTCAGGAACTGTCCAGAGCAGGAGAGGTTTCTATGGGGATTTGCTGCTGCTCTGGACAGTTCCTGAGATGGACAGAGGTGGCAGTAGAGAGCACTGTGTCAGACTGGAGAGAATACACCACTTCCTGCAGGACATACAGCAGCTGATAAGTACTGGGCGTGGTTTCATGTTAGCTTCCTTATTAGCTGGATTTATCCAGTAAAATGTTTGTAGTTTTTGGGCGGCAGTGCTCCACTCCTACCCTGGCATAGATTCTGTGCAGTTGATGAATGTTTGGTCGTTGTTCAGGACCGTAGATGCCGCCATCTTCATCCCCAGTAAATCGTAATGAATGTAGAGGCTTTGAATGGGCGATGGTTAAGGAAGTGGGAATGGTTTCTCATCTACATTTTTTTAAGGATTTACAGACCTTTCTTTCTTAAAAATACAGAATTTCCGGCTGCTCCCATAGACTTCTATGTGCCGCAATTACGCCCCCTACTGGAGCTTGTCGGTCATTTTTGCAGATTGTAAACCCATATCCGTACAGTGTGAACGGCCCAACTGGGATCATCAATCTGTCTGGACAAACTTATGGAACATGTGACTGTACCGGACGACCCTCCCGCTCCCACCAGCCAGACCGCGCTGCCATAGTAATCAGCCACCCAGGAGGTTTGGTCAGATCTCTTTATTGATTGAACGTCCGGGAAGTCCAAGCACAAAACGCAAGAAATTATTTTGAAAATTTTTGTAAAAGTTTTTGTAAAATTTCAACCAAAATATTCAAACCCTCCCCCATATAACAATGTGGTGACATCACTTCCTGTGTGATATGACTGTACCGCCATACCGTGTAACAATGTGGTGACATCACTTCCTGTGTGATATGACTGTACCGCCATACCGTGTAACAATGTGGTGACATCACTTCCTGTGTGATATGACTGTACCGCCATACCGTGTAACAATGTGGTGACATCACTTCCTGTGTGATATGACTGTACCGCCATACCGTGTAACAATGTGGTGACATCACTTCCTTTGTGATATGACTGTACCGCCATACCGTGTAACAATGTGGTGACATCACTTCCTTTGTGATATGACTGTACCGCCATACCGTGTAACAATGTGGTGACATCACTTCCTGTGTGATATGACTGTACCGCCATACCGTGTAACAATGTGGTGACATCACTTCCTGTGTGATATGACTATACTGCCATACTGTGATACTTTACACTCACACAGAAGAATCCAGGAAACTCAAAAAATAAATGAGAAAATTTCATAAAATCACAAATTCTTAAGAAATAGAGAACTGGAAAATTTCCAAATATTTACATGAAATTTTTGGGGTAAAAATAAAAATAATTTCACACCAAGTGACCCTGCTCCCCGTACGGCGTCTCGTAGGTGACAGACAATGGAAAATCAGCTTGATCATAGATGCGTTGTGGTCCTGCCCCCTGGTGGCCGTCCCACGGCTGCTCCGCTCTGTCCTGCTGGGACACAAGATGTCATCCCTCACCATCTACCACCAAACACAAGGACAAGATGGATGAAGAGATGATGAAACTAACCATAGATCCAGGCCGCCATGATGCGCTCTGCGATGCTGGATAATCCCCTCCAACCACCTCATACTCATGGTGATCAGAGGAGCCCAACCAGTCCTCATAGGCTCCTACAGGAGAGAAGCAGCGCGGTGATAGTACAGCCCTGTGCACACTGACCGCATAACTACTATAATACTGCTCCTATATACAGGAATATACTACTATAATACTGCTCCTATATACAGGAATATAACTACTATAATACTGCTCCTATATACAGGGATATAACTACTATAATACTGCTCCTATATACAGGAATATAACTACTATAATACTGCTCCTATATACAGGGATATAACTACTATAATACTGCCCCCTATATACAGGAATATACTACTATAATACTGCCCCCTATATACAGGAATATAACTACTATAATACTGCTCCTATATACAGGGATATAACTACTATAATACTGCTCCTATATACAGGGATATACTACTATAATACTGCTCCTATATACAGGAATATAACTACTATAATACTGCTCCTATATACAGGAATATACTACTATAATACTGCTCCTATATACAGGAATATACTACTATAATACTGCCCACTATATACAGGAATATACTACTATAATACTGCTCCTATATACAGGAATATACTACTATAATACTGCTCCTATATACAGGGATATAACTACTATAATACTGCTCCTATATACAGGGATATAACTACTATAATACTTCTATATACAGGAATACAACTACTATAATACTGCCCCCTATATACTACTATAATACTGCTCCTATATACAGGGATATAACTACAATAATACTGCCCTCTATATACAGGAATATACTACTATAATACTGCTCCTATATACAGGAATATACTACTATAATACTGCTCCTATATACAGGGATATAACTACTATAATACTGCTCCTATATACAGGAATATAACTACTATAATACTGCTCCTATATACAGGAATATAACTACTATAATACTGCTCTCATATACAGGAATATAACTACTATAA
The DNA here is from genome assembly GCF_027789765.1 of Dendropsophus ebraccatus. Classification (NCBI taxonomy): domain Eukaryota; kingdom Metazoa; phylum Chordata; class Amphibia; order Anura; family Hylidae; genus Dendropsophus; species Dendropsophus ebraccatus. The sequence goes on along the minus strand of NC_091465.1, from coordinate 91,443,968 downwards.
TACTGCCCCCTATATACAGGAATATACTACTATAATACTGCTCCTATATACAGGAATATAACTACTATAATACTGCTCTCATATACAGGAATATAACTACTATAATACTGCCCCCTATATACAGGAATATACTACTATAATACTGCCCCCTATATACAGGAATATAACTACTATAATACTGCTCCTATATACAGGGATATAACTACTATAATACTGCTCCTATATACAGGGATATAACTACTATAATACTGCTCCTATATACAGGAATATAACTACTATAATACTGCTCCTATATACAGGAATATAACTACTATAATACTGCTCCTATATACAGGAATATACTACTATAATACTGCTCCCTATATACAGGAATATAACTACTATAATACTGCTTCTATATACAGGAATATAACTACTATAATACTGCTCCCTATATACAGGAATATAACTACTATAATACTGCTCCCTATATACAGGAATATAACTACTATAATACTGCTTCCTATATACAGGGATATAACTACTATAATACTGCTCCCTATATACAGGAATATAACTACTATAATACTGCTTCTATATACAGAAATATAACTACTATAATACTGCTCCCTATATACAGGAATATAACTACTATAATACTGCTCCCTATATACAGGAATATAACTACTATAATACTGCTCCTATATACAGGAATATAACTACTATAATACTGCTCCTATATACAGGGATATAACTACTATAATACTGCTCCTATATACAGGAAAATAACTACTATAATACTGCTCCTATATACAGGAATATAACTACTATAATACTGCTCCTATATACAGGAATATAACTACTATAATACAGCTCCTATATACAGGGATATAACTACTATAATACTGCTCCTATATACAGGAATATACTACTATAATACTGCTCCTATATACAGGAATATAACTACTATAATACTGCTTCTATATACAGGAATATAACTACTATAATACTGCTCCCTATATACAGGAATATAACTACTATATACTGGCGGCATTAGTATCAGCCATAGATGGGATGTGCAGCCGTTCCATTCTCTCCAGTTCGTGTTTTGCAATTCTCCCTCTCTGAACAGCTAGCACTCCTTTATAAGACCCACATGACCAAAATTAGCAGGATATGTCTGTGCTCACATATCTGGACCCTATGTCTTCCCCATTCTGTGAGAGCAGCAATGGTAAGTGTAATACCATATCCATACTTGTGTCGTTTGGGGGCAGCCTTCCCCGCCGGTGGTGCTGGCTGGGTTTTGGTGGGGCTTTTTGGGTCTGGTCCTGTGACATTGGGGTTGCAGGGCCGTTCCATGGCCTCCCTTCCCTGCACGTGCACGCTTTGCGGGGTTGGCGGTCGCTGACCGACACGGTGTGGAGTTAGCGTAGGGACCCGTGTGGACCAGAGGACCTGCGCGGTGGTACACGGGGCAATATGGTTTGATCAATTCATATACAGACACTCTGGTGTTGATTTTTAATATAGGCCTGGCGGCATTAGTATCAGCCATAGATGGGATGTGCAGCCGTTCCATTCTCTCCAGTTCGTATAAATACTATAATACTGCCCCCTATATACAGGAATATAACTACTATAATACTGCTCCCTATATACAGGAATATACTACTATAATACTGCTCCTATATACAGGGGTATAACTACTATAATACTGCTCCTATATACAGGAATATACTACTATAATACTGCTCCTATATACAGGGATATACTACTATAATAATGCTCCCTATATACAGGAATATAACTACTATAATACTGCTCCCTATATACAGGAATATAACTACTATAATACTGCTCCTATATACAGGAATATACTACTATAATACTGCTTCTATATACAGGAATATACTACTATAATACTGCTCCTATATACAGGAATATACTACTATAATACTGCTCCTATATACAGGAATATACTACTATAACACTGCTCCTATATACAGGGATATACTACTATAATACTGCTCCTATATACAGAAATATAACTACTATAATACTGCTCCTATATACAGGGATATAACTGCTATAATACTGCCCCTATATACAGGAATATAACTACTATAATACTGCTCCTATATACACAGGGATATAACTACTATAATACTGCTCCTATATACAGGAATATAACTACTATAATACTGCTCCCTATATACAGGAATATAACTACTATAATACTGCCCCTATATACAGGAATATACTACTATAATACTGCTCCTATATACAGGGATATAACTACTATAATACTGCCCCCTATATACAGGAATATACTACTATAACACTGCTCCTATATACAGGGATATACTACTATAATACTGTTCCTATATACAGGAATATAACTACTATAATACTGCTCCTATATACAGGGATATAACTACTATAATACTGCTCCTATATACAGGAATATAACTACTATAATACTGTTCCTATATACAGGAATATAACTACTATAATACTGCTCCTATACAAAGGAATATAACTACTATAATACTGCTCCCTATATACAGGAATATAACTACTATAATACTGCTCCTATATACAGGAATATACTACTATAATACTGCTCCTATATACAGGAATATAACTACTATAATACTGCCCCTATATACAGGAATATACTACTATAATACTGCTCCTATATACAGGGATATAACTACTATAATACTGTTCCTATATACAGGAATATAACTACTATAATACTGCTCCCTATATACAGGAAAATACTACTATAATACTGCTCCCTATATACAGGAATATACTACTATAATACTGCTCCTATATACAGGGATATAACTACTATAATACTGCTCCTATATACAGGAATATACTACTATAATACTGCTCCCTATATACAGGAATATACTACTATAATACTGCTCCTATATACACTAATATAACTACTATAATACTGCCCCCTATATACAGGAATATACTACTATAATACTGCCTCCTATATACAGGAATATAACTACTATAATACTGCTCCTATATACAGGGATATAACTACTATAATACTGCTCCTATATACAGGAATATACTACTATAATACTGCTCCTATATACAGGAATATAACTACTATAATACTGCCCCCTATATACAGGAATATAACTACTATAATACTGCTCCTATATACAGGAATATAACTACTATAATACTGCTCCTATATACAGGGATATAACTACTATAATACTGCTCCTATATACAGTGATATAACTACTATAATACTGCTCCAATATACAGGAATATACTACTATAATACTGCTCCTATATACAGGGATATAACTACTATAATACTGCTCCTATATACAGGGATATAACTACTATAATACTGCTCATATATACAGGGATATAACTACTATAATACTGCTATATACAGGAATATACTACTATAATAATGCTCCTATATACAGGAATATAACTACTATAATACTGCTCCTATATACAGGAATATACTACTATAATACTGCTCCTATATACAGGAATATAACTACTATAATACTGCCCCTATATACAGGGATATAACTACTATAATACTGCTCCTATATACAGTGATATAACTACTATAATACTGCTCCTATATACAGGAATATAACTAGTATAATACTGCTCCTATATACAGGGATATAACTACTATACTACTGCCCCCTATATACAGGAATATACTACTATAATACTGCTCCTATATACAGGAATATACTACTATAATACTGCTCCTATATACAGAAATATACTACTATAATACTGCTCCTATATACAGGGATATACTACTATAATACTGCTCCTATATACAGGGATATACTACTATAATACTGCTCCTATATACAGGGATATACTACTTTCCTCTTCGGCTACGGCAGCACATATGGGTCTTCAGTACCCACTGACCCCACTCCAGGACCGCCCACCTAGATCTTAAATTAGAATAAAAAAAGGTTAGAACCCATCCTATAGGCTGGAGACAGCCTGATTACCCTTAAGTATCCACACCTAAGGAACCACAATCGTGTTTTTTTCAGTCCTCTGATCCTTCTGGTGCTATGCACCTCCAGGCTGCCCACCTCTCCACCGTTCAGGTAAGTTATATCTCTCTCTTTTTAGGTACAAGTCATTCTAGGTTGTGCGGGGCATAACTCCACCAAATGTTATTTAGGTTATGCTGATACCGGTGCGGGGTCCCGGTCATGCATTATTACATATGCTATACTAATACCGGTGCGGGGTCCCGGTCATGCATTATTACATATGCTATACTAATACCGGTGCGGGGACCCGGTCATGCATTATTACATATGCTATACTAATACCAGTGCGGGGTCCCGGTCATGCATTATTACATACGCTATGCTAATACCGGTGCGGGGACCCGGTCATGCATTATTACATACGCTATACTAATACCAGTGCGGGGTCCCGGTCATGCATTATTACATATGCTATACTAATACCAGTGCGGGGTCCCGGTCATGCATTTTACCAGTGGCTGATGCTATGCTGTATACCGGTGCTGTGTCCCGGTTATGTTCCAATTACGGATGCCATGCTAATGCCGGTGCGGGGTCCCGGTCATGCATTATTATGGACGTTATGCTAATGCCGGTGCGGGGTCCCGGTGATGCATGTTTCCGGTCACTGATGTTTGGCTGATACCGGTGCGGTGTCCCGGTGTATGTTATTTTTTTCCAGCCACTATTACGATATGGATTCCAGTGATGAAAATATGTAAGACTAAATGCAAGTATGTATTCTTGCTATGCATTATATCTCAGCCAGAGGGTGTGTTTTCTACTAGCCTGTGTGCCAGTGTGATTTTCCAGTTATTACATGAGCCACTGTACTTATCATTGGTCCGTCAGCTGTCTTCGCTGCTTGGTGGCAACACGTGGTCTGTCGGTCCGGTGCCCTCCGGGTCGGCGGCACTACGTGTCGCCGCGGATCCGGTGGAGGATGCGCTTCCGGATCCAGCATCCTCTGCGTCATGACGCGCTTCCGGATCCAGCGTCCTCCGCGTCATGACGCACTTCCGGTCCGGCGTCCTCCGCGTCATGACGCGCTTCCGGTCCGGGGTCCTCCGCGGCATGACGCATTTCCGACCGGTTTTGCCGGTCCTCAGGCACCGGGAATGGTGCCGGCTCTACGGCTTACATGATTGGCGTCCAGACAGCTTCCGGTTTGGAAGGTGGAGTATCTTGTTTTTTTCTTTCAGCGGGGCAGTTATTTAGTTTGGCTGGTATGGGTCACTAGGTCTCTGATGTACTAGGCAGCCGGGTGCTTCTGCCAGTAAGGTAATCATATGGTCCTTTCCTTCATTTTAAAGCTTATTGGACAGCATGGTTAGTTAGTGTTTTTTTGTATGTTTATATGCAGATGTCAAGCCATTCTAGTAGGAAGAGAGCCTCTAAGTCCAGGCACAGAATCTGTTCCATATGCAAGCAACCACTGCCAGATGATTCACCCAGCAATATCTGTGACCCATGTACTGCTCAGTATGCAGAATCTGCTCATTCCAGGCACTCCTCCAGACACTCATCCAGACATACAGATCACTATCCTGCCAGCCACAAGTGTATACTGTGCCTCCGTACATTAGGGTTATCCTGACAATATCTGTAAGGGCTGTGCTCCTCCTAAGGAGTCTTCTGATCTGGTGTCTGAGGCCAGGAGATTCTTTGAATGGTTCAAATCTCATATGGAGGAAGCAGGTCCCTCTTCCCCTAAGAGACCCAGAATACAGTCCAGACATGTTTATGATGATTCTGGTGACAGCTATGAGTCGGATGTCAGTTCAGGGTCTGACAAAATTTCGGAGGATTATTATCTATTTAGGAAAGAAAAGGCAGATAAGTTAATTGACCATGTGAAGGGTGTATGGAATCCAAGCAGTCGGAAGGGCAGGAGCAAGATAAGAATAACCTGTTTTATTTCCCAAAGAAACGCTCTTCTGTGTTGCCAGGTCACCAACTGTTGAACACTATTATGGAGAAACAATGGCAAAAGCCAGATAAGCGCCTGGACCTTGGTTCTAGGTTTAAGGCGGTGTATAAGCTCGATCTGGCTATGTCTGAGGCCTGGGAGGGGCCGAGTAGTGTGGATGACGCCATTGCTAACCTGTCTAAAAGGTCTTATTTTCCCAGTGATGACTCCTCCATGTTAAAGGATGCCATGGACAGAAAGGCGGACACGTTCCTAAAGAGGTCCCATGTCAACCTGGCCTCCCTAAGCAAGGCCTCATTAGCCTCTGTCCCTGTTGCTAGAGCCGTGAGAGTGTGGCTGAGTCACCTGGCCACGGATATCACAGACGGAGTTCACCGGGAAGATCTGTCTGAACAGATAGCTACATTAAAGATGGCGGCCGAATATTTATGCGATTTCTCCTTAGATGCGGTCAAGATTGCTGCCAAGAATATGGCTCTGGCCAATGCGGCAAGAAGGGCGATCTGGATCAAGCCCTGGACAGGAGATGTGGCCTCCAAGTCGAACTTCTGTGCGTTGCATTTTGAGCCCGGGAAACTGTTTGGGTCAAAACTCGACAAAGTGATGCAGCGGAATAAGAAGGATAATTCTCTGTCTCTGCCTACATCCTTCAGATACAGAAGGTATCGGAATTACCGTTATCAGAGAGGCCGAGGTTCCTTTCGCAGGCGCCAGGGACAGGACAGATCGGATCGGAGATTTCGAGGCAGATTCCAGGATAAGTCCCGAAGGAAGCAGCCCGATAATCCCAAGCAGGAGTTCTGACGCCAGGCCTCCTGTGGCTGTTGGGGCAAGGCTTCTGGGTTACTTTGCAGCCTGGCAGGCTGTTACCAGCGATCCTTGGGTCCTCAAGGTCATAAAGCAGGGTTATGCCCTAGAGTTTCAACACCTGCCCAGGGAGAGATTCATTTGCAACATTCAGGAATCCCGAATCTCGTCACTTCTTCAGGAATTTGTCCGGAAAGACGCCATCGAGCCTGTTCCTGCAGGAGAAAAGTTCCAGGGGGTCTACTCTCGAGTATTCCCAGTTCCAAAGGCGGACGGCACTTGGCGTCTAATCATAGACCTAAGGTATCTGAAAAACACCTGGTCAAAACGAAGTTCAGAATGGACACCATCAGGTCAGTTTACAGTCTGGCTCAGGAAGGGGAATTCATGGCATCGCTCGACCTGAAAGATGCGTACCTCCATATCCCTATCCAGGTGAAGTCCAGAAGGTTTCTCAGGCTTGCGCTAGCAGTTGGCAGCCGTGTTCTCCATTATCAATTCAAAGCCCTACCATTCGGGTTATCCCCGTCACCAAGAATCTTCACGAAGGTGACGGTCGTGTTGGTAGCAGCTCTGAGGCTCCAGGGCATCAAGCTGGTACAATATCTGGACGACTGGCTTCTGATAGCCGCATCGGATCAGGCTCTCCGGGCGCATCTTCAGGTTGCCATCTCTCTTTTGCAGAAGGTGGGGTTTATAATAAACTTCCAGAAATCGGAACTTCTCCCCACAAACAGGATTCGTTTTCTGGGACTGATGGTGGATCTGAGGGTAATGAAGATTTTTCTTCCCCTGGAGAAGATGCAACACATCAAGGGAGCCATTCTCCATCTGGTCCGGTCTCCCTCGGTTTCTGTGAGAACGGCTATGAGCGTTCTGGGCCTTCTGACGGCTTCTATAGAGGCGGTCCCCTGGGCCAAGAGCCATATGAGGAGTCTACAGAAAGAGATATTGCGCTTCTGGAACAGGGATCTGTCTGCTCTGAATCACAGAATCCAGATATCAACTACTGCTCGCAAGGACCTTCTATGGTGGACGGTGGACAGGAACCTGTTGGCCGGCAAGAGCTTTGTTTGGCAGAAACAGCTTGTCCTGACCACGGATGCCTCCCAGACCGGTTGGGGCGCCCATCTTCTGGGACATTGGACGCAAGGGGTTTGGCCAAAAACCATTACCAGGATGTCGTCGAACTACAGGGAGATGTTAGCCATCTACCTGGCATTAGTCCACTTCCAGCCGATGTTAGAGAACAAGTCCGTCCTCATTCAGACAGACAATGTAACCGCGAAATACTATATAAACAAACAAGGCGGTACACGCAGTTCATCTCTGCAGTCTCTTTGTGCAAAGATCATGCAGTGGGCAGAGCCAGTGGTGACGACACTGTCAGCAGTGCACATCAAAGGCACTTTAAACTATCAAGCGGACTTTCTGAGTCGACAGAAGTTGCTCCCCGGAGAATGGGAGTTGAATATGAAATATTTCAGCATGCTGACAGACAGGTGGGGCCTTCCCCAATGGGACTTAATGGCGACGAAGGACAACTGCAAACTGAAGAGGTTTTGCTCGCTCAGGAAGTTGGACTCTCCGGACATTTTAGATGCATTCACAATGTCCTGGAAAAAGAAGTTCGTTTACATATTCCCTCCGGTTCCGGTCATTCCCAGGGTTCTAACAAAACTGTTGTTGGAGAAACCACGCACCATCATAGTGACTCCTTTCTGGCCACGCAGACCATGGTTTTCAGCCCTGTATCAGCTGTCTCAGGGCACGTACTGGACGTTTCCCCTCTATCCGGATCTGCTCCTCCAGAAGGACTTCCATCACCCGCAGCTCAGCAAATTACACCTCACAGCTTGGTTCCTGAGGGGCTCCGACTGAAGAATTTAGGCTTATCAGACAAAGTTGTGACCACTCTCCTTTCTTCAAGAAAGAGATCCACTAATGCTGTCTACACAAAGCTATGGAAGAAATTCTCCTTCTGGCTTAAAGATACTGGTCATGTAATCTCTGTACCATCTATCCTACTGTTCCTGCAGGAAGGTTTCGAGAAGGGTTTGAAGGCCAACACCCTTAGAGTGCACATGACAGCTATAAATGCACATACGGACGGAGAATATGCCAACAATCCTCTCATCACCAGGTTCTTTAAAGGTCTAAAAAACCTCAGACCTTCAGTCCGTTCACCTGTTGCCACGTGGGACTTATGTCTGGTCCTCAACAAAATAACCCGACATCCATTTGAGCCACTAGAATCTATAGACTTGAAGTGGTTGTCCTTTAAAGTATTGTTTCTCCTAGCGGTGACCTCCGCTAAGCGCCTAGGAGAGCTTCAGGCCTTATCCTGCCGTTATCCGTATCTAAAATTCATGCCGGATGGTGTCCGGCTCAGGACTATGCCATCATTCATCCCTAAGGTGGCTTCATCTGCCAATATAAACAGAGAAGTGTTTCTGCCTGATTTCTGTGCCAATCCGGCCTCTGAGGAAGAGCAGCGTCTGCAGCTTCTGGATGTCAGGAGAGCCCTGAAGTGTTATCTATCTCGGGTTCAGGAGTTCCGCAGAGATGAGAATCTATTTGTTTTGTTTGCTGGTCCTAGGAAAGGGTTAAAGGCCTCCAAAGATTCACTGGCGCGCTGGATTAAGAGTACCATACTGGAAGCCTATGCCTCTGATGGATTGGAGCCTCCTCATCCGCTGAAAGCACATTCCACCCGAGCGACGGCCACCTCCTGGGCGGAAAGGCAACAAGTACAGTTGATCGACATCTGTAATGCGGCCTCCTGGACTACGTCATCTACGTTCATAAGGCATTACCGGCTGGATACTCAGGCAGGGGACCCAGCCTTTAGTACAGGAGTTCTGTCAGCAGCTCGTATGTCTACCTGATAGCCCCCCCTTTGTGTCTATTGCATATCCCATATGTGCTGCCGTAGCCGAAGAGGAAAGTGAAAATTTGTTTACTCACCTGTAATTTTACTTTCCTCGAGGCATTAGGCAGCACACTAACCCTCCCAATAAATTTTATTTGCATTGATGTTGTCTATTTTATTACACGATTGTGGTTCCTTAGGTGTGGATACTTAAGGGTAATCAGGCTGTCTCCAGCCTATAGGATGGGTTCTAACCTTTTTTTATTCTAATTTAAGATCTAGGTGGGCGGTCCTGGAGTGGGGTCAGTGGGTACTGAAGACCCATATGTGCTGCCTAATGCCTCGAGGAAAGTAAAATTACAGGTGAGTAAACAAATTTTCACTATAATACTGCTCCTATATACGGGAATATAACTACTATAATACTGCTCCTATATACAGGAATATACTACTATAATACTGCTCCTATATACAGGAATATACTACTATAATACTGCTCCTATATACAGGAATATACTACTATAATACTGCTCCTATATACAGGGATATAACTACTATAATACTGCTCCTATATACAGAGATATACTACTATAATACTGCTCCTATATATAGGAATATAACTACTATAATACTGCTCCTATATACAGGAATATACTACTATAATACTGCTCCTATATACAGGAATATACTACTATAATACTGCTCCTATATACAGGGATATACTACTATAATACTGCTCCTATATACAGGAATATAACTACTATAATACTGCTCCTATATACAGGAATATACTACTATAATACTGCTCCTATATACAGGAATATACTACTATAATACTGCTCCTATATACAGGAATATACTACTATAATACTGCTCCTATATACAGGGATATACTACTATAATACTGCTCCTATATACAGGAATATAACTACTATAATACTGCCCCTATATACAGGAATATAACTACTATAATACTGCTCCTACATACAGGAATATAACTACTATAATACTGCCCCCTATATACAGGAATATAACTACTATAATACTGCCCCCTGTATACAGGGATATAACTACTATAATACTGCCCCCTATATACTGGGATATAACTACTATAATACTGCCCCCTATATACAGGGATATAACTACTATAATACTGCCCCCTATATACAGGAATATACTACTATAATACTGCTCCTATATACAGGAATATAACTACTATAATACTGCTCCTATATACAGGAATATACTACTATAATACTGCCCACTATATACAGGAATATACTACTATAATACTGCTCCTATATACAGGAATATACTACTATAATACTGCTCCAATATACAGGGATATAACTACTATAATACTGTTCCTATATACAGGAATATAACTACTATAATACTGCTCCTATATACAGGTATATACTACTATAATACTGCTCCTATATACAGGGATATAACTACTATAATACTGCCCCTATATACAGGAATAAACTACTATAATACTGCTCCTATATACAGGGATATAACTGCTATAATACTGCCCCTATATACAGGAATATACTACTATAATACTGCTCCTATATACAGGAATATACTACTATAATACTGCTCCTATATACAGGGATATAACTACTATAATACTGCTCCTATATACAGGAATATACTACTATGATACTGCTCCTATATACAGGGATATAACTACTATAATACTGCTCCTATATACAGGAATATAACTACTATAATACTGCTCCCTATATACAGGAATATAACTACTATAATACTGCTCCCTATATACAGGGATATAACTACTATAATACTGCTCCTATATACAGGAATATACTACTATAATACTGCTCCCTATATACAGGGATATAACTACTATAATACTGCTCCTATATACAGGAATATAACTACTATAATACTGCTCCTATATACAGGAATATACTACTATAATACTGCTCCTATATACAGGAATATACTACTATAATACTGCTCCTATATACAGGAATATAACTACTATAATACTGCTCCTATATACAGGAATATACTACTATAATACTGCTCCTATATACAGGAATATAACTACTATAATACTGCTCCTATATACAGGGATATAACTACTATAATACTGCTCCTATATACAGGAATATAACTACTATACTACTGCTCCTATATACAGGAATATAACTACTATAATACTGCTCCTATATACAGGAATATAACTACTATAATACTGCTCCTATATAAAGGGATATACTACTATAATACTGCCCCCTATATACAGGAATATAACTACTATAATACTGCTCCTATATACAGGGATATAACTACTATAATACTGCCCCTATATACAGGAATATACTACTATAATACTGCTTCTATATACAGGATATACTACTATAATACTGCTCCTATATACAGGAATATACTACTATAATACTGCTCCTATATACAGGGATATACTACTATAATACTGCTCCTATATACAGGAATATAACTACTATAATACTGCTCCTATATACAGGAATATACTACTATAATACTGCCCCTATATACAGGGATATACTACTATAATACTGCTCCTATATACAGGGATATACTACTATAATACTGCCCCTATATACAGGAATATCACTACTATAATACTGATCCTATATACAGGGATATACTACTATAATACTGCTCCTATATACAGGAATATAACTACTATAATACTGCTCCTATATACAGGAATATACTACTATAATACTGCTTCTATATACAGGAATATACTACTATAATACTGCTCCTATATACAGGAATATACTACTATAATACTGCTCCTATATACAGTGATATACTACTATAATACTGCTCCTATATACAGTGATATACTACTATAATACTGCTCCTATATACAGGAATATAACTACTATAATACTGCCCCTATATACAGGAATATAACTACTATAATACTGCTCCTATATACAGGGATATAACTACTATAATACCGCTCCTATATACAGGAATATAACTACTATAATACTGCCCCTATATACAGGGATATACTACTATAATACTGCTCCTATATACACGAATATAACTACTATAATACTGCTCCTATATACAGGAATATACTACTATAATACTGCTCCTATATACAGGAATATAACTACTATAATACTGCTCCTATATACAGGGATATACTACTATAATACTGCTCCTATATACAGGAATATAACTACTATAATACTGCTCCTATATACAGAGATATACTACTATAATACTGCTCCTATATACAAGAATATACTACTATAATACTGCTCCTATATACAGGAATATAACTACTATAATACTGCTCCTATATACAGGAATATAACTACTATAATACTGCCCCCTATATACAGGAATATAACTACTATAATACTGCTCCTATATACAGGGATATAACTACTATAATACTGCTCCTATATACAGGAATATAACTACTATAATACTGCTCCTATATACAGAGATATACTACTATAATACTGCTCCTATATACAAGAATATACTACTATAATACTGCTCCTATATACAGGAATATAACTACTATAATACTGCTCCTATATACAGGAATATACTACTATAATACTGCTCCTATATACAGGAATATAATACTGCTCCTATATACAGGAATATACTACTATAATACTGCTCCTATATACAGGAATATAACTACTATAATACCGCCCCCTATATACAGGAATATAACTACTATAGTGGGGTTGCAGGGCCGTTCTATGGCCTCCCTTCCCTGGTTGTGCACGCCTTGCGGGGATGGCGGTCGCTGACTGACACGGTGGTAAGTTAGTGTAGGGACCCATGTGAGCCAGGAGACCTGCACGCTGGTACATGGGGCAATATGGTTTGATCAAATTATATACCAACATCCTGGAGTTGGTTTTTAAATGTAGCTGAGAAGCATTAGTATCAGCCATAGGTGTGAGGTGCAGCGCTATTTTCTCTTCTTGTCCGTATTTTACATTTCTCCCTTTTCTCAGTGTTTGCACTCCTCCTGGTAAGACCCACATGACCGCAATTAGCAGGAGACACCTGTGCACACATGACTTGTACCTCCTATCCTTCCCATTCTACCTGCTGGAGTGTGGTGAGTGTTTTAGACCTTGTTCACACTTGTGTTGTTTGGTGACAGCTTTCTCCGCCGGCGGTGCCTGCTGGGATTTACGGGGGCCTCTGGGTATTGGTCCTGTGACAGTGGGGTTGCAGGGCCGTTCTATGGCCTCCCTTCCCTGGTTGTGCACGCCTTGCGGGGATGGCGGTCGCTGACTGACACGGTGGTAAGTTAGTGTAGGGACCCATGTGAGCCAGGAGACCTGCACGCTGGTACATGGGGCAATATGGTTTGATCAAATTATATACCAACATCCTGGAGTTGGTTTTTAAATGTAGCTGAGAAGCATTAGTATCAGCCATAGGTGTGAGGTGCAGCGCTATTTTCTCTTCTTGTCCGTATTTTACATTTCTCCCTTTTCTCAGTGTTTGCACTCCTCCTGGTAAGACCCACATGACCGCAATTAGCAGGAGACACCTGTGCACACATGACTTGTACCTCCTATCCTTCCCATTCTACCTGCTGGAGTGTGGTGAGTGTTTTAGACCTTGTTCACACTTGTGTTGTTTGGTGACAGCTTTCTCCGCCGGCGGTGCCTGCTGGGATTTACGGGGGCCTCTGGGTATTGGTCCTGTGACAGTGGGGTTGCAGGGCCGTTCTATGGCCTCCCTTCCCTGGTTGTGCACGCCTTGCGGGGATGGCGGTCGCTGACTGACACGGTGGTAAGTTAGTGTAGGGACCCATGTGAGCCAGGAGACCTGCACGCTGGTACATGGGGCAATATGGTTTGATCAAATTATATACCAACATCCTGGAGTTGGTTTTTAAATGTAGCTGAGAAGCATTAGTATCAGCCATAGGTGTGAGGTGCAGCGCTATTTTCTCTTCTTGTCCGTATATAACTACTATAATACTGCTCCTATATACAGGAATATAACTACTATAATACTGCCCCCTGTATACAAGAAGTATTCGCCTGATCCTGTATTTACCTGCCCAGCTGTGATATTCGGGGTCCCCCCTCTCGGCACTCTCGTACTGGGGGGACAGTGTTGGCTGATAGTCCCGGGATGGGTAGTAATAGAGTCCTGATTCTGATCCGCTGTCCTGTGTTAGATATTGGGGCACATGGTTAGCATTTGCCCCCCTTATCCCCCCCTGTTACCCCCGCACCCCCCTCACCTGGTAGGTGCTGCTGCCGGTCTCGGAGCCGCTGTCGATCAGTAGCGTCTTCTTTGCTTGTGTGTTGATCAGTTCTCCGTCTCCGTACTCGTTCAGGGCTCCGTGGGGCGAGCTGTAGGGGATACATGGAGTTATACAGACTCTGGGTGGGATTGGTTACTTACAGCGCCCCTCCTGTCCGTGGCTGAGTCTGGTACTGCAGGCCCAACACATTGTAACCATGAACCTTTTACCTCTCATCCTTCTTCATGGCGTCCCCTGAAGAAGAGGAAAAAACATCTCATTAAAGAGAGGAGAAACCCACTCTGTGCTGTATAGTTTCTGCATGGAAACCATCAACAAGCTGCTGAGGACTGATCTCTTCTGGCTAATATGTGTTGTAGATGTGTGATATTCTCTTACTGGGAAGATGGCTGCCCGTCCAGAGAACCAAATCAAGATCAGTCAACAGCAAACAACCTGCCTGCTGATAGTCTCCTAGTAACAACAATGGACATCAAAGACTTGAGGCTTTTTTGTTTTCTCTCACCTTCTTTCTTCTTCTTTCTGAATCTCCTGACCAACCAGAACACCAGTCCAGCATTAGATAGGAGGAGCACAGCGCCCCCGGCACCGATGGCGGCAAACAAGTACGGCTTCCACGGGAGTCCGTCTGCAAGGAAAACAAAACTTATAAAAGTTATTTTCTATCTTTGTCCGTGTTCACTTAATGGTTTTTTTTTTGTTCTTCCTGTGAATGATGTTCTGAATCTGATGCTTCCTGGCATTATATACACTGCCCAGCAGGTGGCGGCCACATACCACTATGTATTATAGATACCAGTACTCACTACACTACACTGCCCAGCAGGTGGCAGCCACATACCACTATGTATTATAGATACCAGTACTACCTACACTGCCCAGCAGGTGGCGGCCACATACCACTATGTATTATAGATACCAGTACTCACTACACTACACTGCCCAGCAGGTGGCGGCCACATACCACTATGTATTATAGATACCAGTACTACCTACACTGCCCAGCAGGTGGCGGCCACATACCACTATGTATTATAGATACCAGTACTCACTACCTACACTGCCCAGCAGGTGGCGGCCACATACCACTATGTATTATAGATACCAGTACTACCTACACTGCCCAGCAGGTGGCAGCCACATACCACTATGTATTATAGATACCAGTACTCACTACCTACACTGCCCAGCAGGTGGCGGCCACATACCACTATGTATTATAGATACCAGTACTCACTACACTGCCCAGCAGGTGGCGGCCACATACCACTATGTATTATAGATACCAGTACTCACTACACTGCCCAGCAGGTGGCGGCCACATACCACTATGTATTATAGATACCAGTACTACCTACACTGCCCAGCAGGTGGCGGCCACATACCACTATGTATTATAGATACCAGTACTACCTACACTGCCCAGCAGGTGGCGGCCACATACCACTATGTATTATAGATACCAGTACTCACTACACTGCCCAGCAGGTGGCAGCCACATACCACTATGTATTATAGATACCAGTACTACCTACACTGCCCAGCAGGTGGCGGCCACATACCACTATGTATTATAGATACCAGTACTCACTACACTACACTGCCCAGCAGGTGGCGGCCACATACCACTATGTATTATAGATACCAGTACTACCTACACTGCCCAGCAGGTGGCGGCCACATACCACTATGTATTATAGATACCAGTACTCACTACACTGCCCAGCAGGTGGCAGCCACATACCACTATGTATTATAGATACCAGTACTCACTACACTGCCCAGCAGGTGGCGGCCACATACCACTATGTATTATAGATACCAGTACTACCTACACTGCCCAGCAGGTGGCGGCCACATACCACTATGTATTATAGATACCAGTACTCATTACACTGCCCAGCAGGTGGCAGCCACATACCACTATGTATTATAGATACCAGTACTACCTACACTGCCCAGCAGGTGGCGGCCACATACCACTATGTATTATAGATACCAGTACTACCTACACTGCCCAGCAGGTGGCGGCCACATACCACTATGTATTATAGATACCAGTACTCATTACACTGCCCAGCAGGTGGCAGCCACATACCACTATGTATTATAGATACCAGTACTCACTACCTACACTGCCCAGCAGGTGGCGGCCACATACCACTATGTATTATAGATACCAGTACTCACTACACTGCCCAGCAGGTGGCGGCCACATACCACTATGTATTATAGATACCAGTACTCACTACCTACACTGCCCAGCAGGTGGCGGCCACATACCACTATGTATTATAGATACCAGTACTACCTACACTGCCCAGCAGGTGGCGGCCATATACCACTATGTATTATAGATACCAGTACTCACTACCTACACTGCCCAGCAGGTGGCGGCCACATACCACTATGTATTATAGATACCAGTACTCACTACCTACACTGCCCAGCAGGTGGCGGCCACATACCACTATGTATTATAGATACCAGTACTACCTACACTGCCCAGCAGGTGGCGGCCACATACCACTATGTATTATAGATACCAGTACTACCTACACTGCTCAGCAGGTGGCGGCCACATACCACTATGTATTATAGATACCAGTACTCACTACACTGCCCAGCAGGTGGCGGCCACATACCACTATGTATTATAGATACCAGTACTCACTACACTGCCCAGCAGGTGGCGGCCACATACCACTATGTATTATAGATACCAGTACTCACTACCTACACTGCCCAGCAGGTGGCGGCCACATACCACTATGTATTATAGATACCAGTACTACCTACACTGCCCAGCAGGTGGCGGCCACATACCACTATGTATTATAGATACCAGTACTCACTACACTGCCCAGCAGGTGGCGGCCACATACCACTATGTATTATAGATACCAGTACTCACTACCTACACTGCCCAGCAGGTGGCGGCCACATACCACTATGTATTATAGATACCAGTACTACCTACACTGCCCAGCAGGTGGCGGCCACATACCACTATGTATTATAGATACCAGTACTACCTACACTGCCCAGCAGGTGGCGGCCACATACCACTATGTATTATAGATACCAGTACTCACTACACTGCCCAGCAGGTGGCGGCCACATACCACTATGTATTATAGATACCAGTACTACCTACACTGCCCAGCAGGTGGCAGCCACATACCACTATGTATTATAGATACCAGTACTACCTACACTGCCCAGCAGGTGGCGGCCACATACCACTATGTATTATAGATACCAGTACTCACTACACTACACTGCCCAGCAGGTGGCGGCCACATACCACTATGTATATTTTTTTTTAACAATATTTTATTAAGTAGTCAAAAGCAAGAAAAGATTTCAAAAGGAGTATGTGAAAATAACTAGATTTGCATTTCCAGGGAAATACATAGTGCTTGAAATGAGCCCCTTTACCAGTGACCTCCCAGAGCGCCCCTTTACCAGTGACCTCCAGAGCGCCCCTTTACCAGTGACCTCCAGAGCGCCCCTTTACCAGTGACCTCCAGAGCGCCCCTTTACCAGTGACCTCCAGAGAGCCCCTTTACCGGTGACTTCCAGAGCGCCCCCTTACCGGTGAATTCCCGAGCGCCCCTTTACCAGTGACCTCCAGAGCGCCCCTTTACCAGTGACCTCCAGAGCGCCCCTTTACCAGTGACCTCCAGAGCGCCCCTTTACCAGTGACCTCCAGAGCGCCCCTTTACCAGTGACCTCCAGAGCGCCCCTTTACCAGTGACCTCCAGAGCGCCCCTTTACCGGTGACTTCCAGAGCGCCCCCTTACCGGTGAATTCCCGAGCGCCCCTTTACCAGTGACCTCCAGAGCGCCCCTTTACCAGTGACCTCCAGAGCGCCCCTTTACCAGTGACGTCCAGAGCGCCCCTTTACCAGTGATCTCCAGAGCGCCCCTTTACCAGTGACCTCCAGAGCGCCCCTTTACCAGTGACCTCCAGAGCGCCCCTTTACCAGTGACCTCCAGAGCGCCCCTTTACCAGTGATCTCCAGAGCGCCCCTTTACCGGTGACTTCCAGAGCGCCCCTTTACCAGTGACTTCCAGAGCGCCCCTTTACCAGTGACTTCCAGAGCGCCCCTTTACCAGTGACTTCCAGAGCGCCCCTTTACCAGTGACCTCCAGAGCACCCCTTTACCAGTGACTTCCAGAGCGCCCCTTTACCAGTGACCTCCAGAGCGCCCCTTTACCGGTGACTTCCAGAGCGCCCCCTTACCGGTGAATTCCCGAGCGCCCCTTTACCAGTGACCTCCAGAGCGCCCCTTTACCAGTGACCTCCAGAGCGCCCCTTTACCAGTGACCTCCAGAGCGCCCCTTTACCAGTGACCTCCAGAGCGCCCCTTTACCAGTGACCTCCAGAGCGCCCCTTTACCAGTGATCTCCAGAGCGCCCCTTTACCGGTGACCTCCAGAGCGCCCCTTTACCAGTGACCTCCAGAGCGCCCCTTTACCAGTGACCTCCAGAGCGCCCCTTTACCAGTGACCTCCAGAGAGCCCCTTTACCGGTGACTTCCAGAGCGCCCCTTTACCAGTGACTTCCAGAGCGCCCCTTTACCAGTGACTTCCAGAGCGCCCCTTTACCAGTGACCTCCAGAGCGCCCCTTTACCAGTGACTTCCCTTTAAGATAAACTTTAATCCTGGGTGCCGTCCCTGGAGGAGGAGGAAGAGAAAGAGGAAAAGGAAGAGGAGGAGGAAGAAGAGGAGAAGGAAGAGAAGGAGGAGTCGTCTAACTAATGGGTAACAGAGGGGGTAGTGTATGTGGGGGAGGCGGGCAATGTCCCAGCAGCGCCACCACAGGAGAAATGGCAGTGTCTGGCAGGGCGGACCTCCTTAGTCACTCACCGGCCTCTGGGGCAGGAGCGGGGGGCTGCGCGGCATCGGGGACCTTCACATCCGGATCCACTGGAGAATTAAAACAAGACAAATAAAAGCTCTGCACACGTCAGGTGATCAGGACTTTGGGGGCGGGGCATGGTTTCAGGCTCCACCCCCCAGACATAACACACTTGAGGAGATTCTTCAAGCCATCTAAAAAGTAAAATTGTTAGTTTTTGTGAGATTATAATTGGTTACTAAGGGAAACAGAGCTGCTCTGTGATTGGTTGCTAGGAGTTTTTCTGCCCCTTTAAGGATGAGCTGAGGATGTGGTCGGTGACTACCTTGTGTGATGACAGTGAGTACCGCTCCGCCATCTGCATAGTCGCTATCGCCCAGCTTGTTGACGGCGTTGACCGAGAAGTTATACTGCGTGCCGCCCCTCAGCCCGATGATCGTGAAGACTGTGGACTGAGGCGGGAAGACATCGACGTACATGTAACTCTCCGCACCGCTCATCCGATATCTGCAAGACAGAGGTGGAGTCTCATCAGTGACAACTGGGCGGAGTCCCATCACTGACATATATAACAGCAGGGTGGGAGGAGTCTCATCCACGACAGATGGGTGGAGTCTCAGTGCCAGTTATAACATCAGGGTGGGCGGAGTCTTATCAGTGACAGTTATAACAGGAGGGTGGGAGGAGTCTCATCTATGACAGTTGGGTGGAGTCTCATCAGTTGTAGTTGTAACATTAAAGGAGAAGTCCAGTGAAAATTTTTATTAAAGTATTGTATTGCCCCCAAAAGTTATACAAATTACCAATATACACTTATTATAAAGAGCTTTTTTCCCTGCACTTACTACTGCATGTTACTTCCTGGATAACATGGTGATGTCACTTCCTGGATAACATGGTGATGTCACTTCCTGGATAACATGGTGATGTCACTTCCTGGATAACATGGTGATGTCACTTCCTGGATAACACGGTGACGTCACTTCCTGGATAACACGGTGATGTCACTTCCTGGATAACACGGTGATGTCACTTCCTGGATAACATGGTGATGTCACTTCCTGGATAACACGGTGACGTCACTTCCTGGATAACACGGTGACGTCACTTCCTGGATAACACGGTGATGTCATGACTCCCAGAGCTGTGCGGGCTGTGGCTGCTGGAGAGGATGATGGCAGGGGGATGCTCAGTGTCCCTCCAGGCCCTGTGTCCCTCAGTGTCCTCCTGCCATCATCCTCTCCAGCAGCCACAGCCTGCACAGCTCTGGGAGTCGTGACATCACCATGTTATCCAGGAAGTGACATCACCATGTTATCCAGGAAGTGACATCACCATGTCATCCAGGAAGTGACATCACCATGTCATCCAGGAAGTGACAACACCGTGTTATCCAGGAAGTGACATCACCATGTCATCCAGGAAGTGACATCACCATGTTATCCAGGAAGTGACATCACCATGTTATCCAGGAAGTGACAACACCGTGTCATCCAGCAAATGAAGCCTTGATGCAGTAGTAAGTGCAGGGAAAAAAACCCTTAATAAGGCCGAGTTTACACATATCCGGCGGCGTTTTCCTCTGGTGCAGGAGAGAATCACAGGAGAGAAACGATCTCTGGACTGATCCTATTGTTTTCAATGGGACAGTTCAGATGATCCGTTGTACAACTGATGCTGCCCGACCGACGGAGAGACTGCACGTCAGAGCGCTACATGCAACGTTCTGAGGTACGGCCAGCTCAGCTATCCGGCACCACATCCACTAAAGTGAATGGAGCGTTGTAGGCATGCGGTGTACAAACGCATGCATTATGCATCATCTGGCGCTCCATAGAGAAGTCCCTGTCTCTGCCCCCCTCCCATTAACCCTTGTGACCCTGACATGGGGACAGCCCCCCAGCTCCTCTCTACAGTACAGCACTATAGGACAGGGGTAGGGAACCTTGCCTCTCCAGCTATCCAGGCATAATGGGAGTTGTAGTTTTGCAACAGCTGGAGAGGCAAGGTTCCCTACCCCTGCTATAGGGGATATCCCCAAGCCCTGCTGCCCAAGATAGAGGGCTCCGGTGTGCTGCTGCCCCCTATAGAGGTCGCCCCCTGTAATGCCCTATAGGCGAAAACTAATGACAACCGATGAAATAAACCTATATGACACTGATATCTCTGACAGAAACGGATAGAAAACCCGATGACAACAGTTGTGGTCAATATCTACAGAAAAAAACGGAAACGGATGCAACTAATAGATGTAAACTAGGCCGAAGTATTTCCCGTAATAAGTGCATATTGGGGATTTCTATAACTTTTGGGGGGCAATACAACAGTTTAAAAAAAAATTCACTGTACTTTAACAGGAGGAATAACAATATATAGAATAATAGAATAGTGTAATATAGAACAGTGAAGCTGTATCTGCCGCTCAGGGTCTGTGGAAAGCGGAGTATCATCATCTATAGTCAGACAATTCCACGCACCTGACTCTGAATTGCTGCTCCACCCCTCCATCGAAGCCCTCCTTCCATCCCAGGGTCACTGAGTTGTGGGTGACGCTCAGGATCTTCAGATCAGTGGGGGGATCAGGCCGACCTGAGTAAGACAGAAGGTGTAACCCGGTGGCATCACTGAGGCGTCATGGCGGTACGCTGTCACATACAGGTCACATGACAGGATCTCAGCTGACCGGTATGGAGGGTGCCGACACCTGGGGACTATGGACACAACCACCACAATACGACAGATAACTTAGGAGTGTAGTGGGCACTGCTAACAAGTAGAGTGGAGGGTGCTACTGACCAGGACACCGTACACGGCAGCTGCCAAACTGACCAGGACACCGTACACGGCAGCTGCCATACTGACCAGGACACCGTACACAGCAGCTGCCAAACTGACCAGGACACCGTACACGGCAGCTGCCATACTGACCAGGACACCGTACACGGCAGCTGCCAAACTGACCAGGACACCGTACACAGCAGCTGCCATACTGACCAGGACACCGTACACAGCAGCTGCCATACTGACCAGGACACCGTACACAGCAGCTGCCAAACTGACCAGGACACTGTACGCGGCAGCTGCCATACTGACCAGGACAGCATACACAGCAGCTGCCAAACTGACCAGGACACCGTACACGGCAGCTGCCATACTGACCAGGACACCGTACACGGCAGCTGCCATACTGACCAGGACACCGTACACAGCAGCTGCCATACTGACCAGGACACCGTACACAGCAGCTGCCAAACTGACCAGGACACCGTACACGGCAGCTGCCATACTGACCAGGACACCGTACACGGCAGCTCCCATACTGACCAGGACACCGTACACGGCAGCTGCCAAACTGACCAGGACACCGTACACAGCAGCTGCCAAACTGACCAGGACAACGTACACAGCAGCTGCCATACTGACCAGGACACCGTACACAGCAGCTGCCATACTGACCAGGACACCGTACACGGCAGCTGCCATACTGACCAGGACACCGTACACAGCAGCTGCCATACTGACCAGGACACCGTACACGGCAGCTGCCATACTGACCAGGACACCCTACACGGCAGCTGCCATACTGACCAGGACACCGTACACGGCAGCTGCCATACTGACCAGGACACCCTACACGGCAGCTGCCATACTGACCAGGACACCGTACACGGCAGCTGCCATACTGACCAGGACACTGTACACGGCAGCTGCCATTCTGACCAGGACACCGTACACGGCAGCTGCCATACTGACCAGGACACAGTACGCGGCAGCTGCCATACTGACCAGGACACAGTACGGGGCAGCTGCCATACTGACCAGGACAGCATACACAGCAGCTGCCATACTGACCAGGACACTGTACACGGCAGCTGCCATTCTGACCAGGACACCGTACACGGCAGCTGCCATACTGACCAGGACACCGTACACAGCAGCTGCCATACTGACCAGGACACAGTACGGGGCAGCTGCCATACTGACCAGGACAGCATACACAGCAGCTGCCATACTGACCAGGACACCGTACACGACAGCTGCCATTCTGACCAGGACACCGTACACGGCAGCTGCCATACTGACCAGGACACCGTACACAGGAGCTGCCATACTGACCAGGACACCGTACACGGCAGCTGCCATACTGACCAGGACACCGTACACAGCAGCGTGCAGGCTGCCATACTGACCAGGACACCGTACACAGCAGCCTGCGGGCTGCCATACTGACCAGGACACGGTACACAGCAGCCTGCGGGCTATTTTATGAGATTTTGGCGTGCTCAGAGTTTTTCTATACCCTCCATTCTTTGGTCTTCTCTTTCTGACAATATGACAGATGACAGCAATGTCGCCTTACTGGTGCTGACAAGCTGGATAGAGAAGCTGTCCACTCCCAGAGCATTGGTCGCTGTGCAGGTAAAGATGGCGTAATCGTGCACCGCGCTCACATTGGCAATGATCAGCGTGCTCCTGTGGATCCACAACTCGTGAGACGTCTTCACCGAATACCTGAGAAATCTAGAGAAAGAAGAAATCTAGAGAATCTATAGAGGAGAGCACAGCAGCTGCCATACTGACCAGGACACCGTACACGGCAGCTGCCATACTGACCAGGACACCGTGCACGGCAGCTGCCATACTGACCAGGACACCGTACACGGCAGCTGCCATACTGACCAGGACACCGCACACGGCAGCTGCCATACTGACCAGGACACCGTGCACGGCAGCTGCCATACTGACCAGGACACCGCACACGGCAGCTGCCATACTGACCAGGACACCGTACACGGTCGGCATCTGCCATACTGACCAGGACACCGTACGCGGCAGCTGCCATACTGACCAGGACACCGTACACGGCAGCTGCCATACTGACCAGGACACCGTACACAGCAGCTGCCATACTGACCAGGACACCGTACACGGCAGCTGCCATACTGACCAGGACACCGTACGCGGCAGCTGCCATACTGACCAGGACACCGTACACGGCAGCTGCCATACTGACCAGGACACCGTACACGGCAGCTGTCATACTGACCAGGACACCGTACACGGCAGCTGCCATACTGACCAGGACACCGTACACGGCAGCTGCCATACTGACCAGGACACCGTACACGGCAGCTGCCATACTGACCAGGGCACCGTACACGGCAGCTGCCATACTGACCAGGACACCGTACACGGCAGCTGCCATACTGACCAGGACACCGTACACGGCAGCTGCCATACTGACCAGGACACCGTACACGGCAGCTGCCATACTGACCAGGACACCGTACACGGCAGCTGTCATACTGACCAGGACACCGTACACGGCAGCTGCCATACTGACCAGGACACCGTACACGGCAGCTGCCATACTGACCAGGACACCGTACACGGCAGCTGCCATACTGACCAGGACACCGTACACAGCAGCTGCCATACTGACCAGGACACCGTACACGGCAGCTGCCATACTGACCAGGACACCATACACAACAGCAGGACACCGTATACAACAGCAGGACACTGTACACAACAGCAGGACAGTGTACACAGCAGCAGGACACCATACACGGCAGGGTACGCACACCTGTACGGCTGTACTCTCGGCCGGTGCTGACTTATCTAGCTGCTACTCCTGCGGGGAGGCGCTCCTCATCCCATACCCACTTCCCTCCCTGCTGGGGCTCCGTCCTGCTTGGGCCCCCTGGGCTTCTCTTCAGCACTGGCCCTGCGGCAGCATGTGGCCCTAAAACAGGAGCAGCTACTTGCCTTTTCTTAATTTGCCCCTTGCAGTACTATCTCTTTAGGGTCTCCCACCCTAAACCCTGCACTACACAACCTGGCAGTATGGCAATCAGGGACTGCAGATCCAGGTCTAGTCCCAACACTGGTCACCGTATATGTAACTCCCATATAAAGGGCCTCCAGGTGAGGGCCCAGCCCCATCACCACTCTAATTACTGTAACCTAAACCTCGATAATGGTCTACAGAGCGGGAAGATTGACGGACAGGACAGTGACGGCCCAGTTATCCATCACAGACAGGACGGTGACGGCCCAGCTATCCATCACGGACAGGACGGTGACGGCCCAGCTATCCATCACAGACGGGACAGTGACGCCCCAGTTATTCATCACAGACGGGACAGTGACGCCCCAGTTATCCATCACAGACAGGACGGTGACGGCCCAGCTATCCATCACAGACAGGACGGTAAAACGGTAAGACAGAAACGCGTTGCCTATCACCATGACAGGTCTAGATACCTGGGGTTAGCCAAGTTCAGAGTGATGCCATTCTTCGCCCAGCTGAAGGCCACGTTTGGGATCCCCTCAGCTTTACATTCGAGACCCGTTGAGGATTTCCCGTCTCCAGGAACGGCCACTTTGCCGAGGTGAACGCCTTTCTCTATCTCTGGCTTAACTGCAAGAAACAAGGATTGGACAACAATGTGGGGGACAAGGAGCGGGGAAGGGGGGAAGGAAGGAAGGGGCCAGCTCCAGTGGGTGGGCAGGGGGGGCTGGTCTATGGAGATTAGTATGGTCAGTGGTCCGGAGGGATCAGGTCTATGGAGATTAGTATGGTAAGTGGTCTGGAGGGATCTGGTCTTTGGAGATTAGTATGGTCAGTGATCCAGAGTGATCTTGTCTATAGAGATTAGTATGTTCAGTGGTCCGGAGGGATCTGGCATATGGAGATTAGTATGGTCAGTGGCCTCCAAGGGATCTGGTCTGTGGAGATTAGTATGGTCATTGGCCTCCGAGGGATCTGGTCTATGGAGATTAGTATGGTCAGTGGTCCGGAGGGATCTGGCATATGGAGATTAGTATGGTCAGTGGCCTCCGAGGGATCTGGTCTATGGAGATTAGTATGGTCAGTGGTCCGGAGGGATCTGGTCTATGGAGATTAGTATAATCAGTGGCCTCCAAGGGATCTGGTCTATGGAGATTAGTATGGTCAGTGACCCAGAGGGATCTGGTCTATGGAGATTAGTATGGTTAGTGGTCTGGAGGGATCTGGTCTATGGAGATTAATATGGTCAGTGGTCCAAAGGGATCTGGTCTATGGAGATTAGTATGGTCAGTGGTCCGGAGGGATCTGGCATATGGAGATTAGTATGGTCAGTGGCCTCCGAGGGATCTGGTCTATGGAGATTAGTATAATCAGTGGCCTCCAAGGGATCTGGTCTATGGAGATTAGTATGGTCAGTGGCCCAGAGGGATCTGGTCTATGGAGATTAGTATGGTTAGTGGTCTGGAGGGATCTGGTCTATGGAGATTAATATGGTCAGTGGCATCCAAGGGATCTGGTCTATGGAGATTAGGATGGTCAGTTGTCCTGAGGGATCTGGTCTATGGAGATTAGTATGGTCAGTGATCTCCAAGGGATCTGGTCAATGGAGATTAAGATGGTCAGTAGCCTCTGAGGGATCTGGTCTATGGAGGTTAGTATGGTCAGTGGTCCGGAGGGATTTGATCTATGGAGGTTAGTATGGTCAGTGGCCTCCGAGGGATCTGGTCTATGGAGTTTAGGATGGTCAGTGGCGTCCGAGGGATCTGGTCTATGGAGGTTAGGATGGTCAGTGGCGTCCGAGGGATCTGGTCTATGAAGGTTAAGATGGTCAGTGGCCCTAGGAGATCTTACTTACAGCGCACAACAAGGCGGGCATCAGCCTTGACGGGAGGGGGGATTCCATTATCCACCATGCATTCATAGCGCCCGGCATCAGACCTCTTGGCGTCGCTGATAATGAGTCGTCCGGTGACACCATTGACTTGCCTTTCAAGACCAGACAAGTCTCTTTCCTCGTCTCCCTGTTAGTAAAAAGGACACAAAGAGTCTGTGTTCAGGTCTGATGACTCTTGTCTACAGGCCAAAAGCCTGAGGTGAATACACCTCTGACGCTGTTGTCATAGAGACAGTGATTCAAATCCCCATTTCCACCAGTGTTCACATGTAGCTGCCTTGATTCTAGGATGTAGATGTGGATGGTGATCATGTGCACCCCACACCGGATGGACACCACAAGGCCCAGCCATACGGCTGACCTCGCTCCCAGCTAATGTCCGGGCAGGTTGCTGCACACAGTGGGAGTTGTCGTTTTGCAGCAGCCACAGGTTGGGGTCTAAAGAAATAAGATGAAGGCTCTAGAGGGCGCCATACCAGCCATCTCCACTGGAACATGGCGTCACGAACAGGATTGGCATCGGCAATGCACACAAGCTCTGCTCTCCCCCCCAAATCCACTTCTGTGGGGTCAACGAGGCTGCGAATGGACGGAGAATCTGTGGGGGAAGAAGAAAACCTCATCAACACACAAGTAATTATAATGCTGATAAAGAAGCAAATCCAGGGAACAAGGGTGTTATGTACGGTCAGTGGCAACGGGTGGAATAGACATAAAGACACGGACAGTGAGCCCTGCGCTGTTCTCGCCCATTGTCCCTGCCTACCTGCCACTGAAAGCCCTAGGCGGCTATGGACAACCACGAGGACGGTTCCTGCTCTGGTATAGGTGGTACTGTGCTGACCCCCTGGGATGTTATGTCAGAGGAGCGGCCGGTTACTTGCTAGATGTTGAGGTGTGACGCCAGTTCTATGGTGGTTGGCCGAGATACAGTCGGGCACAGTGATGTTATGTTGTGACGCCAGTGGCGGTTGGGCACACAGGTATGGTGGCACACCTGCTTTTAGTTTAGAGTGCCAGTTAAACTTTGTTCCCCTGTGGACAGTGTCCTGCCGGGCTGCTACGGGGTCCCCTGGGATGATATCATGGTTGGCCCACAGAAGGGGAAGTGTCCTAAGGTTGTAGTGTACACTGTGTCGGAGCGGGGCGAAGAATCATAAGTAATCTTGTTTTTACTTGGAAAGTACTTGTGTGCAGCAGATAATACAACCTTCACTTGACAGATTATGTTTCTCTTGAGAAAGCACTTGACAATACAACAACCAGATCTGTGATCGGGATACAGTGAGGACAGTCGTGCTGACTGATTAGCGTGCAGAAAAATACAAAAAATCAGAGTAGCAGAGAGGAGGATGTCGTGAGAGTCCCAACCCAAGTAGTATTGTGCTCTGCCGGGATGTTGGAGGATGAGGTAGAAGAATACTTAGAAGAAGAAGAGAATACTTGTGTCCGTGTATTGACCTTTGGGTCTTTGCACCACCTAATGCCCACCAGTGTTGGGGGACCGGTCTTATGAGGGCGACACAAGGCCCCAGACCCTGTTAAATGGGATGAGCGGAATGCTGAGGGTTCCCTGCTGTCACCTGCGCTGTGAGATAGAGTTCCTAGGCTCTTAGCAACTTTGCTCTATCCAGATCAGTTCCTAGCTCACTGCGGTCTCTGGATACTGTCCTGCTCTGTGACTCTCCTAGTCCACAGCGTGGGTTGAGGTTGTCTCTGACTTGTCCTCTCCTGTAGGGGTTTAACATTGCATAGTGTTGTGTAAAATAGAGAAGAAACTACTAGCCGTGTCCTGTCTTACGTCCTACCCATATGGTGACCTGACTAAGACTGAACTCCTGAGAGTACTGGGACCTGGCAGAGGGCCAGGGTCCAGAGCTGTCTAGCTTGCGTCCTTCCTCTACAATGTCCAACACGAAAGTCTCATGCACCTCCTCTACCCATGTGACTTCCTTCCCCAGCGTATCTAAGATACGCTGTGAGTGGGTGAAGAGTGCAACAGAAGAAATAAAGAGAGAGATGATAGGAGAGAATAAGAAAAGATTCCTATAGGTTCACAGATACATGTGACATACAAACAAACAATAACCCTTTACACACTTCAGCCGTGCAGCATCTGAGTACATACATCTATAACAGCGACATCTAGTGGTGAAACTTTATTACTACTTACTACCACTTGTGTACAATAAGTACAGGCTTTTACGAAAGGTGTAACCAATAGCAACACCTGTGGTGGGACACCACAGTACACAAAACATGGACAGACAAACAAACACAATAGTTCAGTGTGGACAAATCGGGTCAGCAACAGCGGGCAGCGGAAGTACAAAATCAGAACCTAAAGTCAGGCAGTAAGATGGAGGCTGCAAACGGAGAGTCAGGCGGTAAGATGGAGGCTGCAAACAGGGGGAGTCAGGCGGTAAGATGGAGGCTGCAAACAGGGGGAGTCAGGGAGCCAAAGCCAAAAGATCAGAATCAGATATATAAACAGCTACAGTACAAGCGGGCAGAGACTAGCTCAATAACCAGCAAGGTGTCGTGGTCCGGGCCGTGTGCTCGGCACCTGGCTCTGCTGGAACATGTGGTCGGACGTCTGGAGATGCCGGCGGTGTCTATAGTAACTGCTGGGCCGGTTGCTGGGGGTCGCTGACGGTGTCCCTAGCAGCCAGAATTCTGGGCACGCCGGCCTCCCTGGCATGAGGTGTTTGTTATATGTAAGGATTGTCTGACAGCGGACGCACCAGTCAGCTCCTGGGCCGCACCTGGAGCCTCAGCAGCAATCACTTCTGGGACCCCGGGCTCCATACTGTAAGTATCTTCCCCTCAGTCCTGGCCTGTGATAGTGCAGAGGTTACTAATGTATCTGGACCTCACATGTCCCTCATCCCTCTGACTACCCCCTTGGACACGATTTTGTAATTTGCTGCTCAGTTGGTTTGTTGTGTATTGTCTCATTGTGTTCTGGGTTGCACTTTGATGAGATCATGGACGGCCGTCCAGTTGTCCATAGCATCTGAGGTAAGTAGGCAGGGACAGCGGGGCGGATGCCAGTGCAGGACTGACCTGTCCCTATCCTAACACAAGGAGTATACAGGCTGGGGTGGTATATAGGAGGCCAGAATACAATGGGACCCCCCCCCCCGGCGATCTCCAACCACCGGCATCTGAACACAAAGCACCGACTGGCCGGAAGACCCGTGCGTCACAGAGAGAACCAACACAACCATGAAGTGGCCAGACAGAACTCCGCAGGTGAAGTCGGGGGGGTCCATGAAAACCAGTGATCAGACAGAATAAACCAGTGATCAGACAGAATAAACCAGTGATCAGAGAGAATAAACCAGTGATCGGACAGAATAAACCAGTGATCGGACAGAATAAACCAGTGATCGGACAGAATAAACCAGTGATCGGAGAGAATGAACCAGTGATCAGAGAGAATAAACCAGTGATCAGAGAGAATAAACCAGTGATCGGACAGAATAAACCAGTGATCGGACAGAATAAACCAGTGATCAGAGAGAATAAACCAGTGATCGGACAGAATAAACCAGTGATCAGACAGAATAAACCAGTGATCAGAGAGAATGAACCAGTGACCGGACAGAATAAACCAGTGATCAGACAGAATAAACCAGTGATCGGAGAGAGTAAACCAGTGATCAGACAGAATAAACCAGTGATCGGAGAGAATAAACCAGTGATCAGACAGAATAAACCAGTGATCAGACAGAATAAACCAGTGATCAGAGAGAATAAACCAGTGATCGGACAGAATAAACCAGTGATCGGACAAAATAAACCAGTGATCGGAGAGAATAAACCAGTGATCGGAGAGAATAAACCAGTGATCGGACAGAATAAACCAGTGATCGGACAGAATAAACCAGTGATCAGAGAGAATAAACCAGTGATCAGAGAGAATAAACCAGTGATCGGACAGAATAAACCAGTGATCGGACAGAATAAACCAGTGATCGGACAGAATAAACCAGTGATCGGAGAGAATAAACCAGTGATCGGAGAGAATAAACCAGTGATCAGAGAGAATAAACCAGTGATCAGAGAGAATAAACCAGTGATCGGACAGAATAAACCAGTGATCGGAGAGAATAAACCAGTGATCGGAGAGAATAAACCAGTGATCAGAGAGAATAAACCAGTGATCAGAGAGAATAAACCAGTGATCAGAGAGAATAAACCAGTGATAAGAGAGAATAAACCAGTGATCAGAGAGAATAAACCAGTGATCGGAGAGAGTAAACCAGTGATCAGACAGAATAAACCAGTGATCGGAGAGAATAAACCAGTGATCAGACAGAATAAACCAGTGATCAGACAGAGTAAACCAGTGATCAGAGAGAATAAACCAGTGATCGGACAGAATAAACCAGTGATCGGACAAAATAAACCAGTGATCGGACAGAATAAACCAGTGATCAGAGAGAATAAACCAGTGATCGGACAGAATAAACCAGTGATCGGACAGAATAAACCAGTGATCGGACAAAATAAACCAGTGATCGGAGAGAATAAACCAGTGATCGGAGAGAATAAACCAGTGATCGGACAGAATAAACCAGTGATCGGACAGAATAAACCAGTGATCAGAGAGAATAAACCAGTGATCGGACAGAATAAACCAGTGATCGGAGAGAATAAACCAGTGATCGGAGAGAATAAACCAGTGATCGGAGAGAATAAACCAGTGATCGGAGAGAATAAACCAGTGATCGGAGAGAATAAACCAGTGATCGGAGAGAATAAACCAGTGATCGGAGAGAATAAACCAGTGATCGGAGAGAATAAACCAGTGATCGGAGAGAATAAACCAGTGATCGGAGAGAATAAGCCAGTGATCAGAGAGAATAAACCAGTGATCAGAGAGAATAAACCAGTGATCAGAGAGAATAAACCAGTGATCGGACAGAATAAACCAGTGATCGGACAGAATAAACCAGTGATCGGACAGAATAAACCAGTGATCGGACAGAATAAACCAGTGATCGGACAGAATAAACCAGTGATCGGACAGAATAAACCAGTGATCGGAGAGAATAAACCAGTGATCGGAGAGAATAAACCAGTGATCGGAGAGAATAAACCAGTGATCAGAGAGAATAAACCAGTGATCAGAGAGAATAAACCAGTGATCAGAGAGAATAAACCAGTGATCAGAGAGAATAAACCAGTGATCGGAGAGAATAAACCAGTGATAAGAGAGAATAAACCAGTGATAAGAGAGAATAAACCAGTGATCAGAGAGAATAAACCCGTGATCAGAGAGAGTAAACCAGTGATCAGAGAGAATAAACCAGTGATCGGAGAGAATAAACCAGTGATAAGAGAGAATAAACCAGTGATCAGAGAGAATAAACCAGTGATCAGAGAGAGTAAACCAGTGATCAGACAGAATAAACCAGTGATCAGAGAGAATAAACCAGTGATCAGAGAGAATAAACCAGTGATCAGAGAGAATAAACCAGTGATCAGAGAGAATAAACCAGTGATCGGAGAGAATAAACCAGTGATCAGAGAGAATAAACCAGTGATCGGACAGAATAAATCAGTGATCAGAGAGAATAAACCAGTGATCAGAGAGTAAACCAGTGATCAGACAGAATAAACCAGTGATCGGAGAGTAAACCAGTGATCAGAGAGAATAAACCAGTGATCGGAGAGAATAAACCAGTGATCGGACAGAATAAACCAGTGATCGGACAGAATAAACCAGTGATCAGAGAGAATAAACCAGTGATCAGAGAGAATAAACCAGTGATCGGACAGAATAAACCAGTGATCAGAGAGAATAAACCAGTGATCAGAGAGAATAAACCAGTGATCAGAGAGAATAAACCAGTGATCAGAGAGAATAAACCAGTGATCAGAGAGAATAAACCAGTGATCGGACAGAATAAACCAGTGATCAGAGAGAATAAACCAGTGATCAGAGAGAATAAACCAGTGATCGGACAGAATAAACCAGTGATCGGACAGAATAAACCAGTGATCAGAGAGAATAAACCAGTGATCAGAGAGTAAACCAGTGATCAGACAGAATAAACCAGTGATCGGAGAGTAAACCAGTGATCAGAGAGAATAAACCAGTGATCGGAGAGAATAAACCAGTGATCGGACAGAATAAACCAGTGATCGGACAGAATAAACCAGTGATCAGAGAGAATAAACCAGTGATCGGACAGAATAAACCAGTGATCAGAGAGAATAAACCAGTGATCAGAGAGAATAAACCAGTGATCAGAGAGAATAAACCAGTGATCGGACAGAATAAACCAGTGATCAGAGAGAATAAACCAGTGATCAGACAGAATAAACCAGTGATCGGACAGAATAAACCAGTGATCAGACAGAATAAACCAGTGATCAGACAGAATAAACCAGTGATCGGACAGAATAAACCAGTGATCAGAGAGAATAAACCAGTGATCAGAGAGAATAAACCAGTGATCGGACAGAATAAACCAGTGATCAGAGAGAATAAACCAGTGATCGGACAGAATAAACCAGTGATCAGAGAGAATAAACCAGTGATCAGAGAGAATAAACCAGTGATCAGACAGAATAAACCAGTGATCAGACAGATCAAAATTGTTTTTCAGCATGTCGGAAAAAAAATCATTGGTCTTTGAAAGATAATTCACTAATCGTTTCATAAAATTAGAAATCTTTCAGTCGTTCGTAAAAAGGTTTAAAAAAAGTAGGTGTGTCGTATGGTCATGATCACCCAGGCGAACGTTTTAAGCGACCATGTAACGACCGCAAAATAATCGTTACACTACATACATCGTTCATGTTCCCACGTGTTATGTGTTATCGTTCTCTTACAAAAAAAATCGATAGCGAGCGATCGTTGGAGCGTGTTTATGAACGATAATCATTCCGTGGAATTGGGCCTTTAGTCGGCAGCAGAGAGCAGAGAACACAGGATTACACAACACAGAGGTGGGTGACAGCAGTATTCAGAGGTCAGAAAGGACAGTGCTGACTGTCAGAGGAGATAGCTAAGTGATTAACTGTAGATTAACTCTTTGTTGTCCTGTTTTGGTGCCTCATCTCTCTTGACCCCTCCCCTCTCCATAGGCAAGCCATGAAGACAGGGGGGAGAGCTTCAAACAGTTTTTTCATGATAAAAATGCATTTCTTGGCTAATAACCCCAATTACAAAGTTTCTTAATACCTCCTGTACTATTGATTTTTGAAAAAAATAAACGACAGTGACCCTTTAAGGCTAGCAGGTGCCACGGTGGACTTCCGAAAGTGGGCGCACAGACGCCACACCCTCACCAGTAGCTCCAGCAGGTCGGGGTAGGCCTTTAAAAAGCGCTGTACCACCAAATTAGGCAATGAACGTGTTGGAGTCCTCCAAGCTCCAGAGCTGCCACCAAGTTACGGCCATTAACAGACACGACCATGCCTGGTCCCAGCTGCGGCGGCGACAGCCAAATCAGTAGGAGCAAGATAAGAGCTATTATCACACACTCACAGTATACAGCCGTATACCAGATATCGAATTGATATTGAAAATAATCGAATTAAAGGGCTAGTCAACACCTTCACTGGATGCATGGCCGAGGTGGTATACACACTGCCTGTCTCACAACAGCTTATACAGTGTATACACACTGCTTGTCTCACAACAGCTTATACAGTGTATACACACTGCCTGTCTCACAACAGCTTATACAGTGTATACACACTGCCTGTCTCACAACAGCTTATACAGTGTATACACACTGCCTGTCTCACAACAGCTTATACAGTGTATACACACTGCCTGTCTCACAACAGCTTATACAGTGTATACACTGCCTGTCTCACAACAGCTTATACAGTGTATACACACTGCCTGTCTCACAACAGCTTATACAGTGTATACACACTGCCTGTCTCACAACAGCTTATACAGTGTATACACTGCCTGTCTCACAACAGCTTATACAGTATACACACTGCCTGTCTCACAACAGCTTATACAGTGTATACACACTGCTTGTCTCACAACAGCTTATACAGTATACACACTGCCTGTCTCACAACAGCTTATACAGTATACACACTGCCTGTCTCACAACAGCTTATACAGTGTATACACACTGCCTGTCTCACAACAGCTTATACAGTGTATACACACTGCCTGTCTCACAACAGCTTATACAGTATACACACTGCCTGTCTCACAACAGCTTATACAGTGTATACACACTGCCTGTCTCACAACAGCTTATACAGTATACACACTGCCTGTCTCACAACAGCTTATACAGTATACACACTGCCTGTCTCACAACAGCTTATACAGTATACACACTGCCTGTCTCACAACAGCTTATACAGTGTATACACAATGCCTGTCTCACAACAGCTTATACAGTATACACACTGCCTGTCTCACAACAGCTTATACAGTGTATACACACTGCCTGTCTCACAACAGCTTATACAGTGTATACACACTGCCTGTCTCACAACAGCTTATACAGTGTATACACACTGCCTGTCTCACAACAGCTTATACAGCGTATACACACTGCCTGTCTCACAACAGCTTATATAGTGTATACACACTGCCTGTCTCACAACAGCTTATACAGTATACACACTGCCTGTCTCACAACAGCTTATACAGTGTATATACACACTGCCTGTCTCACAACAGCTTATACAGTGTATATACACACTGCCTGTCTCACAACAGCTTATACAGTGTATACACACTGCCTGTCTCACAACAACTTATACAGTATACACACTGCCTGTCTCACAACTGCTTGTACAATGTATACACACTGCCTGTCTCACAACAGCTTATACAGTATACACACTGCCTGTCTCACAACAGCTTATATAGTGTATACACACTGCCTGTCTCACAACAGCTTATACAGTGTATACACACTGCCTGTCTCACAACAGCTTATACAGTGTATACACACTGCCTGTGTCACAACAGCTTATACAGTATACACACTGCCTGTCTCACAACAGCTTATACAGTGTATACACAATGCCTGTCTCACAACAGCTTATACAGTGTATACACACTGCCTGTCTCACAACAGCTTATACAGTGTATACACACTGCCTGTCTCACAACAGCTTATACAGTATACACACTGCCTGTCTCACAACAGCTTATACAGTATACACACTGCCTGTCTCATAACAGCTTATACAGTGTATATACATACTGCCTGTCTCACAACAGCTTATACAGTGTATACACACTGCCTGTCTCACAACAGCTTATACAGTATACACACTGCCTGTCTCACAACAGCTTATACAGTGTATACACACTGCCTGTCTCACAACTGCTTATACAGTATATACACACTGCCTGTGTCACAACATCTTATACAGTGTATACACACTGCCTGTTTCACAACAGCTTATACGGTGTATACACACTGCCTGTCTCACAACAGCTTATACAGTGTATACACACTGCCTGTCTCACAACAGCTTATACAGTGTATACACACTGCCTGTCTCACAACAGCTTATACAGTGTATACACACTGCCTGTCTCACAACAGCTTATACAGTGTATACACACTGCCTGTCTCACAACAGCTTATACAGTGTATACACACTGCCTGTCTCACAACAGCTTATACAGTGTATACACACTGCCTGTCTCACAACTGCTTATACAGTGTATACACACTGCCTGTCTCACAACTGCTTATGCAGTGTATATACACACTGCCTGTCTCACAACAGCTTATACAGTGTATACACACTGCCTGTCTCACAACAGCTTATACAGTGTATACACACTGCCTGTCTCACAACAGCTTATACAGTGTATACACATTGCCTGTCTCACAACAGCTTATACAGTGTATACACATTGCCTGGCTCACAGCAGCTTGTAAATGTCTCTTTTTATACCTTTAGCCCTAACAAAGGCTTTTGAGGGTCCCTTCCTACCTAACTTCACCTAAAACCTTCCACTCCCTGCTTTACAGTCTGTCCCTCTCTAGTTCCAACCAGCAAGTGACACAAATCTGAAATCACTATTCTTTCATTCAGGAAGTCACATGGTTTAGCCAGCCAATCACAGTTACAGGTTTGTTTTTTTTAAGTCCTGCCTACTCCTAGTGTCTGTCCCTCCCCCTGCATGTTTATTGGCTGGAAAAAGCGCCAGGGGATGTGGGAGGGCGAATCGAATTACTGACAGGTGACTATGACTAGTAATGGTGTATGGCAGCACTATTACTGACAGGTGGCTATGACTAGTAATGGTGTATGGCAGCACTATTACTGACTATGATTACTAATGGTGTATGGCAGCACTATTACTGACTATGACTAGTAATGATGTATGGCAGCACTATTACTGACTATGATTACTAATGGTGTATGGCAGCACTATTACTGACTATGACTAGTAATGATGTATGGCAGCACTATTACTGACTATGATTACTAATGGTGTATGGCAGCACTATTACTGACTATGACTAGTAATGATGTATGGCAGCACTATTACTGACTATGATTACTAATGGTGTATGGCAGCACTATTACTGACTATGATTAATAATGGTGTATGGCAGCACTATTACTGACTATGATTACTAATGGTGTATGGCAGCACTATTACTGACTATGATTACTAATGATGTATGGCAGCACTATTACTGACTATGATTACTAATGATGTATGGCAGCACTATTACTGACTATGATTACTAATGATGTATGGCAGCACTATTACTGACTACTGATGACGGGCTGTGCTACCTGTTCTTATAGGGCTGACTGGATTCACAGTAACGTCATTACAGAGCAATGCTCTCTGGGTAATTATCTGTCAGGTTGTCCATTGGCTGATAGAACAATTACATGGGATGTTACTACGGCACGGTGCACACCGCGTTGTCTCTTACAGTGAACATCCAGCTGCACCGTGGTGCTGTTCTTCCCCTCCTTGTTCTCACAGGATACGCTGTATACTCCAGAGTCGGCTCGGCTGACATTCCAGATCTCCAGGGAGCCGGCTCCTTTCAGGTGATGTCTGTGAGCGCCATCTGCAGAAATAACATAGGGCCAGATCAGGGTCCCTCAGCATTGTACCTCGCCACAGCCACGGTCAGATGCATATAGCACTATTATCAGGTGTAATACCACATTGCAGCCTCCAGATGTCACCCTTGCACCTCCCTTTGTAGACACCAAGCCGGTATGTCTGGCCGCAGCCGAGAATGTGACGCCTCGGGGCTACAAAGCAAATGTTTTATTAAGGGAGTGCGGTATCCTGAATAATGCATCACGCCGTCACCCAACACATGTACATATGCAACATATGTACCCGACACGCAACATATGTACCCGACATCGCAACATATGTGCCCGACTTCGCAACATAGGTGCCCGACTTCGCAACATAGGTGCCCGACACCGCAACATATGTACCCGACACCGCAACATATGTACCCGACATCGCAACATATGTACCCGACATCGCAACATAGGTGCCCGACATCGCAACATAGGTGCCCGACACCGCAACATATGTACCCGACACCGCAACATATGTACCCGACATCGCAACATATGTACCCGACACCGCAACATATGTACCAGACACCGCAACATATCTACCCGACATCGCAACATACGTACCCGACATTGCAACCAGTAGTGGATTATAATAGGTCCGTTTTGGGCGGTAACCTGGGGCCCTGAGCTCCTGAGGGGCCCATGGCCCCCAAACAGACATACTTTCAGTGGTGTATTATCTCCAGGTTACATTTCTGCCATGATTTGCAAAAAAACTGCAGCTTTTTACCACAATTTTGCACAAATCAGGGCAAAACTGCAGCCAGGAGACAATGCAGTAACATTAGAGAATATAATGAAGGCCTTATTATGTGACAATGATGTCCCCACAGGTCCTTTACAGGCTGCATTATGGAGGAAAAAGACTAAAGCTAGTGCCGCCATAGTTACAGTGGGTTGGGGGGGCCCAAGCTTAGTGAACAGCCCAGGGCCCATGGTAAAGTTAATCCACCCCTGATCGCAACATACCTACCCGACACCGCAATATATGTACCCGACATCGCAACATAGCTAGCCAACACTGCAGCATATGTACCCGACACCGCAACATAGGTACCCGACAACACAACATAGGTACCCGACAACGCAACATAGGTACCCGACACCGCAACATAGGTACCAGACAACACAACATAGGTACCCGACAACGCAACATAGGTACCCGACACCGCAACATAGGTACCCGACAACACAACATAGGTACCCGACAACGCAACATAGGTACCCGACACCGCAACATAGGTACCCGACACCGCAACATAGCTACCCGACACCGCAACATAGGTACCCGACACCTCATCAAACCTACCCGACACCGCAACATATGTACCCAACATCGCAACATACCTACCCGACATCGCAACATATGTACCCGACATCACAACATAGGTACCCAACACCGCAACATACGTGCCCGACACCGCAACATAGGTACCCG
The DNA here is from genome assembly GCF_027789765.1 of Dendropsophus ebraccatus. Lineage (NCBI taxonomy): Eukaryota > Metazoa > Chordata > Amphibia > Anura > Hylidae > Dendropsophus > Dendropsophus ebraccatus. Next base: position 91,403,937 of record NC_091465.1, on the reverse strand, counting down.
ACACCTGATCATATGTACTCGACACCTCATCAAACCTAACCGACACCGCAACATATGTACCCAACACCGCAACATAGGCACCCCGACATCGCAACATACGTTCCCGACACCTTCCGACATCGCATCATATTTACCCAACACTGCAACATACGTACCCGACACCCCAACATACGGGGATCGGGCTTCTACATAGTAACCAAGGGGTTCAGGGATTAGGGCTTCTCCTTGGGGGTTCCTCCTCTGCCCGCCTCCTAAACCTCCTTCTAACAATGTCGCTCCTCGTGATAGGGTCCTAAAGCGTCTAGTTTAACCCCTTCCTGACATCAGATGAAGATGTCCGCCATAGTGGCCACTATGGCAGAGACCAGATCCATAGAGTGCATCTCTTCCCATTGATAAGATGTAATACTCCATCTCCCCTGTGGAGGTGCTGTGGGCAGATCACTTGTCCTCTAACTCCAGGTTGGGGTACCAGGACATCCCTTCTCCCTTTAGACCCCCTCACCTCGGTTCAGTATTTGCCCTCGTAGACTCCAGGTGTAGTTGACCTGGGCAGGGTTGGCCCGGACGTATAATGGGATGAGGGCCGCACCGTGCTCCACCGCCTGGACAACCTTTGGCTGTTCATCCGTGAATTCTGGAGGAACTAAAACACAAGTCTATGTTTACAGCATTCTCCACCTATGGGGACTCACCTATTAGATGTAGCTGGCCAATGTGGCTGGTGACCATACCACACATGTGACAACACCATCATCATGTGACCTCACAGTCATCATATCATCATGTGACCTCACCATCATCATATCATGTGACCTCACCATCATCATATCATCATGTGACCTCACCACAAATGGAGACACTCAACATGTGACCTCACCATTGTCATGTAACCACACCATCATCATCTGACCTCACCGTAATCATGTGACCAAACCATCATCATCTAAACCTCACCATCGTTATGTGACCACATCATCATCATCATGTGATCCCCATTGTACTAAGTGTGTAGTTATCTGAGAACATACAATATTTGCTCTGACCATTGCTTGCTCTTTACAGACCATACTAAGGAGATCTCGCCATCTCCTGTGGTTGGTGAGACATCTCCTCGTTCTTGGATATCCACATACCGTTGCGTTCTTGATCGCTTACTTCATGCGTAGACTAACAGCTAACGTTGCTGATCTCTACCCTGTGCAGAACCCTGATCCCAGTCACTGATCTCATTAGAAGTGTAGACCAGACCGGTAGTACTCACAGAGAACGCTCAGCTTGTAGAAGGTATTGACTGTCTCACTCAAGGCTTTGCTGTAGGCTTCGCATGAGACACGTTTTGCGTTGTCTGCTGAGGAGACTGTTAGTGTGATGCTGCTGGAGGTCGACTTTCCGCCATGTTCTGCATTCCTCATCCCCAGGTCTCTTCCATTTAAACTGATGAAGAAAGATGTCATCTTATTAGCTCCTTAGTTGGGTGGACGATTGGCTGCTTGCTTAGTTGGTTGGTTAGTTTGTTGGGTTGGTTAGGGGATCAGTTAGGAGTTTGATTAGTTGATTGGTTGTTTGGGGTTGGTTGCTTGGGTAATTGACAGTGTTGATGGTTGTCACTTGGTTTGATGATTGGCTGGTTGTTGGATGGCAGGTTGAGTGGTGGGTTGGTTAGGTGGTTAGTTAGTGTGTTGGATAGTTAGCGGCTGTGTTGGCTGGCAAGTCAGGTTTTTGCCTGGTTGGATGGTCAGATGGTTAGCTGGCTGAGTGTTATGTTGAAAGAGCGGCTGGTTGGTTGGTTAATTGGTTGATTTGTTGAGTGACTGGCTGGTCAGTTAGTTGTTGGATGGCAGGTTGGTTGTATGACTGGTTGGATGACTTATTGGGGGATCAGTCAGGTGCTTGGTTCGGTGGGAGGATGGTTGGTTTGGGGGTAGGCTGATTAGGTAGTTGGTAGGTTAGTTGGGTGGTTTGCTAAGTCGTATATAACACAAAGCTTATACTCCTCACATGACTCCATCCTTGATCCAGGATATTGTTGATTCTGGGTTACTGCTGCCAGTTCTGCACTCCAGGGTGATGGTGCTTCCACGCTTATAATCTTTGGGTGGGTTTAGGATTTTGACATCAATTGGAGGAACTAAATAAGAAGAAAAATCCTGAGACCTGAGAACCAACAAAGTAAAAGAAAAACAAAACCAACCAAGTATTCCAAAAATGCATTGTTGTGGCTGTTCCCATCTCATGAGCCCCTGTGCCCCCCATGTTCTGACACTCCAGTAACCGCCTTGTTATTTCCATCAATGATCCTCTCTAATGACATGGTCCATATCTGGTACGTCCTGTAGAAGCAGGAGACTCACACTGGATGTGAAGCTTGGTGGTGGCGCTCAGTATTTTCTTCCCGTCATTGGTGGCATTGCAGCGGTAAGTTGCCTGGTTGTCGCTCGGCACTGTTTCGATGGTGATCTCCCTGGAAACGATCTTTCCTGCAGATATAGTTCTCCCCTCCGACACTGGTTTCTTATCCTGGAGATAAAAGTAAAGTAAATCCCACCCCCCAACATGGAGTCAGATGCTTCATAGAAGAGCATCAAAAACCTCTAAGAATCTTTTCACCTTAAGCCAGGTAAGTCGAGGTGCCGGGTGACCGCCACTGGACAGACAAGTCATCTTTACACGTGTTCCAGCCCGAAAATGAGCGTTCAAAGGAGGAGCCTCAATCCATATCTTCTGAGGAGGATCTGAATAACATTAACACTTAAAAAAGTGGGTCAGGGACAGTAAAATATCTCCCTGTTCATAGGACCGGTTGTAATGACCAGATCTCTCAGCTCCAAGTCTTCCTAATATATGACCTCCAGCAGTGATCAGTCATCAACTAGTTACACCTGGAATCACTTAACTTTCCTGCAGCTTTTAAAGGGTCCTTATAGAAAAAATCTGATTATCAATGCTCTGAGCTCTGCAGTGGGCCTGATGTGACAGCTGTGGTGCAGTAACCCAACCCTTACCCCAACCTCCAACCCTCACCCCAATCCCAACCTTCAATCCAAACCACACCCTAACCACCACCCCATTCTGCAACCCAACCCTGACCCCCACCCCAACCTCCAACTAACTCCTCACCCCAACCTCCAACTCAGACCTCACCCTAACCACCACCCCATACTACGGCTAGACCCTCACCCACATCCCGACCCTCAGCCCAATCCAAACCTCACTCTATCCACCACCCCATTTTGCAACCCAACTGTCACCACCACCCCCTCAACCCTTACCCCCAACCTCAACCCTCACCCCCACCTCCAACTAAACCCTCACCTCCAACTCAACCCTTAACCCAACATCCAACTCATGCCTCACCCAAACCTTCAACCCAATCCCAACCTCCAACCCAAACTTCACCCTAACCACCACCCCATTCTGCAACCCAACTGTCACCACCAACACCCCAACCTCCTAACCTCCAACCCTTACCCCAACCTCCAACTCACTCCTCACCCCAACACTCAACCCAAACCTCACCCTAACCAACACCCCATCCTTCAACCCTCACCCCAATCTCCAACTTAACCCTCAACCTAAACTTTAAACTTAATCCTCACCCCACCCCAACCTCCAACTTAATCCTCCCCCCAACCCTGACCTCCACTCCAATCCTCTAACCTCCACCTCAACTTCCAACCCAATTCTGATCCCAAATTCCACACCAAACAAACCAAACCTGGTCTCTGTCCTTAGCACAGTAAGAATATAGGCCCAAGTAGTGTTATACAATACATAGGGTTTCCCAGTATCATGTCCATAGCAACCAGTCTGTCTCAGATTTGAGAACAGGAAACAAGGTGATCAGACTGGGCAGAGCTTAAACTTTACCTATTCTATCTTCCCTGCTATATTATATAGATATTTGTAATATTACAGTTACATGAGGACCAATCCGCCATCTTTATATACAGGACAGGACCACTTCTCTACGTCATCTGCACCGATCCTGCTTCCCGTATCCATCACTTACACTGGACGCTGAGCTGGACACTATTCGCCTTGGTGTAGAGAAGAGCTTCATTAAACGCCTCACAGGTTAGAGACATCCCATTATGTTCCCTCTGGACCACAGTGGTCATATTGGACATTGTTATCTTCCCACCATGGTCCGACTGCAAAGAAAATCACAAATAGATGGGCGGTAGGGAGATACAAAGCAATATTCTGCAGCACGCCAGCATAGGTGTGTAGTGTCCCACCACAGGTGTTGCTATTAGTTACACCCTTCGCAAAAGTCTGTACTTTTTGGATGTAAGTGCTGATGTAGTAGTGTTAAAGTTTCGCCACAAGATGTCGCTATTGTAAGTATATGTACTTAGTTATTGCACAACTGTAGTATTGAAAGGGTATTGTTTGTTTGTATGTCACATGGATCTGTAGACCAATGAGATTACTTTCTTCTTCTATCCTATCATTTCTCTCTTTATTTCTCACATATGCACTCTTCACCCATTCACAGCACCCCTTACATGCGCTGTAGGTAGGAAGTCACATGGGTAGAGGAAGTGTAGTGACTTTTGTCGCTGAACTCTGAAGAGGAAGGACACGAGCCAGAACGACCCTGGCCCTCGGCCAGGTCCCCAGTCTCCGTGTTCAGACCTAGGCACATGCAGCCTACAGGTTCTTCTTTAGTAACTCTACTCAGCGCTATGCAGTGTTAAACCCTTCACTAGAAAGGACAAGTCAGAGATCATCTCAACCCCTGCTGTGGACAAAGAGAGACACAGTGCAGGACAGTATCTACAAAGCAGAAGGCTACGAACTGATCCGGATAGAGCAAAGTTGCTAGAAACCTATAAACTCTATCTCGCACCACGGGTGTAAGCAGGGAACTCTCAGCATTCCGCTCATCCTAGGTAACAAGGTCTGGGGCTTGTGTCACCCTCTAGGACGGGTCCCCCGACACTGGTAGGGCAGTAGGTGGTGTGAAGACCAAAGAGTCAAAACATGGGCACAAGTATTCACTTCAAGTATTTGTCTATTTCTACATCCGACATCCCGGCAGAGCACAGTACTACTTGGGTTGGGACTCTCACGACATCCTCCTCTCTACTCTTCTGATCCTCTCTTCTACCTCTCAGCACGCAACCCAGTCAGCAAGACTGTACTACTCTCTATCCGCTCACTGTAGATCTGGATCCTAAAGTATCAAGTGTCTTATTAAGTGAAAGGTCTTATGTCAATGTAAAGCTGTATGTTCTGCTGCATACAAGTATCTTCAGAGTAAAACAGCCATTATTTATGATAAAGAGACTCTGTGATTCCTCGTCCAGCACCGACACAGCACACACACACTCCTTGGGACATCTCCCCTTCCTGTGGGTGGCAGTGCCAATAGTCCGGGTGGGTCATCATTCCACTCCGGACCACTGTGATAATTACCCAATGGACCCTGAAACAGCCCGGTAGGTCACTGTCCACAGGGGAACAAGGTGTAACTGGCCCTTTAAACTAAAGGCAGGCGTGCCACCATAACTGTGTGCCCAATCGGCAATGGCGTCACGACATAACATCACTGGGCCCGGTTACATCTCGGCCAACCACCATAGAATTGGCATCACACCTCACCACTTGGCAAGTGACCGGCTGCTCCTCCTCCACACCGGAGGTCACCACAGATAAAGAGAGTGCTATTTATTGCAAGGGGCACAGTGAGGAGGAGGTCCTAATGAGGTCACGTTATAGCTACAAAATTAGCATATCACACAGCGTCATCAAGTGATTAGCATATAGATACAAGAGACAATGAAACCTAAAACAAGTAATAGTGCAGGATATAGGGTTATAAAATGAGACTGGGAAGAGCGTCTCTCTAGGAGATAGATAGAGATAGATAGATAGATAGATAGATAGATAGATAGATAGATAGGAGATAGATAGATAGATAGATAGATAGATAGATAGATAGATAGATAGATAGATAGATAGGAGATAGATAGATAGATAGATAGATAGGAGATAGATAGATAGGAGATAGATAGATAGGAGATAGATAGATAGGAGATAGATAGATAGATAGATAGATAGATAGGAGATAGATAGATAGATAGATAGATAGATAGATAGATAGATAGGAGATAGATAGGAGATAGATAGATAGATAAGAGATAGATAGATAGATAGATAGATAGATAGATAGATAGATAGATAGGAGATAGATAGATAGGAGATAGATAGATAGGAGATAGATAGATAGATAGATAGATAGATAGATAGATAGATAGATAGGAGATAGATAGGAGATAGGAGATAGATAGATAGATAGATAGATAGATAGATAGATAGATAGATAGGAGATAGATAGATAGATAGATAGATAGGAGATAGATAGGAGATAGATAGATAGATAGGAGATAGATAGATAGATAGATAGATAGATAGATAGGAGATAGATAGATAGATAGATAGGAGATAGATAGGAGATAGATAGATAGATAGGAGATAGATAGGAGATAGATAGATAGATAGATAGATAGATAGATAGATAGATAGGAGATAGATAGATAGATAGATAGATAGATAGATAGATAGATAGATAGATAGGAGATAGATAGATAGATAGGAGATAGATAGGAGATAGATAGGAGATAGATAGATAGATAGATAGATAGATAGATAGATAGATAGGAGATAGATAGGAGATAGATAGATAGATAGATAGATAGATAGATAGATAGATAGAAGATAGATAGATAGATAGATAGATAGATAGATAGATAGATAGATAGATAGGAGATAGGAGATAGATAGGAGATAGATAGATAGATAGATAGGAGATAGATAGGAGATAGATAGATAGATAGGAGATAGATAGGAGATAGATAGATAGATAGATAGATAGATAGATAGATAGATGATAGATAGATAGATAGATAGATAGATAGATAGATAGATAGGAGATAGGAGATAGATAGGAGATAGATAGATAGGAGATAGATAGATAGATAGATATGAGATAGATAGGAGATAGATAGATAGATAGATAGGAGATAGATAGATAGATAGATAGATAGATAGATAGATAGATAGATAGATAGGAGATAGATAGATAGATAGGAGATAGATAGATAGATAGATAGGAGATAGATAGATAGATAGATAGATAGGAGATAGATAGATAGATAGATAGATAGATAGATAGATAGATAGGAGATAGATAGATAGATAGGAGATAGATAGATAGATAGATAGATAGATAGGAGATAGATAGATAGGAGATAGATAGATAGGAGATAGATAGATAGGAGATAGATAGGAGATATATAGGAGATAGATAGGAGATAGATAGATAGATAGATAGATAGATAGGAGATAGATAGATAGATAGATAGATAGATAGATAGATAGATAGGAGATAGATAGGAGATAGATAGATAGGAGATAGATAGATAGGAGATAGATAGGAGATAGATAGATAGGAGATAGATAGATAGGAGATAGATAGATAGGAGATAGATAGGAGATATATAGGAGATAGATAGGAGATAGATAGGAGATAGATAGATAGATAGATAGATAGATAGATAGATAGGAGATAGATAGATAGGAGATAAATAGGAGATAGATAGGAGATAGATAGATAGATAGATAGATAGATAGATAGATAGATAGATAGATAGATAGATAGGAGATAGATAGATAGGAGATAGATAGATAGATAGGAGATAGATAGGAGATAGATAGGAGATAGATAGATAGGAGATATATAGGAGATAGATAGGAGATAGATAGGAGATAGATAGATAGGAGATAGATAGATAGGAGATAAATAGGAGATAGATAGGAGATAGATAGATAGATAGATAGATAGATAGATAGGAGATAGATAGATAGGAGATAAATAGGAGATAGATAGGAGATAGATAGATAGATAGATAGATAGATAGATAGATAGATAGATAGATAGATAGATAGATAGATAGGAGATAGATAGATAGGAGATAGATAGGAGATAGGAGATAGATAGATAGGAGATAGATAGATAGGAGATAAATAGGAGATAGATAGATAGATAGGAGATAGATAGATAGATAGATAGATAGATAGATAGATAGATAGATAGGAGATAGATAGATAGATAGGAGATAGGAGATAAATAGGAGATAGATAGATAGATAATAGATAGATACTCAACAAACTGAAAACCGTGACCCTTACCCAAATCCGGACTACCAGAGGCACAAACCACGGAGGAGACCCCCCCCCCCCACAGAGCAGAGACATGGAGGAGATAAAGACCCTGCTCAGCACTCAATGCGACTGGGCCAAGCCTCTAGAACCCAGCTGTCCCATAAGGAGCAGCCCATTACAAGGTATACCGACCAACAATGAATTCCCTTATTATTAGCAGCTGGAACATTCAGGGCCTGAACGCTTCAGCTTTTGGGTCAAAGATACATGACCCAGATTTTATCCAAAAACTAAAAAACACAGACATACAGATCCTCCTGGAAACATGGACCAAGGCAGAGAAGGAATCCCTGGTGCCCACCGGATACAGGGAGATCTCTGTCCCTGCCCTAAAAAACAAAGCCATAAAGCAAGGCCGGAGCTCAGGAGGAATCTGTATCTGGTATAAAGAGGAGCTCCGCAAGCATCAGCCCAGTGAGGAGAGGAGACAGCCACATCTGGGTAAGAATAGGCCGCTCCATCATCTCCTCTCCAGCTGACCTCTATCTCTGTGCAGTATACATCGCCCCACCAGAGTCTCCATACTCCAACCCAGACAGCTTTGAGACTCTACAGAGGGAAGCCGCCGACTTCCAGGCCCTGGGCAATGTCCTCATCTATGGAGACCTCAACGCAAGAACCGGGAGAGAAGAAGACTACTGCACCACTGATGGGAACATCTACCAGGGCCGGGACAAAGAGTAGGCAGGGGTAGGCAACGGCCTAGGGCGCCAAACAGCAGGGGGCGCCACCAGGCCGAACCCAGAAGCAGCATACAGGAGCTGATTACATCAGCCCTGGGAGATGCACAGGCCTGTGAGTGATCAGATGCTGCTGTACATAGGAGGGGGGAGGGGCGGCTCCCTGCCCGGACACTGCTCTGGCTGAGCTCCCACAGCCAGGAGGCTCTGACCTAATGCAGGAGGCTCTGACCTAATGCAGGAGGCTCTGACCTAATGCAGGAGACTGTGACCTAATGCAGGAGGCTCTGACCTAGTGCAGGAGGCTCTGACCTAATGCAGGAGACTGTGACCTAATGCAGGAGGCTCTGACCTAATGCAGGAGGCTCTGACCTAATGCAGGAGGCTCTGACCTAATGCAGGAGGCTCTGACCTAATGCAGGAGACTGTGACCTAATGCAGGAGGCTGTGACCTAATGCAGGAGGCTCTGACCTAATGCAGGAGGCTCTGACCTAATGCAGGAGGCTCTGACCTAATGCAGGAGACTGTGACCTAATGCAGGAGGCTGTGACCTAATGCAGGAGGCTCTGACCTAATGCAGGAGGCTCTGACCTAATGCAGGAGGCTCTGACCTAATGCAGGAGGCTCTGACCTAATGCAGGAGGCTCTGACCTAATGCAGGAGGCTCTGACCTAATGCAGGAGGCTGTGACCTAATGCAGGAGGCTGTGACCTAATGCAGGAGGCTCTGACCTAATGCAGGAGGCTGTGACCTAATGCAGGAGGCTGTGACCTAATGCAGGAGGCTGTGACCTAATGCAGGAGGCTCTGACCTAATGCAGGAGGCTGTGACCTAATGCAGGAGGCTGTGACCTAATGCAGGAGGCTCTGACCTAATGCAGGAGGCTGTGACCTAATGCAGGAGGCTCTGACCTAATGCAGGAGGCTCTGACCTAATGCAGGAGGCTCTGACCTAATGCAGGAGGCTGTGACCTAATGCAGGAGGCTGTGACCTAATGCAGGAGGCTCTGACCTAATGCAGGAGGCTCTGACCTAATGCAGGAGGCTCTGACCTAATGCAGGAGGCTCTGACCTAATGCAGGAGGCTCTGACCTAATGCAGGAGGCTCTGACCTAGTGCAGGAGGCTCTGACCTAGTGCAGGAGGCTCTGACCTAATGCAGGAGGCCAGCATGGGGGCAGCATTACTTACATCCCCTGCTGCACATCCTCCAGGCTCTAGGAGCTGCTCAGCTGTCGGGCCAGGGAGGAGGAGGAGGTGAAGAACCAGGAAGTGTCTGCCCCTGCCTCTCCTGTCAGCTACTCATCGCTGCATCATCATCATCATCATCAGCAGCAGCAGACTCCTCCATGACAGTCCCAGGATGGTGAGGACAGAAAGTGCAAGCAACCTAGCTGAGAGGTAACTGTTTTGTGTCTGTGTGCGTGTACATAAGAGTGTGTGTGTGTGTGTGTGTATATACATAAGTGTGTGCCTGTGTGTGTGTGTACTGTACATAAGTGTGTGCCTGTGTGTGTATACTGTACATAAGTGTGTGCCTGTGTGTGTGTATACTGTACATAAGTGTGTGCCTGTGTGTGTATACTGTACATAAGTGTGTGCCTGTGTGTGTATACTGTACATAAGTGTGTGCCTGTGTCTGTATACTGTACATAAGTGTGTGCGTGTGTGTGTGTATACTGTACATAAGTGTGTGCGTGTGTGAGTATACATAAGTGTGTGCGTGTGTGAGTATACATAAGTGTGTGCCTGTGTGTGTATACTGTACATAAGTGTGTGCCTGTGTTTACACTGTACATAAATGTGTGTGCCTGTGTATACATAAGTTTGTGCCTGTGTCTGTATACTGTACATAAATGTGTGTGCCTGTGTGTATACTGTACGTAAATATGTGTGTGCATGTTTATATACTGTGTGTGTGTATATACATAAGTGTCTACCTGTGTGTGTATATATATATATATATATATATATATATATATATATATATATATATGCATAAATGTGTGTGTGTGTGTATATGCATAAATATATATACATAAAAATATATACAACTGGGGACATCACACGGGGGATATATATATACAACTGGGGGCAGCACAAAGGGCGTCTATATGCTACCGGGGGCAGTACACAGGGAGTCTATATACTACTGGGGGCAGCACACAGGGAGTCTATATACTACTGGAGGAAGCACACAGGAAGTTATATACTACAGGAGGCAGCACACAGGGGTCTATATACTACTGAGGGCAGCACACAGGGGTCTATATACTACTGGGGGCAGCACACAGGGGATATATATATATATATATATATATATATATATATATATACTGTATATATATATATATATATATATATATATATATATACACACACACACACACACAACTGGGGGAGCGCACAGGGGACATATATACAACTGGGGGAGCACACAGGGGATATTTATACACACAACTGGGGGCAGCACACAGGGGGTCTATATACTACTGGGGGCAGCACAAAGGGGGGTCTATATACTACTGGGGGCAGCACACAGGGGGTCTATAACACATTGGGACTGCACAGAGGGACCTTACTACTATACTGGGGCACAGAGCATACCTAATTATTAAGTGGGGGCACAGGGACACCTTAAATCTATGGTAGCACAGAGGGGTGTAACTACTGTATAGGGGGACAGGGGACCTAACTGCTGTATGTGCTGGAGCCTAAAATGTTTCTCTGGCAGATTCTAGAGAGAGGATTCACAGCCAGGAGAAGACTTCAAGGTGGCCCAGGCTGGATGGAGACAAAGAGAAATGTGAAAGACTCATCAGAAAAGACGCCACCTGTGAGTAACTCGATGTAACTGCGCTCTGTTATCTGGGTTGTAGTGATAGTAGTCATGGTGTGGCGGTATTATTCAATGGTATCATTAGAGATATCTTTCGGTTTTGTCCAGAGGCAATATGTAATCACTGTATGGTGTTGGGAATGTTATAAGATAACTACCGAATGTACTGGGGCTCGTAGTGCAGTGTGGGGTCACTTCCTGGGCTTTACACCGTTTGTACCGCGCCAATTCTGATAACAGTGGCCATTTGCTTTCTCTGCCTAGGGCACCAAAACTGCTTGTCCCGGCCCTGACATCTACATACTAGGAGCAGGCAGCGACTGATGGGAACATCTACATACTAGGAGCAGGCAGCGACTGATGGGAACATCTACATACTAGGAGCAGGCAGCGACCGATGGGAACATCTACATACTAGGAGCAGGCAGCGACTGATGGGAACATCTACATACTAGGAGCAGGCAGCGACTGATGGGAACATCTACATACTAGGAGCAGGCAGCGACTGATGGGAACATCTACATACTAGGAGCAGGCAGCGACTGATGGGAACATCTACATACTAGGAGCGGGCAGTGACCGATGGGAACATCTACATACTAGGAGCGGGCAGCGACTGTGACGGCTCAATCCAGACCGAAAGAAACAGCTATGACAGCACAGTCAATTAAAGCGGCAGAAAGCTGCTCAACCAATGTCGAAGCCTCGGAACGCCGTATTCTTAATGGCCGGACAAAGGGAGACTCCTTAGGAAGACACAGCATGAACTCCCATGTAGGCCGCAGTGTGGTAGACTACGCCATCACTGACATGGATCCTACAAATATTGGCGGCTTCACAGTCACCCCCCAATCTCACCTGTCAGATCACAACCAACTGCTCTTATACATCAAATCTACAAACAAGCCACCCACAGAGACCCCACAGACCGGACTCTACAGCCTACCCCCAACCCTCAAATGGTCAAAGATGTCGGCCCCAAAATACATAGAGACCATCAACAGAACAGAGATCAGAGAGATGCTCCACAGCTTCAATAATAAGGTGTATGAGCCGAACCCAGAAGGAGTAAACCTATAAATTCTATATCTGTACTCATTTTCTTATAACCAGTATATTTGATAGGTTAATCATACTAAAATATATTCATAGAATAGTTATGCGCTAATGAAACTTAAGTGATTGCGCCCAATCCTAAGTATTGAGAAGCTTATAGAGGCAATATACATAATTGACATGTATACTATGTTACTGAGGAGGTATATAATGGGTTAAGTGTTGAACTTTAAAGAGATGTTAGATTGTGAAAGGTGCAGAGTGTGGAAATAAAGCTAAAATGCCTGGTTGACGGCTCTTTGCACCTCTAGACAGGAGGCTTAACGCCCTGTACCTCTAGGCAGGAAGTTCACTTCTGTCTTTGTCTTAACTGTAACTTCTGTCTTAACCGCAAATATTCCTGTATATAATGCAAAGAGACGTTGTACTTCTTGCACTTGGTGGAAGCTGGGTGCCCTTGTTAACAAGTAATAAATCTTATCCTGAATTCAGATCATCCGTGTCCCGTGGTTGATAGACAAAGAAATTCTCCTGACAGACCTACTCCATACCATGGCAGAAATGGCCGAGCTGAAAAGATGTAACAACAAGAGGCCAAGAAGACAACATCCCAACAGCTGGTTGGACAAGGAATGTAAAACTGTAAGGAAGGCCCTAAGAACCGCCTCAAATAAAAAACACCGCGACCCAAACCACCCCGAGCTGAGGGAGGCCTACTATACCCTCCAACAACAATACAAAGCCATCCTCAGAAGGAAAACGCAAGGCCACATCTCCACCAAACTCCTTCAACTCCAAGACGCCATTCAAGATAACTCATTCTGGGAATTATGGAACCAAACGGGCCCACAATGTAATAACCTCCACATCCAAAATGGAGGTATCTGGCTCCAATACTTCAGTGACCTGTATAAAAACATCCCAAAGGAAGACCTAAGCCCAGAACAAAAGGAGATTGAGAAAAAGCTAAAAGACATGGAGAAGATCAAAGATTTCCAAAACCCACTTGATGCACCAATCACAGTGCAGGAGATTACAGAGAGGACCCACTAGATACACTGATCACAGTGCAGGAGATTACAGAGAGGACCCACTAGATACACCGATCACAGTGCAGGAGATTACAGAGAGGACCCATTAGATACACCGATCACAGTGCAGGAGATTACAGAGAGGACCCACTAGATACACTGATCACAGTGCAGGAGATTACAGAGAGGACCCACTAGATACACCGATCACAGTGCAGGAGATTACAGAGAGGACCCACTAGATACACCGATCACAGTGCAGGAGATTACAGAGAGGATCCACTAGATACACCGATCACAGTGCAGGAGATTACAGAGAGGACCCACTAGATACACCGATCACAGTGCAGGAGATTACAGAGAGGACCCACTAGATACACCGATCACAGTGCAGGAGATTACAGAGAGGAGCCACTAGATACACTGATCACAGTGCAGGAGATTACAGAGAGGACCCACTAGATACACCGATCACGGTGCAGGAGATTACAGAGAGGACCCATTAGATACACCGATCACAGTGCAGGAGATTACAGAGAGGACCCACTAGATACACCGTTCACAGTGCAGGAGATTACAGAGAGGATCCACTAGATACACTGATCACAGTGCAGGAGATTACAGAGAGGACCCACTAGATACACCGATCACAGTGCAGGAGATTACAGAGAGGACCCATTAGATATACCGATCACAGTGCAGGAGATTACAGAGAGGACCCACTAGATACACCGATCACAGTGCAGGAGATTACAGAGAGGACCCACTAGATACACCGTTCACAGTGCAGGATATTACACAGAGGACCCACTAGATACACCGATCACAGTGCAGGAGATTACAGAGAGGACCCACTAGATACACCGATCACAGTGCAGGAGATAACTGAGAGGACCCACTAGATACACCGATCACAGTGCAGGAGATAACTGAGAGGATCCCATCAATAAAGGGGAGAAAGTCCAGCGGCCCAGATGGGATCCTCCCAGAAATGGTAAAATACAGCCCGCCAGTAATCCTGACAGCCATAGCCAAGCTCTGTAACATCGTGCCTAATAACCCCCATACACAAGAGTGGAGACAGGTATGACTCGGCCAACTACAGAGGGATATGTGTCAGCAGCAACCTGGGGAAACTCTTTAATAGTGTCCTAAAAAAGAGGATCCTCAGCTTCCTCACTGAACACGACGTTCTCAGCAAGAGCCAAGCAGGGTTCATGCCAAATCACCGCACCACCGACCACATCTACACCCTGCAACAACTCATCAAGAGCCACGTCCATGATACAGAGCACGGAACGATCTACGCCTGCTTTGTAGACTTCAAAAAGGCCATTGACTCAGTGTGGCACCCGGGCCTATTCCTGAAACTTCCGGAGAGTGGAATAGGAGGGAAGACATAGGACGACATCAGAAGCTCGTACACCGATAACAGATGCAGCGTGAGGGTGAATGGAAAGAGAACGGCTTATTTCCGGCAGAGCCGAGGAGTCAGACAGGGCTGCAGCCTCAGTTCTACTTTCTTTAACATCTAGATCAATGAGCTGGCAGCAGCCCTGGAGTCCTCCTCTGCACTCCTCGGCACCAGGCCTCACCCTCCTCGGCACCAGGCCTCACCCTCCTCGGCACCAGGCCTCACCCTCCTCTGCACCAGGCCTCACCCTCCTCTGCACCAGGCCTCACCCTCCTCTGCACCAGGCCTCACCCTCCTCGGCACCAGGCCTCACCCTCCTCGGCACCAGGCCTCACCCTCCTCGGCACCAGGCCTCACCCTCCTCTGCACCAGGCCTTACCCTCCATGACACCCGTCTTGTATGCAGACGACCTTCTCCTCCTCTCACCAACAGAGAAAGGTCTCCAAGACCAGCTGCTCATCCTGGAGAAATTCAGCACCACGTGGGCTCTGCCCATCAACCCAAAGAAAACCAACGTCATGGTGTTCCAGAAAAGAAAACAGAAACCAGGCGGGCATTCTACCTTCCTGCTGAACAACCATCCACTCGCAGAAACAGACCGGTACACTTACCTGGGCCTAGAAATCAGCCAATCAGGGAGCTTTAAACAAGCCACAGAGATCCTGAAGGACAAAGCCTGCCAAACCTTCTATGCCATAAGAAGGCGCTTCTACCATCTTAGACCACCAGTGACCGTGTGGCTGAAAATATTCTACACCATCATTCTGTATGGTAGTGAAGTCTGGGGAGTCCCGAGATATACCCAGACTGGTCAAAGTGGGACTCCGGACCCACAGAAGTCTTCCACCTAGAATTCTGTAAATACCTTCTCCAGGTCCATCGGAGCACTTCAAACAGCGCCTGTCGAGCAGAGCTGGGCAGGTTCCCACTACACTTTGCTGTCCACAAGAAGGCGCTATCATTCAGGGCCCACCTACACAGCAGCCGTCCCAGCTCCTACCATCACAAGGCCTTGCTGCATCAAGAAACCCCAGAAAAACAAAGCCCCCGGGAACAAGTCTCCCAAACCCAACCTGACCAAGCCGCCAACCAGCACCACATCAAACCCAACCTGACCAAGCCGCCAACCAGCACCACATCAAACCCAACCTGACCAAGCCGCCAACCAGCACCACATCAAACCCAACCTGACCAAGCCGCCAACCAGCACCACATCAAACCCAACCTGACCAAGCCGCCAACCAGCACCACATCAAACCCAACCTGACCAAGCCGCCAACCAGCACATCCAACCCAACCTGACCAAGCCGCCAACCAGCACCACATCAAACCCAACCTGACCAAGCCGCCAACCAGCACCACATCAAACCCAACCTGACCAAGCCGCCAACCAGCACCACATCAAACCCAACCTGACCAAGCCGCCAACCAGCACCACATCAAACCCAACCTGACCAAGCCGCCAACCAGCACAGCATCACGAAAAGCCAAATCCAGAAGACAATAGACAAGAGGAAGGAGGATTACATCAGCGTCTGGAGGAACGACATCAGAGAATCCCAGAAACTGACCATATACCAGAGGCTACAGAGTACAGACTGACCATATACCAGAGCCTACAGAGTACAGGCTGACCATATACCAGAGCCTACAGAGTACAGACTGACCATATACCAGAGCCTACAGAGTACAGGCTGACCATATACCAGAGCCTACAGAGTACAGGCTGACCATATACCAGAGGCTACAGAGTACAGACTGACCATATACCAGAGGCTACAGAGTACAGACTGACCATATACCAGAGACTACAGAGTACAGACTGACCATATACCAGAGACTACAGAGTACAGACTGACCATATACCAGAGACTACAGAGTACAGACTGACCATATACCAGAGACTACAGTGTACAGACTGATCATATACCAGAGGCTACAAAGTACAGACTGACCATATACCAGAGACTACAGAGTACAGACTGACCATATACCAGAGACTACAGAGTACAGGCTGACCATATACCAGAGCCTACAGAGTACAGACTGACCATATACCAGAGACTACAGAGTACAGACTGACCATATACCAGAAACTACAGAGTACAGACGGACCATATACCAGAGACTACAGAGTACAGACGGACCATATACCAGAGACTACAGAGTACAGACTGACCATATACCAGAGACTACAGAGGGAGTATAGACTGACCCCATATACCAGAGACTACAGAGGGAGTATAGACTGACCATATACCAGAGACTACAGAGGGAGTACAGACTGACCCCATATACCAGAGACTACAGAGGGAGTACAGACTGACCCCATATACCAGAGGCTACAGAGGGAGTACAGACTGACCCCATATACCAGAGACTACAGAGGGAGTACAGACTGACCCCATATACCAGAGACTACAGAGGGAGTACAGACTGACCATATACCAGAGACTACAGAGGGAGTATAGACTGACCATATACCAGAGACTACAGAGGGAGTACAGACTGACCATATACCAGAGACTACAGAGGGAGTACATACTGGCCCCATATACCAGAGACTACAGAGGGAGTACAGACTGGCCCCATATACCAGAGACTACAGAGGGAGTACAGACTGGCCATATACCAGAGACTACAGAGTATAGACTGACCCCATATACCAGAGACTACAGAGGGAGTACAGACTGACCATATACCAGAGACTACAGAGGGAGTATAGACTGACCATATACCAGAGACTACAAAGTACAGACTGACCATATACCAGAGCCTACAGAGTACAGACTGACCATATACTGCTCTAATCTCCTCCCAGGCTTCTCCACCATGGAGGAGGAAGAGAGACTGGCCATCTTGCTGGGGGAAGAAGAGACCACAGCGACCATAGTGGCACAATACGTCACTGCCTGCCATAGACTGAGAGGAGCGTGATACGTCATGGACTCCAATTACCTGACCCCGGTATCCCCCCCCATCCCACCACCTATAATATACCACAGACCTCTGTCCCTACCCATCTTCCCTACCCATCCCCCAAAAATCTCCGGTTTGCTTTGGCAATGCTAATATGTTATTTAGACCTGCCAATAAAGTGGATTTGGATAGAGAGATAGAGAGGAGGTGTATGCTCCCAGTGATGTTATATTAGAGGAGCGGCAGGTCACTTGCTAGGTGGTGAGGTGTGACGCCACTCCAGTGGTGGTTGGCTGAGATACAGCCGGACGTGGAGTGTTATGTTGTCATGCCAGTGCCGGTTGGGCACACAAGTATGGTGGCACACCTGCTTTTAAATAATCTTGTTTTTACTTGGAAAGTCCTTGTGTGCAGCAGGTTATACAGCTTTCCCCTGACAGGGTGCGATACACTTGATAGATCACTTGATAAGACACTTGACAATACAGCAACCAGATCTGTGATCGGGATACAGTGAGGACAGTCATGCTGACTGAGTAGCGTGGTGAGAGATACAAAGAGGCAGAGGAGCAGAGAGGAGGATGTCGTGAGAGTCCCAACCCAAGTAGTACTGTGCTCTGCCGGGATGTTGGAGGATGAGATAGAAGAATACTTAGAAGAAGAAGAGTATACTTGTGTCCGTGTATTGACCTTTGGGTCTTTGCACCACCTAATGTCCCACAGTGTTGGGTGACCCGTCCTATGAAGGTGACACAAGGCCCCAGAGCTTGTTACCTGGGATGAGCAGAATGCTGAGGGTTCCCTGCTGACACCCACGCTGCAAAACAGAGTTCCTAGGCTCTTAGCAACTTTGCTCTATCCGGATCAGTTCTTAGCTTACTGCTGTCTGTGGATACTGTCCTGCTCTGTGACTCTCCATGGCCTGGGTTGAGGTTGTCTCTGTCCTCTCCTGTGAGGGTTTAACACTGCAAACTGTTATGTAGCGTTACTGAGAAGAAAACTGTAAGCTGCGTCTTATCTTGCTCCCTGCCCATACGGGGCTCTGACTAAGACTGAACTCCTGAGAGTAGTGGGACCTGGCAGAGGGCCAGGGTCCAGAGAGGATAGATAGATAGATAGATAGATAGATAGATAGATAGATAGATAGGAGATAGATAGATAGATAGATAGATAGATAGATAGATAGATAGATAGGAGATAGATAGGAGATAGATAGGAGATAGATAGGAGATAGATAGGAGATAGGAGATAGATAGATAGATAGATAGATAGATAGATAGATAGATAGATAGATAGATAGGAGATAGATAGGAGATAGGAGATAGATAGATAGATAGGAGATAGATAGATAGATAGATAGATAGATAGATAGATAGATAGATAGATAGATAGGAGATAGATAGGAGATAGATAGATAGATAGATAGATAGATAGGAGATAGATAGATAGATAGATAGATAGATAGATAGATAGATAGGAGATAGATAGATAGATAGATAGATAGATAGGAGATAGATAGATAGATAGATAGATAGATAGGAGATAGATAGATAGATAGGAGATAGATAGATAGATAGATAGGAGATAGATAGATAGATAGGAGATAGATAGATAGATAGATAGATAGATAGATAGATAGATAGATAGATAGGAGATAGATAGATAGATAGATAGATAGATAGATAGATAGGAGATAGATAGATAGATAGGAGATAGATAGATAGATAGATAGATAGATAGATAGATAGATAGATAGATAGGAGATAGATAGATAGATAGGAGATAGATAGGAGATAGGAGATAGATAGATAGATAGATAGATAGATAGGAGATAGATAGATAGATAGATAGATAGATAGATAGATAGATAGGAGATAGATAGATAGATAGGAGATAGATAGATAGATAGATAGGAGATAGATAGATAGATAGATAGATAGATAGATAGATAGATAGATAGATAGATAGATAGATAGGAGATAGATAGGAGATAGATAGGAGATAGATAGAAGATAGATAGATAGATAGATAGATAGATAGATAGGAGATAGATAGATAGATAGACAGATAGATAGGAGATAGATAGATAGATAGATAGATAGATAGATGGATAGATAGATGGATAGATAGATAGATAGGAGATAGATAGATAGATAGATAGATAGATAGGAGATAGATAGGAGATAGATAGATAGATAGATAGATAGATAGATAGATAGATAGATAGATAGGAGATAGATAGATAGATAGATAGATAGATAGATAGATAGATAGATAGATAGGAGATAGATAGATAGGAGATAGATAGGAGATAGATAGATAGATAGATAGATAGATAGATAGATAGATAGGAGATAGATAGATAGATAGATAGATAGATAGGAGATAGATAGATAGGAGATAGATAGATAGATAGATAGATGATAGATAGATAGATAGATAGATAGATAGATAGATAGGAGATAGATAGATAGATAGATAGATAGATAGATAGATAGATAGATAGGAGATAGATAGATAGGAGATAGATAGATAGATAGATAGATAGATAGATAGATGATAGATAGATAGATAGATAGATAGGAGATAGATAGATAGATAGATAGATGATAGATAGATAGATAGATAGATAGGAGATAGATAGATAGATAGATAGATAGATAGATGGATAGATAGATATTATTACTCACATCGGTTATGGTGACCGCAGTGTTCTCCAGCTCTGCGGCCCCCAGCCACCAGCGGATGTAGACGGGGGGATTGCTGGAGGCGGTGAAGCAGGAGAAGGACAGGGTGGTGTTCTCCGGGCCGCTGGATGACCCCAGGATTGTTACTTTGGTGGGAAGAACTAAGTGAAAAACAGATGAGATAAGAAGATGAGTGCAGGTCCGCTCCATCCTCCCCGGTCGGGGCTAAAAGAAGATACGGGGGGCAGTGAGGGGGCAATAGTGAATGCTGGGGCTGCCCATCCTCCGTTCAGATATTTCCATTGATCTGTCCCTGTTAGCTTTGTGGGGTCAATGTTTCTTTATGGTACTGAGAGGGGATCAGGTGACCAAGAAAAGCAAAGCCCATCTTATAAGGAGGGCCGGGGTCCTCAGCCTGTATATCAGGGGAGTCAAACACACATACACAGTGGGACAAAATAAAAAAGTCGCGGGTCAACCGTGATATTTAATGAAGATTGCATGGAGCGTTCCTGGCACTGGCTATCCCAAAGTAATTGTCCCCACATGGTAGTCACCCATTATATCCCTCAGGCAGTGGGTAATCCGATAATTCTGCCCCATATAGTAGCCCCCCTCCCAATAGTCCCCCACATACTAGCCAGGCCTACTATTAGAGCCCCACATATTAGCCAGCCCTCCCCATAGTCTCTTATATAGTAGCCAGCCCTCCCCATAGTCTCTTATATAGTAGCCAGCCCTCCCAATAGTCTCTTATACAGTAGCCAGCCCTCCCCATAGTCTCTTATATAGTAGCCAGCCCTCCCTAATAGTCTCATATAGTAGCCAGCCCTCCCCCATAGTCTCTTATACAGTAGCCAGCCCTCCCTATAGTCTCTTATATAGTAACCAGCCCTCCCTATAGTCTTCTATATAGTAGCCAGCCCTCCCCATAGTCTCTTATACAGTAGCCAGCCCTCCCTATAGTCTTCTATATAGTATCCAGCCCTCCCCATAGTCTCTTATATAGTAGCCAGCCCTCCCCCATAGTCTCTTATATAGTAGCCAGCCCTCCCCATAGTCTCTTATATAGTAGCCAGCCCTCCCCCATAGTCTCTTATATAGTAGCCAGCCCTCCCCATAGTCTCTTATATAGTAGCCAGCCCTCCCCCATAGTCTCTTATAAAGTAGCCAGCCCTCCCCATAGTCTCTTATATAGTATCCAGCCCTCCCAATAGTCTCTTATACAGTAGCCAGCCCTCCCCCATAGTCTCTTATACAGTAGCCAGCCCTCCCCCATAGTCTCTTATATAGTATCCAGCCCTCCCAATAGTCTCTTATACAGTAGCCAGCCCTCCCCCATAGTCTCTTATACAGTAGCCAGCCCTCCCCATAGTCTCTTATATAGTAGCCAGCCCTCCCCCATAGTCTCTTATATAGTAGCTAGCCCTCCCCCATAGTTTCTTATATAGTAGCCAGCCCTCCCCCATAGTCTCTTATATAGTAGCCATCCCTCCCCCATAGTCTTATATAGCAGTCAGCCCTCCCCCATAGTCTTATATAGTAGCCAGCCCTCCCCCATAGTCTTATATAGTAACCAGCCCTCCCCCATAGTCTCTTATATAGTATCCAGCCCTCCCAATAGTCTCTTATACAGTAGCCAGCCCTCCCCCATAGTCTCTTATACAATAGCCAGCCCTCCCCATAGTCTCTTATATAGTAGCCAGCCCTCCCAATAGTCTCTTATACAGTAGCCAGCCCTCCCCCATAGTCTCTTATACAGTAGCCAGCCCTCCCCCATAGTCTCTTATACAGTATCCAGCCCTCCCCCATAGTCTCTTATATAGTAGCCAGCCCTCCCCCATAGTCTCTTATATAGTAGCCAGCCCTCCCCCATAGTCTCTTATATAGTAGCCAACCCTCCCCCATAGTCTCTTATATAGTAGCCAACCCTCCCCCATAGTCTCTTATATAGTAGCCAGCCCTCCCCCATAGTCTCTTATACAGTAGCCAGCCCTCCCCTATAGTCTCTTATATAGTAGCCAACCCTCCCCCATAGTCTTATATAGTAGCCAGCCCTCCCTATAGTCTCTTATATAGTAGCCAGCCCTCCCCCATAGTCTCTTATATAGTAGCCAACCCTCCCCCATAGTCTCTTATATAGTAGCCAGCCCTCCCAATAGTCTCTTATGTAGTAGCCAGCCCTCCCCCATAGTCTCATATAGTAGCCAGCCCTCCCCCATAGTCTCTTATATAGTAGCCAGCCCTCCCCATAGTCTCTTATATAGTAGCCAGCCCTCCCCATAGTCTCTTATATAGTAGCCAGCCCTCCCCCATAGTCTCTTATATAGTAGCCAGCCCTCCCCATAGTCTCTTATATAGTAGCCAGCCCTCCCCATAGTCTCTTATATAGTAGCCAGCCCTCCCTAATAGTCTCATATAGTAGCCAGCCCTCCCCATAGTCTCTTATATAGTAGCCAGCCCTCCCCCATAGTCTCTTATATAGTAGCCAGCCCTCCCCATAGTCTCTTATATAGTAGCCAGCCCTCCCCATAGTCTCTTATATAGTAGCCAGCCCTCCCCATAGTCTCTTATATAGTAGCCAGCCCTCCCCATAGTCTCTTATATAGTAGCCAGCCCTCCCCATAGTCTCTTATATAGTAGCCAGCCCTCCCCATAGTCTCTAATATAGTAGCCAGCCCTCCCCCATAGTCTTATATAGTAGCCAGCCCTCCCCCATAGTCTGTTATATAGTAGCCAGCCCTCTCCATAGTCTCTTATATAGTAGCCAGCCCTCCCCATAGTCTATATAGTAGCCATAGTCCCCATGCTGCCATAGTATACTATATCACAGTATATGCCACCATAGTATACTATATCCCAGTATATGCCACCATAGTATATCCCAGTATATGCCACCATAGTATATCACAGTATATGCCACCATAGTATATCCCAGTATATGCCACCATAGTATATCACAGTATATTCCCCGATAGTATATCCCAGTATATGCCACCATAGTATACTATATCACAGTATATTCCCCCATAGTATATCACAGTATATTCCCCCATAGTATATCACAGTATATGCCACCATAGTATATCACAGTATATGCCACCATAGTATATCACAGTATATGCCACCATAGTATACTATATCCCAGTATATGCCACCATAGTATATCACAGTATATTTCCCCCATAGTATACTATATCACAGTATATTTCCCGATAGTATATCACAGTATATTCCCCCATAGTATACTATATCCCAGTATATGCCACCATAGTATATCCCAGTATATGCCACCATAGTATATCACAGTATATGCCCCGATAGTATATCACAGTATATGCCACCATAGTATATCCCAGTATATGCCACCATAGTATATCACAGTATATGCCACCATAGTATATCCCAGTATATGCCACCATAGTATATCCCAGTATATGCCACCATAGTATATCACAGTATATGCCACCATAGTATATCACAGTATATGCCCCCATAGTATATCCCAGTATATGCCACCATAGTATATCCCAGTATATGCCACCATAGTATATCCCAGTATATGCCACCATAGTATATCCCAGTATATGCCACCATAGTATATCACAGTATATGCCCCGATAGTATATCACAGTATATGCCACCATAGTATATCCCAGTATATGCCACCATAGTATATCACAGTATATGCCACCATAGTATATCACAGTATATGCCACCATAGTATATCACAGTATATGCCACCATAGTATATCCCAGTATATGCCACCATAGTATATCACAGTATATGCCACCATAGTATATCACAGTATATTCCCCTATAGTATATCACAGTATATGCCACCATAGTATATCCCAGTATATGCCACCATAGTATATCACAGTATATGCCACCATAGTATATCACAGTATATGCCGTGCTGCAGACACTCACAGAGGACGTTGAGGGTGATGCTGGCCCGGAGGACCGCTGGGGTCACATGATTGACGGCTTCGCAGCTTATTACGGCCTTATTATGTTCCGGCTTGACATTTATGGAAAGGAAACTTCTGGAGAGTCTTCTGTTGTTGTCCGTCTCCCAGCGGTTGTACACAACCTCATCATTCTGCACAAGAGGGAAGAGCGGAAATCTCAGATACTTCAGGAATAAAAGCAGAAAATCAGATCTGTGTAATGGCAGGTGACGGCCGGGAACAGAAACACAACTACAACCAGGCTTGGCCCGAGGGGGCCCCTCATCTCTTACCGACCAAGGAGAAGCTACATAGAGCGCCCCCCAGTGTGTAAGCTCTTGTGTCCCCCCAGTCCTCCTAGTGTGTAAGCTCTTGTGTCCCCCCAGTCCTCCTAGTCTGTAAGCTCTTTCCCCCCGTCCTCCTAGTGTGTAAGCTCCTGTCCCCCCCCAGTCCTCCTAGTCTGTAAGCTCCTGTGTCCCCCCAGTCCTCCTAGTGTGTAAGCTCTTGTGTCCCCCCAGTCCTCCTAGTCTGTAAGCTCTTTCCCCCCGTCCTCCTAGTGTGTAAGCTCCTGTCCCCCCCCAGTCCTCCTAGTCTGTAAGCTCTTGTGTCCCCCCAGTCCTCCTAGTGTGTAAGCCCTTGTGTCCCCCCCCCCAGTCCTCCTAGTGTGTAAGCTCTTGTGTCCCCCCCGGTCCTCCTAGTGTGTAAGCTCTTGTGTCCCCCCCCCCCAGTCCTCCTAGTGTGTAAGCTCCTGTGTCCCCCCGGTCCTCCTAGTGTGTAAGCTCTTGTGTCCCCCCAGTCCTCCTAGTGTGTAAGCTCCTGTCCCCCCCAGTCCTCCTAGTGTGTAAGCTTTTGTGTCCCCCCAGTCCTCCTAGTGTGTAAGCTCTTGTGTCCCCCCAGTCCTCCTAGTCTGTAAGCTCCTATGTTCCCCCCAGTCCTCCTAGTGTGTAAGCTCTTGTGTCCCCCCCAGTCCTAGTGTGTAAGCTTTTGTGTCCCCCCAGTCCTCCTAGTGTGTAAGCTCTTGTGTCCCCCCAGTCCTCCTAGTGTGTAAGCTCCTGTGTCCCCCCAGTCCTCCTAGTGTGTAAGCTCTTGTGTCCCCCCCCCGGTCCTCCTAGTGTGTAAGCTCTTGTGTCCCCCCGGTCCTCCTAGTGTGTAAGCTCTTGTGTCCCCCCCCCCCCCGGTCCTCCTAGTGTGTAAGCTCCTGTGTCCCCCCCCCAGTCCTCCTAGTGTGTAAGCTCTTGTGTCCCCCCCAGTCCTCCTAGTGTGTAAGCTCCTGTGTCCCCCCGGTCCTCCTAGTCTGTAAGCTCTTGTGTCCCCCCAGTCCTCCTAGTGTGTAAGCTCTGGTGTTCCCCCGGTCCTCCTAGTGTGTAAGCTCCTGTGTCCCCCCACTCCTCCTAGTGTGTAAGCTCTTGTGTCCCCCCAGTCCTCCTAGTGTGTAAGCTCTTGTGTCCCCCCCCCAGTCCTCCTAGTGTGTAAGCTCCTGTGTCTCCCCAGTCCTCCTAGTGTGTAAGCTCTTGTGTCCCCCCCCGGTCCTCCTAGTGTGTAAGCTCCTGTGTCCCCCCAGTCCTCCTAGTGTGTAAGCTCTTGTGTACCCCCGGTCCTCCTAGTGTGTAAGCTCGTGTTTGGCCCCCTGCGCTGCAGAATCTGTTGGTGCTATACTAATGCAAGTAATTAAATAAAACATATAAAAGACAATGTCAGAAATGGAGAGGCCCTTTAATGGGTCCTGTGACCGCGGTGACTCCGGAGGACTCACTTTTAACCACTGCAGAGTTGCCAAAGGATTTCCACTATGAGAGGTACAGGTAAGCCGCAGGGTCTCCTCAGACTTGACGGAGGGTCCTTCATAACCATGAATGGTCGGAACATCTGGGGGGACTATAGGTGGGAACCAGGAAAAAACAGTCATGAGCTTAAAGGGGTACCACAATAGAGGCGGCCATCTTGTCTTCTAGTCTGACTAATTTAGATGTCTATGAAAGTGAAGACCCCTCCCAAAGACCAAAGCGTCCAATGAGCACTCTGCACACTGTGTGGTGGATCTGCTGGAACAATGTTCACCCATGTGGGATGCAGAAGCTTCGAGTCATGGAGAGTGGGGTAGTGGATGGGAGTGGTCGGAGTTTGGTGACCAGCCAGGCTAAGCCCTGTCCCATTGCCCACCCCTGGTTCACCATCTTCGGGCCTGGTCAGTTATGATCAGATGGGTGTTAGGCGGTGAGTATGATGGTGCGGTAGAGTGTTTCCTCACACAGCACATTCATGGTGAAGCTCACGGTCAGAGGCGTCTGAAGAGCCGGATTTAGAGCAGCGCAGACTAGTAGTCGTCCATGGTCTGTACTCTGTGGGGTGACCCTGTGGGTGGAGAGAATCGGCCATGTTACTTATGGAGATGGGGGCTTGGTAACCTGACTCATCTTCTTTGAAGTCTGATGGAATAAGGTGGCCAGTATGATCTGTGCTCACAGAGGTCAGTGGGCTGAGAGCGGTGCCCATGGCGGTGCCCTGTATGTAATATTGCCCTAACAGATGGAGCTCACACTCACGTGGCTGTGGACTCTGTGGTCTCCAGTTTGTTGATGGATCCAGGCTGATTACTGGATGATGCTGACACCTCTGCTCCACCTATGTGTAACAGCAACACATTATATTAGTATATCAGTCCCCCGCCACCATGATCATCCCCGGAGGCTCCTACGTACTCTTGGTGATGGTCAGTGTAGCCGCCGGTTTGGCATTGAGGACACTACAGGTGACTGGATACTCCACGCCATAGACCCACGTGACAGAACTTCCCGCCACATATTCCTTGAATACCGGAGCTTCTGGGGGGACTGGAAGGGAACAATAACCGGTCACACAACACGGAGAGAACATACGATACAGAAAGACGCTGAGCAGGGATCATGTAATAACACAGAACACACAATACAACAGGGGGGGCAGATATATGACACAGAACATACAATACAACAGGGGGGGGCAGATATATGACACAGAACACACAATACAACAGGGGGGCAGATATATGACACAGAACACACAATACAACAGGGGGGCAGATAAATGACACAGAACACACAATACAACAGGGGGGCAGATAAATGACACAGAACATACAATACAACAGGGGGGCAGATATATGACACAGAACATACAATATAACCGGGGGTGGGGGCAGATATATAACACAGAACATACAATATAACGGGGGGGGGGGGGGGCAGATATATAACACAGAACATACAATATAACAGGGGGGCAGATATATGACACAGAATATACAATATAACAGGGGGGGCAGATATATGACACAGAACATACAATATAACCGGGGGGGCAGATATATGACACAGAACATACAATATAACCGGGGGGGCAGATATATGACACAGAACATACAATATAACGGGGGGGGGGCAGATATATGACACAGAACATACAATATAACGGGGGGGGGGGCAGATATATAACACAGAACACACAATACAACAGGGGGGGCAGATATATGACACAGAACATACAATATAACGGGGGGGGGGCAGATATATGACACAGAACATACAATATAACAGGGGGGGGCAGATATATGACACAGAACATACAATATAACAGGGGGGGGGCAGATATATGACACAGAACATACAATATAACGGGGGGGGGGGCAGATATATGACACAGAACATACAATATAACGGGGGGGGGGGGGCAGATATATGACACAGAACATACAATATAACAGGGGGGGGGCAGATATATGACACGGAACATACAATATAACAGGGGGGGGGCAGATATATGACACAGAACATACAATATAACCGGGGGGGGGCAGATATATGACACAGAACATACAATATTAAAGGGGGGCAGATATATGACACAGAACATACAATATAACGGGGGGGGCAGATATATGACACAGAACATACAATATAACCGGGGGTGGGGGCAGATATATAACACAGAACATACAATATAACGGGGGGGGGGGGGGGGGGCAGATATATGACACAGAACATACAATATAACGGGGGGGGGGAGGGCAGATATATGACACAGAACATACAATATAACAGGGGGGGGGGGGGCAGATATATGACACAGAACATACAATATAACGGGGGGGGGGGGGGGGGCAGATATATGACACAGAACATAAAATATAACGGGGGGGGGGGGGGGCAGATATATGACACAGAACAAAAAAAATAACGGGGGGGGGGGGGGGCAGATATATGACACAGAACATACAATATAACGGGGGGGGGGGGGGGGGGGCAGAAATATGACACAGAACATACAATATAACGGGGGGGGGGGGGGGCAGATATATGACACAGAACATACAATATAACGGGGGGGGGGGGGGGCAGATATATGACACAGAACATACAATATAACGGGGGGGGGGGGGCAGATATATGACACAGAACATACAATATAACGGGGGGGGGGGGGGCAGATATATGACACAGAACATACAATATAACGGGGGGGGGGAGGGCAGATATATGACACAGAACATACAATATAACAGGGGGGGGGCAGATATATGACACAGAACATACAATATAACGAGGGGGGGGCAGATATATGACACAGAACATACAATATAACAGGGGGGGGCAGATATATGACACAGAACATACAATACAACAGGGGGGGGCAGATATATGACACAGAACATACAATACAACAGGGGGGGGCAGATATATGACACAGAACATACAATATAACAGGGGGGGGGCAGATATATGACACAGAACATACAATATAACAGGGGGGCAGATATATAACACAGAACATACAATATAACTGGGGGGCAGATATATGACACAGAACATACAATATAACCGGGGGTGGGGGCAGATATATAACACAGAACATACAATATAACCGGGGGTGGGGGCAGATATATAACACAGAACATACAATATAACAGGGGGGGCAGATATATAACACAGAACATACAATATAACCGGGGGGGGGGGGCAGATATATGACACAGAATATACAATATAACGGGGGGGGGGCAGATATATGACACAGAACATACAATATAACAGGGGGGGCAGATATATGACACAGAACATACAATATAACGGGGGGGGGGGGGGGGGGTAGATATATGACACAGAACATACAATATAACAGGGGGGGCAGATATATGACACAGAATATACAATATAACAGGGGGGGCAGATATATGACACAGAATATACAATATAATGGGGGGGGGCAGATATATGACACAGAACATACAATATAACAGGGGGGGGGGGCAGATATATGACACAGAACATACAATATAACAGGGGGGGGGCAGATATATGACACAGAACATACAATATAACAGGGGGGGCAGATATATGACACAGAACATACAATATAACCGGGGGGCAGATATATGACACAGAATATACAATATAACAGGGGGGGGGGCAGATATATGACACAGAACATACAATATAACGGGGGGGGGGGGAGGGCAGATATATGACACAGAACATACAATATAACAGGGGGGGGGCAGATATATGACACAGAACATACAATATAACAGGGGGGGGGGGAGGGCAGATATATGACACAGAACATACAATATAACAGGGGGGGGGGGCAGATATATGACACAGAACATACAATATAACGGGGGGGGGGGGGGGAGGGCAGATATATGACACAGAACATACAATATAACGGGGGGGGGGGGCAGATATATGACACAGAACATACAATATAACGGGGGGGGGGGGCAGATATATGACACAGAACATACAATATAACGGGGGGGGGGGAGGGCAGATATATGACACAGAACATACAATATAACAGGGGGGGGGGCAGATATATGACACAGAACATACAATATAACAGGGGGGGGGCAGATATATGACACAGAACATACAATATAACAGGGGGGGGCAGATATATGACACAGAACATACAATATAACAGGGGGGCAGATATATGACACAGAACATACAATATAACAGGGGGGGGGGCAGATATATGACACAGAACATACAATATAACAGGGGGGGGGGCAGATATATGACACAGAACATACAATATAACCGGGGGGCAGATATATGACACAGAACATACAATATAACTGGGGGGCAGATATATGACACAGAACATACAATATAACAGGGGGGGGAGATATATGACACAGAACATACAATATAACAGGGGGGGGCAGATATATGACACAGAACATACAATATAACAGGGGGGGCAGATATATGACACAGAACATACAATATAACAGGGGGGGCAGATATATGACACAGAATATACAATATTGTGGCGGCTCAGGGCACCTACTTAGCACGGTGAGTATTGCAGCATATGACATGATCCCCATGCTGACCTCCGACCTCCCCACTTGGCAGTGGTACTGTGCGTCATCTGACAGCTCGCAGCGCTCAATGCGCAGGTTATACTCCCCTGAGGGGTAAATGATTACACAGATGGGATAAGAGGATAATAATAATGACGGCCGGCACAGCTGGTGAGGATGAGAGGCAGACATATAGCAGGGCGCAGTACACACACAGAGGGTGAGAGGCAGACATATAGCAGGGCGCAGTACACACACAGAGGGTGAGAGGCAGACATATAGCAGGGCACAGCTGGTGAGGATAAGAGGCAGACATATAGCAGGGCGCAGTACACACACAGAGGGTGAGAGGCAGACATATAGCAGGGCGCAGTACACACAGAGGATGAGAGGCAGACATATAGCAGGGCGCAGTACACACAGAGGATGAGAGGCAGACATATAGCAGGGTGCAGTACACACAGAGGGTGAGAGGCCGACATATAGCAGGGTGCAGTACACACTTAGGGTGAGAGGCAGACATATAGCAGGGCACAGTACACACACACACAGAGGGTGAGAGGCAGACATATAGCAGGGCGCAGTACACACACACACAGAGGGTGAGAGGCAGACATATAGCAGGGCGCAGTAAACACACAGAGGGTGAGAGGCAGACATATAGCAGGGCGCAGTACACACAGAGGGTGAGAGGCATACATATAGCAGGGCGCAGTACACACACAGAGGGTGAGAGGCAGACATATAGCAGGGCGCAGTACACACAGAGGGTGAGAGGCAGACATATAGCAGGGCACAGTACACACACACACAGAGGGTGAGAGGCAGACATATAGCAGGGCGCAGTACACACAGAGGGTGAGAGGCAGACATATAGCAGGGCGCAGTACACACACAGAGGGTGAGAGGCAGACATATAGCAGGGCGCAGTACACACACAGAGGGTGAGAGGCAGACATATAGCAGGGCGCAGTACACAGAGGGTGAGAGGCAGACATATAGCAGGGCGCAGTACACACAGAGGATGAGAGGCAGACATATAGCAGGGTGCAGTACACACACACAGAGGGTGAGAGGCAGACATATAGCAGGGTGCAGTACACACAGGGTGAGAGGCAGACATATAGCAGGGCGCAGTACACACACAGGGTGAGAGGCAGACATATAGCAGGGCACAGTACACAGAGGGTGAGAGGCAGACATATAGCAGGGCGCAGTACACACACAAAGGGTGAGAGGCAGACATATAGCAGGGCGCAGTACACACAGAGGATGAGAGGCAGACATATAGCAGGGCACAGTACACACACAAAGGGTGAGATTCAGACATATAGCAGGGCGCAGTACACAGAGGGTGAGAGGCAGACATATAGCAGGGCGCAGTACACACAGAGGGTGAGAGGCAGACATATAGCAGGGCGCAGTACACACAGGGTGAGAGGCAGACATATAGCAGGGCGCAGTACACACACAGAGGGTGAGAGGCAGACATATAGCAGGGCATATAGCAGGGCGTAGTACACACACAAAGGGTGAGAGGCAGACATATAGCAGGGCGCAGTACACACAGAGGGTGAGAGGCAGACATATAGCAGGGCGCAGTACACACACAGAGGGTGAGAGGCAGACATATAGCAGGGCGCAGTACACACAGAGGATGAGAGGCAGACATATAGCAGGGCGCAGTACACACACAGAGGGTGAGAGGCAGACATATAGCAGGGCGCAGTACACACAGAGGGTGAGAGGCAGACATATAGCAGGGCGCAGTACACACAGAGGATGAGAGGCAGACATATAGCAGGGCTCAGTACACACACAGAGGATGAGAGGCAGACATATAGCAGGGCGCAGTACACACACAGAGGGTGAGAGGCAGACATATAGCAGGGCGCAGTACACACACACAGGGTGAGAGGCAGACATATAGCAGGGTGCAGTACACACACAGAGGGTGAGAGGCAGACATATAGCAGGGCGCAGTACACACAGAGGATGAGAGGCAGACATATAGCAGGGCGTAGTACACACACAGAGGGTGAGAGGCAGACATATAGCAGGGCGCAGTACACACACAGAGGGTGAGAGGCAGACATATAGCAGGGCGCAGTACACACAGAGGGTGAGAGGCCGACATATAGCAGGGCGCAGTACACACAGAGGATGAGAGGCAGACATATAGCAGGGCGCAGTACACACACACAGGGTGAGAGGCAGACATATAGCAGGGCGCAGTACACACAGAGGGTGAGAGGCCGACATATAGCAGGGCACAGTACACAGAGGGTGAGAGGCCGACATATAGCAGGGCGCAGTACACACACAGAGGGTGAGAGGCAGACATATAGCAGGGCGCAGTACACACACAGGGTGAGAGGCCGACATATAGCAGGGCGCAGTACACAGAGGGTGAGAGGCAGACATATAGCAGGGCGCAGTACACACACAGAGGGTGAGAGGCAGACATATAGCAGGGCGCAGTACACACACAGGGTGAGAGGCAGACATATAGCAGGGTGCAGTACACACACAGAGGGTGAGAGGCAGACATATAGCAGGGCGCAGTACACACAGAGGATGAGAGGCAGACATATAGCAGGGCGCAGTACACACACAGAGGGTGAGAGGCAGACATATAGCAGGGCGCAGTACACACAGAGGGTGAGAGGCAGACATATAGCAGGGCGCAGTACACAGAGGGTGAGAGGCCGACATATAGCAGGGCGCAGTACACACAGAGGGTGAGAGGCAGACATATAGCAGGGCGCAGTACACACAGAGGATGAGAGGCAGACATATAGCAGGGCGCAGTACACACAGAGGATGAGAGGCAGACATATAGCAGGGCGCAGTACACACACAGAGGGTGAGAGGCAGACATATAGCAGGGCGCAGTACACACACAGAGGGTGAGAGGCAGACATATAGCAGGGTGCAGTACACACAGAGGGTGAGAGGCCGACATATAGCAGGGCGCAGTACACACACACAGAGGGTGAGAGGCAGACATATAGCAGGGCACAGTACACAGAGGGTGAGAGGCAGACATATAGCAGGGCGCAGTACACACACAAAGGGTGAGAGGCAGACATATAGCAGGGCGCAGTACACACAGAGGGTGAGAGGCCGACATATAGCAGGGTGCAGTACACACACACAGAGGGTGAGAGGCAGACATATAGCAGGGCGCAGTACACACAGAGGGTGAGAGGCAGACATATAGCAGGGCGCAGTACACAGAGGGTGAGAGGCAGACATATAGCAGGGCGCAGTACACACAGAGGGTGAGAGGCAGACATATAGCAGGGCGCAGTACACAGAGGGTGAGAGGCAGACATATAGCAGGGCGCAGTACACACACAGAGGGTGAGAGGCAGACATATAGCAGGGCCCAGTACACACACACAGAGGGTGAGAGGCAGACATATAGCACGGCTGTATCACCCTCTTCACTCTCCGTATAGATTTGTTCCTGTTTTCAAATCTAAAAGTAACTTATCAAGACGGAAGTATACTCTATTCTCCTCTGTCAAGTATCTTCACAGTAAACAAGATTATATTCATTGTATTGTAATCACATCTTCCTTGGAGGGTGACTACTCCACTCCGGACCACCGTGATAATTGCCCAAGGGACCCCACAACAGCCCGGCAGGCAGTGGCGTAGATACAGCGGTCGCCGCTACCAAGAAAGGGACCGCGAGGCGCCCCCCTTGTTACAGCACTGACCCCCTGCCATTCCCTCTTGTGATCGCAAGCAAAACCCTGACGGGCCGCCAGCTAACGCGCGGCTCCCGGCTCCCCGGCTGTGTCCCGTCCCCGGCAGCACACGCACCAGTGACCTCAGTGTGTGATGGTACTTCTGGCGCAGGGAGCGTCTATAACAAGCGCCCCCTGAGCCGGAAGTAACATCCCCGCCGCACACAGAGCTCACTGGTGCGTGTGCTGCCAGGGACGGGACAGAGACGGGGAGACGGGAGCCGAGCGTCCCCCGACAGCCAGACCGAGGAGAAGACAGGAGGAGAGAGAGACGCAGAGGGAGGGCGAGTTGTCAGGTGAGTTGTTTTTTGTTTTATTTTTTTGCACAGGGCCATCTATAAGGGGGATACATGGGGGCCATCTATAAGGGGGATACATTGGGGGCCATCTATTAGGGAGATAACATGGGGGCATCTATAAGGGGGATACATTGGGGGCCATCTATTAGGGAGATAACATGGGGGCATCTATAAGGGGGATAACATGGGAGACATCTATAAGGAAGATAACAGGGGGCATCTATAAGGGGGACAATATGGGGGCCATCTATTAGGGAGATAACATGGGGGTCATCTATAAGGGGGAAACATTGGGGGCCATCTATAAGGGGGATACATGGGGGCCATCTATAAGGGGGAAACATTGGGGGCCATCTATAAGGGGGAAACATTGGGGGCCATCTATTAGGGAGATAACATGGGGGCATCTATAAGGGGGATAACATGGGGGCATCTATAAGGGAGATAACATGGGGGCAGCTATAAGGGAGATAACATGGGCGGCCATCTATAAGGGAGATAACATGGGGAGCCATCTATAAGGGAGATAACATGGGGAGCCATCTATAAGGGAGATAACAGAGGAATCTATAAGGGGGATAACATGGGGCCATCTACAAGGGAGATAACATAGAGGAATCTATAAGGGAGATAACATGTAGGGACCATCTATAAGGGGGATAACATGGAGGCATCTATAAGGGGATAACATGGGGGGCATCTATAAGGGAGATAACATGGGGGGCATCTATAAGGAAGATAACATGGGGGGCATCTATAAGGAAGATAACATGGGGGGCCATCTATAAGGGGGATAACATGGTTGACATCTATAAGGGAGATAACATGTAGGGACCATCTATAAGGGAGATAACATGTAGGGACCATCTATAAGGGGGATAACATGGGGGACATCTATAAGTAAGATAACATGGGGGACATCTATAAGAGGGATAACATGGGGGCCATCTACAAGGGGGATAACATGGGGGGCATCTATAAGGGGGATAACATGGGGGCCTCTATAAGGGAGATAACATGTAGGGACCATCTATAAGGGGGATAACATGGGGGGCATCTATAAGGGGGATAACATGGAGGCATCTATAAGGGAGATAACATGGGGGACATCTATAAGGGAGATAACATGGGGAGCCATCTATAAGGGGGATAACATGGAGGCATCTATAAGGGGGATAACATGGGGGGCATCTATAAGGGGATAACATGGGGGGCATCTATAAGGGGGATAACATGGGGGGCATCTATAAGGGGGATAACATGGGGGGCATCTATAAGGAAGATAACATGGGGGGCATCTATAAGGAGGATAACATGTAGGGACCATCTATAAGGGGGATAACATGGGGAGCATCTATAAGGGGGATTACATGGTGGGCATCTATAAGGGAGATAACATGGGGGACATCTATAAGGGAGATAACATGGGGGCATCTATAAGGGGGATAACATGGGGGTGCATCTATAAGGGGGATAACATGGAGGCATCTACAAGGGAGATAACATAGAGGAATCTATAAGGGAGATAACATGTAGGGACCATCTATAAGGGGGATAACATGGGGGGCATCTATAAGGGAGATAACATGGGGGGCATCTATAAGGAAGATAACATGGGGGGCATCTATAAGGGAGATAACATGGGGGGCATCTATAAGGAAGATAACATGGGGGGCATCTATAAGGAAGATAACATGGGGGACATCTATAAGGGGGATAACATGGGGGCCATCTACAAGGGGGATAACATGGGGGCATCTATAAGGGAGATAACATGGGGGACATCTATAAGGGGGATAACATGGGGGCCATCTACAAGGGGGATAACATGGGGGGCATCTATAAGGGGGATAACATGGGGAGCCATCTATAAGGGAGATAACATGTAGGGACCATCTATAAGGGGGATAACATGGGGGCATCTATAAGGGGGATAACATGGAGGCATCTATAAGGGAGATAACATGGGGGACATCTATAAGGGAGATAACATGGGGAGCCATCTATAAGGGGGATAACATGTAGGGACCATCTATAAGGGGGATAACATGGGGAGCATCTATAAGGGGGATAACATGGGGGACATCTATAAGGGGGATAACATGGAGGCATCTATAAGGGGGATAACATGTAGGGACCATCTATAAGGGGGATAACATGGGGGGCATCTATAAGGGAGATAACATGGGGGGCATCTATAAGGAAGATAACATGGGGGGCATCTATAAGGGGGATAACATGGGGGCATCTATAAGGAAGATAACATGGGGGGCATCTATAAGGAAGATAACATGGGGGCATCTATAAGGGAGATAACATGTAGGGACCATCTATAAGGGGGATAACATGGGGAGCATCTATAAGGGGGATAACATGGGGAGCATCTATAAGGGGGATTACATGGTGGGCATCTATAAGGGGATAACATGGGGGACATCTATAAGGGGGATAACATGGGGGACATCTATAAGGGGGATAACATGGGGGGCATCTACAAGGGAGATAACATAGAGGAATCTATAAGGGAGATAACATGTAGGGACCATCTATTAGGGAGATAACATGGGGGGCATCTATAAGGGAGATAACATGGGGGGGCATCTATAAGGAAGATAACATGGGGAGCCATCTATAAGGGGGATAACATGGGGAGCCATCTATAAGGGGGACAATATGGGGGGCATCTATAAGGGGGATAACATGGGGGCATCTATAAGGAAGATAACATGGGGGACATCTATAAGGGAGATAACATGGGGGCATCTATAAGGGAGATAACATAGAGGAATCTATAAGGGGGATAACATGGGGGGCATCTATAAGGGAGATAACATGGGGGCATCTATAAGGAAGATAACATGGGGGACATCTATAAGGGAGATAACATGGGGGGCCATCTACAAGGGAGATAACATGGGGGACATCTATAAGGGAGATAACATAGAGGAATCTATAAGGGAGATAACATGGGGGACATCTATAAGGGAGATAACATGGGGGGCATCTATAAGGGAGATAACATGGGGGGCATCTATAAGGGAGATAACATGGGGCCATCTACAAGGGAGATAACATGGGAGCCATCTATAATGGGGATAACATGGGGAGCCATCTATAAGGGGGATAACATGGGGGCATCTATAAGGGAGATAACATGGGGGACATCTATAAGGGAGATAACATGTAGGGACCATCTATAAGGGGGATAACATGGGGAGCATCTATAAGGGGGGTAACATGGGGGGCATCTATAAGGGAGATAACATGGGGGGTGTATGCAATAGGGCATGTACTATAGTGGACCACACAGAAGGGGGCATATACTATAAGGGGGTCACATACAGTCAGCCTACCCACTAAACAAGGGTGTAAAGGGGCCAATACAGATGTGCAGTGTGTATAGAGATGAGGAGCCTAATATGTCTCTCTGGCAGAGTCTGTGGATTCGTGGCTCGGAGAAGTTCTCATAACGGCCCAGGACGGATGGAGAAGATGAAAAGGGAAGAACTCCGATCAGAGAAGACGTCCCCTGTGAGCCACTAAATCTATCTGCACTGTAACGTATATAGTGTACAGAACCTGTGTAAAGCTGGGTACCTCTATATGACTGGATGAGGTGGTGTTAGTCAGTAGCAGAAGTGGGGTTAGTCAGTATGTGGTGGTATTATACAGTAGCAGCGGTGGTGTAAGTCAGTATGTGGTGGTATTAGCCAGTAGCAGCGGTGGTGTTAGTATGTGGTGTTATTATTCAGTAGCAGCGGTGGGGTTAGTCAGTATGTGGTGGTATTATTCAGTAGCAGCGGTGGTGTTAGTCAGTATGTGGTGGTACAATTCAGTAGCAGCAATGGTGTTAGTCAGTATGTGGTGGTTTTAGTCAGTAGCAGAAGTGGGGTTAGTCAGTATGTGGTGGTATTAGTCAATAGCAGCGGTGGTGTCAGTCAGTATGTGGTGGTATTATTCAGTAGCAGCAGTGGTATTAGTATGTGGTGGTATTATTCAGTAGCAGCGGTGGGGTTAGTCAGTATGTGGTGGTATTAGTCAGTAGCAGCAGTGGTATTAGTCAGTAGCAGCAGTGGTGTTAGTCAGTATGTGGTGGTGTTAGTCAGTAGCAGCGGTGGTGTTACTATGTGGTGGTACAATTCAGTAGCAGGAGACATTAGCTATGTCCCTGCCGGCAGGTCACTGTCCACAGGGGAAAAGGTATAGCCGTCCCACTAGAAATAAAATCAGGTGTGTCAGCATACCTGTGTGCCAAACCGGCACTGGCATCGCAGCAAATAACCCCCTGGCAGGGCTATACCTGGGCCAACCACTACACCAGTGGAGTTCCATCTAACTTG
Source organism: Dendropsophus ebraccatus (assembly GCF_027789765.1). Taxonomy (NCBI): domain Eukaryota; kingdom Metazoa; phylum Chordata; class Amphibia; order Anura; family Hylidae; genus Dendropsophus; species Dendropsophus ebraccatus. The sequence goes on along the minus strand of NC_091465.1, from coordinate 91,364,382 downwards.
TGTCCGGCCGTCTGTCCCTGCTCACCGGCAGGGCAATCACCACATTATAGAAGACTCTCCACACTCCATACTGAGAGGAAAGTAGATCCCCTGTGCCAGGCGAGAACCTGTCCCTTCCGCTAAGTCATAGTGATACGTCCAAAAGGGAAAGAAAAAAGACGAGTTCAGAAAACATTTAGAGGAAAATCACTCTAAGTCACTTGTTAATATTGTAGGTTGGCTCTAAAGATTGTTGTGTTTTTGTGTCCACCTTTGTGGGAGATCTTACCTTTTTGGGGGTCTCCACTCATGCTGTAACGAGGGAATCCCGGAATCTTCCTATCAGGCCCCAGTAGGAGTCCATCCTTAACCCACTGCACGGTGCCGGAGGCGTGCTCCACCTCACACACCAGCACCTGTGTGGACCCCTGCACTGCTGTCACATTATCCGGCTGGACGCGGAACACCTGCTGGACACCGGCCGTGCCTGCGGGAGAACGACAGGAGAAGCTGAAGATTGCTTGCACTGTATGCAAGGTGTGACCTAAGTCATGGCCCTCTGAACCGCCCTCTCCAACCCCGCCCTCACACTCCAACACCGCCCCCTACACCCCAACACCGCCCCCTACACCCCAACACCGCCCTCTACACCCCAACACCGCCCTCTAAACCGCAACACCGCCCCTACACCCCAACACCGCCCTCTACACCCCAACACCGCCCTCTACACCCCAACACCGCCCTCTACACCCCAACACCGCCCTCTACACCCCAACACCGCCATCTACACCCCAACACCGCCCTCTAAACCGCAACACCGCCCTCTAAACCGCAACACCGCCCCTACACCCCAACACCGCCCCTACACCCCAACACAGCCCCCTACACCCCAACCCCACCCCTACACCCCAACACCGCCCTCTACACCCCAACACCGGCCTCTACACCCCAACACCGGCCTCTACACCCCAACACCGGCCTCTACACCCCAACACCGGCCTCTGCACCCCAACACCGCCCTCTGCATCCCAACACCGCCCTCTACACCCCAACACCGCCCTCTACACCCCAACACCGGCCTCTACACCCCAACACCGGCCTCTGCATCCCAACACCGGCCTCTGCATCCCAACACCGGCCTCTGCATCCCAACACCGGCCTCTGCATCCCAACACCGGCCTCTGCACCCCAACACCGGCCTCTGCACCCCAACACCGGCCTCTGCACCCCAACACCACCCTCTAAACTGCAACACCGTCCTCTGCACCTCAACACTCATGCTCTAACAAGGGAATCCCAGAATCTTCCTATCAGGCCCCAGTAGGAGTCCATCCTTAACCCACTGCACAGTGCCGGAGGCGTGCTCCACCTCACACACCAGCACCTGTGTGGACCCCTGCACTGCCGTCACATTATCCGGCTGGACGCGGAACACCTGCTGGACACCGGCCGTGCCTGCGGGAGAACGACAGGAGAAGCTGAAGATTGCTTGCACTGTATGCAAGGTGTGACCTAAGTCATGGCCCTCTGAACCGCCCTCTCCAACCCCGCCCTCACACTCCAACACCGCCCCCTACACCCCAACACCGCCCCCTACACCCCAACACCGCCCTCTACACCCCAACACCGCCCTCTAAACCGCAACACCGCCCCTACACCCCAACACCGCCCTCTACACCCCAACACCGCCCTCTACACCCCAACACCGCCCTCTACACCCCAACACCGCCCTCTACACCCCAACACCGCCCTCTACACCCCAACACCGCCATCTACACCCCAACACCGCCCTCTAAACCGCAACACCGCCCTCTAAACCGCAACACCGCCCCTACACCCCAACACCGCCCCTACACCCCAACACAGCCCCCTACACCCCAACCCCGCCCCTACACCCCAACACCGCCCTCTACACCCCAACACCGGCCTCTACACCCCAACACCGGCCTCTACACCCCAACACCGGCCTCTACACCCCAACACCGGCCTCTGCACCCCAACACCGCCCTCTGCATCCCAACACCGCCCTCTGCATCCCAACACCGCCCTCTACACCCCAACACCGGCCTCTACACCCCAACACCGGCCTCTACACCCCAACACCGGCCTCTACACCCCAACACCGGCCTCTGCATCCCAACACCGGCCTCTGCATCCCAACACCGGCCTCTGCATCCCAACACCGGCCTCTGCATCCCAACACCGGCCTCTGCACCCCAACACCGGCCTCTGCACCCCAACACCGGCCTCTGCACCCCAACACCACCCTCTAAACTGCAACACCGTCCTCTGCACCTCAACACTCATGCTCTAACAAGGGAATCCCAGAATCTTCCTATCAGGCCCCAGTAGGAGTCCATCCTTAACCCACTGCACAGTGCCGGAGGCGTGCTCCACCTCACACACCAGCACCTGTGTGGACCCCTGCACTGCCGTCACATTATCCGGCTGGACGCGGAACACCTGCTGGACACCGGCCGTGCCTGCGGGAGAACGACAGGAGAAGCTGAAGATTGCTTGCACTGTATGCAAGGTGTGACCTAAGTCATGGCCCTCTGAACCGCCCTCTCCAACATCGCCCTCTACACCCCAACACCGCCCTCTACACCCCTGTGTGGACCCCTGCACTGCCGTCACATTATCCGGCTGGACGCGGAACACCTGCTGGACACCAAGGACCGGACAATAAACCACTGGACACCGGGGACCGGACAATAAACCACTGGACACCGGGGACCGGGCACTAAACCACTGGACACCGGGGACCGGACAATAAACCACTGGACACCGGGGACCGGACAATAAACCACTACATATATATTTTACTACACATATACTATATATACTAATACTACACATATACTATACTATATATACTAATACTACACATATACTATACTATATATACTAATACTACACATATACTATACTATATATACTAATACTACACATATACTATATATACTAATGCTACACATATATACACTATATATACTAATACTACACATATACTATATATACTAATGCTACACATATACTATATATACTAATGCTACACATATACTATATATACTAATACTACACATATACTATATATACTAATACTACACATATACTATACTATACTATACTATACATATACTACACTACACATATACTATACTATATATACTAATGCTACACATATACTATACTATATATACTAATGCTACACATCTACTATATATACTAATGCTACACATATACTATATATACTAATGCTACACATATACTATATATACTAATGCTACACATATACTATATATACTAATGCTACACATATACTATATATACTAATACTACACATCTACTATATATACTAATGCTACACATATACTATATATACTAATGCTACACATATACTATATATACTAATGCTACACATATACTACACTACACATATACTATACATACTAATACTACACATATACTATATATACTAATACTACACATATACTATATATACTAATGCTACACATATACTATATATACTAATGCTACACATATACTATATATACTAATGCTACACATATACTATATATACTAATGCTACACATATACTATATATACTAATGCTACACATATACTATATATACTAATACTACACATATACTATATATACTAATACTACACATATACTATACTACACATATACTATATATACTAATACTACACATATACTATATATACTAATACTACACATATACTATATATACTAATACTACACATATACTATACTACACATATACTATATATACTAATACTACACATATACTATACTACACATACACTATACATACCTCCCAGAGTCCAGAGACAACAGCTCAGGATTAGAGAAATAAGAGCCATGGCCCCTCTTTGTTGGATGAGATCTGTAACAACACATCATGTTCTTAGTAACTAATGTAATCTATGTACACAGTGACCCCACCAGCAGAATAGTGAGTGCAGCTCTGGGAGTATAATATAGGATGTAACTCAGGATCAGTAATGTATGTACACAGCAGGGGCGGGCTGGGCCGGGGGGCAGGAGGGCATGTGCCCCCCGGGCCGGTCTTCCCCACCAATGAGTGGGCCGCGACGCGCGGCCGACTCTCTACAGTAGTTGAGACTGAAAGAATAGCGCGGCCGGCCGCCGCGCTATTCCCCCAGTCTCTTCCGGCCTCCTGATCCCCCAGGAGCCGCAGACGTGCTGTACGCAGGCACGTCTGCAGGCACCTACATCAGGTCCCCAGCGGTGACGTCACTTCCCTGACGCGCCGCTGAGGACCTGATAGGAAAGTGAGAGGAGAGGAGCCGCCACGCTGCAGCAGCAGCAGGGAGAAGCTGCTGCACACTGAAGATCCGGCCCGAGGAGAGGTGAGTTGTTTTTCTTTTTTTTTAAACCCATTAACATGTGGCCACACCGGGGGGGGGGGGGGGGGGCTATTCTATGAGGGGGGGTGCACAAGGGGGCTATTCTATGAGGGGGGATGCGCAGGGGGGCTATTCTATATTGGGGGGATGCACAGGGGGGCTATTCTATGAAGGGGGATGCACAGGGGGGCTATTCTATATGGGGGGGTGCATGGGGGCTATTCTATGAGGGGGGGTGCACAAGGGGGCTATTCTATGAGGGGGGATGCGCAGGGGGGCTATTCTATATGGGGGGGATGCACAGGGGGGCTATTCTATATTGGGGGGATGCACAGGGGGGCTATTCTATATTGGGGGGATGCACAGGGGGGCTATTCTATGAAGGGGGATGCACAGGGGGGCTATTCTATATTGGGGGGATGCACAGGGGGGCTATTCTATATTGGGGGGATGCACAGGGGGGCTATTCTATGAAGGGGGATGCACAGGGGGGCTATTCTATATGGGGGGGTGCATGGGGGCTATTCTATGAGGGGGGGTGCACAAGGGGGCTATTCTATGAGGGGGGATGCGCAGGGGGGCTATTCTATATTGGGGGGATGCACAGGGGGGCTATTCTATATTGGGGGGATGCACAGGGGGGCTATTCTATGAAGGGGGATGCACAGGGGGGCTATTCTATATTGGGGGGATGCACAGGGGGGCTATTCTATATTGGGGGGATGCACAGGGGGGCTATTCTATGAAGGGGGATGCACAGGGGGGCTATTCTATATGTGGGGGTGCATGGGGGCTATTCTATATGGGGGGGTGCATGGGGGCTATTCTATGAGGGGGGATGCGCAGGGGGGCTATTCTATATTGGGGGGATGCACAGGGGGGGCTATTCTATATTGGGGGGATGCACAGGGGGGCTATTCTATATTGGGGGGATGCACAGGGGGGCTATTCTATGAAGGGGGATGCACAGGGGGGCTATTCTATATTGGGGGGATGCACAGGGGGGCTATTCTATATTGGGGGGATGCACAGGGGGGCTATTCTATGAAGGGGGATGCACAGGGGGGCTATTCTATATTGGGGGGATGCACAGGGGGGGCTATTCTATGAAGGGGGATGCACAGGGGGGCTATTCTATATTGGGGGGATGCACAGGGGGGCTATTCTATGAGGGGGGATGCACAGGGGGGCTATTCTATGAAGGGGGATGCACAGGGGGGCTATTCTATGAGGGGGGATGCACAGGGGGGCTATTCTATATTGGGGGATGCACAGGGGGGGCTATTCTATGAAAGGGGATGCACAGGGGGGCTATTCTATATTGGGGGGATGCACAGGGGGGCTATTCTATGAGGGGGGGTGCACAAGGGGGCTATTCTATGAGGGGGGATGCGCAGGGGGGCTATTCTATATTGGGGGGATGCACAGGGGGGCTATTCTATGAAGGGGGATGCACAGGGGGGCTATTCTATGAGGGGGGATGCACAGGGGGGCTATTCTATGAAGGGGGATGCACAGGGGGCTATTCTATGAGGGGGGATGGACAAGGAGGCTATTCTATATGGGGGGGTGCATGGGGGCTATTCTATGAGGGGGGGTGCACAAGGGGGCTATTCTATGAGGGGGGATGCGCAGGGGGGCTATTCTATATTGGGGGGATGCACAGGGGGGCTATTCTATATTGGGGGGATGCACAGGGGGGCTATTCTATATTGGGGGGATGCACAGGGGGGCTATTCTATGAAGGGGGATGCACAGGGGGGCTATTCTATATTGGGGGGATGCACAGGGGGGCTATTCTATATTGGGGGGATGCACAGGGGGGCTATTCTATGAAGGGGGATGCACAGGGGGGCTATTCTATGAGGGGGGATGCGCAGGGGGGCTATTCTATATTGGGGGGATGCACAGGGGGGCTATTCTATATTGGGGGGATGCACAGGGGGGCTATTCTATGAAGGGGGATGCACAGGGGCTATTCTATATTGGGGGGATGCACAGGGGGGGCTATTCTATGAAGGGGGATGCACAGGGGGGCTATTCTATATTGGGGGGATGCACAGGGGGGCTATTCTATGAGGGGGGATGCACAGGGGGGCTATTCTATGAAGGGGGATGCACAGGGGGGCTATTCTATGAGGGGGGATGCACAGGGGGGCTATTCTATATTGGGGGGATGCACAGGGGGGGCTATTCTATGAAAGGGGATGCACAGGGGGGCTATTCTATGAGGGGGGATGCGCAGGGGGGCTATTCTATGAGGGGGGATGCGCAGGGGGGCTATTCTATATTGGGGGGATGCACAGGGGGGCTATTCTATGAAGGGGGATGCACAGGGGGGCTATTCTATGAGGGGGGATGCACAGGGGGGCTATTCTATGAAGGGGGATGCACAGGGGGCTATTCTATGAGGGGGGATGGACAAGGAGGCTATTCTATATGGGGGGGTGCATGGGGGCTATTCTATGAGGGGGGATGCACAGGGGGGATATTCTATTAGGGGGGGATGCACAGGGGGGCTATTCTATAAAGGAGGATGCACAGGGGGGATATTCTATTAGGGGGGGATGCACAGGGGGGCTATTCTATAAAGGAGGATGCACAGGGGGGTATTCTATTAGGGGGGGATGCACAGGGGGCTATTCTATGAGGGGGGATGCACAGGGGGAGCTATTCTATAAGGGGGGGGGTGCACATGGGGGCTATTCTATGAGGGGGGGGATGCACAGGGGGGCTATTCTATGAGGGGGGATGCACAGGGGGCTATTCTATGAGGGGGATGCACAGGGGGAGCTATTCTATAAGGGGGGATGCAAAGGGGGGGTTATTCTATAAAGGAGAATGCACAGGGGGGCTATTCTATGAAGGGGGATGCACAGGGGGCTATTCTATATGGGGGGGTGCATGGGGGCTATTCTATATGGGGGGGTGCATGGGGGCTATTCTATATGGGAGGATGCACAGGGGGGCTATTCTATGAGGGGGGATGCACAGGGGGAGCTATTCTATAAGGGGGATGCACAGGGGGAGCTATTCTATAAGGGAGAATGCACAGGGGGCTATTCTGTATGGGGGGATGCACAAGGGGAGCTATTCTATATTGGGGGGATGCACGGGGGGGGCTATTCTATAAGGGGGGATGCACAGGGGGGCTATTCTATAAGGGAGAATGCACAGGGGGGCTATTCTATATGGGGGGATGCACAGGGGGGCTATTCTATATTGGGGGGATGCACAGGGGGGCTATTCTATGAAGGGGGATGCACAGGGGGGCTATTCTATGAAGGGGGATGCACAGGGGGGCTATTCTATGAGGGGGGATGCACAGGGGGGCTATTCTATATTGGGGGGATGCACAGGGGGGCTATTCTATGAAGGGGGATGCACAGGGGGGCTATTCTATATTGGGGGGATGCACAGGGGGGCTATTCTATGAGGGGGGATGCACAGGGGGGCTATTCTATGAAGGGGGATGCACAGGGGGGCTATTCTATGAGGGGGGATGCACAGGGGGGCTATTCTATGAGGGGGGATGCTCAGGAGGCTATTCTATGAGGGGGGATGGACAAGGAGGCTATTCTATATGGGGGGGTGCATGGGGGCTATTCTATAAAGGAGAATGCACAGGGGGCTATTCTATGAGGGGGGGATGCACAGGGGGAGCTATTCTATAAGGGGGGGTGCACAGGGGGGCTATTCTATGAGGGGGGGATGCACAGGGGGGCTATTCTATGAGGGGGGATGCACAGGGGGAGCTATTCTATGAGGGGGGGATGCACAGGGGGAGCTATTCTATAAAGGAGAATGCACAGGGGGGCTATTCTATGAAGGGGGATGCACAGGGGGCTATTCTATATGGGGGGGGGGTGCATGGGGGCTATTCTATATGGGGGGGGTGCATGGGGGCTATTCTATATGGGAGGATGCACAGGGGGGTTATTCTATATTGGGGGAATGCACAGGGGGCTATTCTATGAGGGGGGGATGCACAGGGGGAGCTATTCTATAAGGGGGGATGCACAGGGGGAGCTATTCTATAAGGGAGAATGCACAGGGGGGCTATTCTATATGGGGGGATGCACAGGGGGAGCTATTCTATATTGGGATGCACGGGGGGGCTATTCTATAAGGGGGGATGCACAGGGGGGCTATTCTATAAGGGAGAATGCACAGGGGGGCTATTCTATATGGGGGGATGCACAGGGGGAGCTATTCTATGAGGGGGGATGCACAGGGGGCTATTCTATGAGGGGGGGATGCACAGGGGGAGCTATTCTATAAGGGGGATGCACAGGGGGAGCTATTCTATAAAGGAGAACGCACAGGGGGGCTATTCTATGAAGGGGGATGCACAGGGGGCTATTCTATGAGGGGGGATGCACAGGGGGCTATTCTACGAGGGGGGTTGCACAAGGGGGCTATTCTATATGGGGGGATGCACAGGGGGGGGGCTATCCTATATGGGGGATGCACAGGTGGGCTATTCTATATGGAGAGATGTGCAGCGGGGGCTATTCTATATGGAGGGATGTATTGATGAGGATGTTGCTGGAGCAAGAAGCCTAAAATGTCTGTCTGACAGATCCCGTGGAGAGGAGTCATGGCCAGAGAAGCCTTCATGATGGCTGGAGCCGGATGGAGAAGAAAAGGAAAAGTGGACGTCTCTTCATGCAGAGAAGACGCCTACTGTGAGTCACTGAATGTAACTGCACTATAATAACTTATAAGGTCTTTTAACTTATCAGGGGTGTCAAACTATGTCCCTCCAGATGTTGCAAAACTACAATTCCCGTCATGGTTTATCTGTCCAGTCATGATGGGATTTGTAGTGTTGTAACAACTGGAGGGACGGAGTTTGACAACTGTGTTCTATTGTCAGTGTTCTTATACCGGAGATAGATAGGAGATAGATAGGTGATAGATAGATAGATAGATAGATAGATAGATAGATAGATAGATAGGAGATAGATAGGAGATAGATAGATAGGAGATAGATAGGAGATAGATAGGAGATAGATAGGAGATAGATAGGAGATAGATAGGAGATAGATAGATATAGATAGATATAGATAGATAGGAGATAGATAGGAGATAGATAGGAGATAGATAGGTGATAGATAGATAGATAGATAGATAGATAGATAGATAGATAGATAGATAGGAGATAGATAGATAGGAGATAGATAGATAGGAGATAGATAGATAGGAGATAGATAGATAGACAGACAGACAGACAGATAATAGATAGGAGATAGATAGATAGATAGATAGATAGATAGATAGATAGATAGATAGATGATAGATAGGAGATAGATAGGAGATAGATAGGAGATAGATAGGAGATAGATAGATAGATAGATAGATAGATAGATAGGAGATAGATAGGAGATAGATAGATAGATAGGAGATAGATAGATAGATAGATAGATAGATAGATAGATAGATAGATAGATAGATAGGAGATAGATAGATAGATAGATAATGGATAGATAGATAGATAGATAGATAGATAGATAGATAGATAGGAGATAGGAGATAGATAGGAGATAGATAGATAGATAGATAGATAGATAGATAGATAGATAGGAGATAGATAGATAGATAGATAGATAGATAGATAGATAGATAGATAGGAGATAGATAGGAGCTAGATAGATAGGAGATAGATAGATAGATAGATAGGAGATAGATAGATAGATAATAGATAGATAATAGATAGATAGATAGATAGATAGATAGGAGATAGATAGATAGATAATAGATAGATAATAGATAGATAGATAGATAGATAGATAGATAGATAGATAGATAGATAGATAGGAGATAGATAGATAGATCCAGTAGGAAATAGCTATCTAGCAGTTCATTATGTATCTTTGATTACACATGAGATCACAACCAGCAGACACATTTTAATAATGAGAACCTTCTATGGGGAGGATCCTGGTATTTGTACAGTGGATGTTAGTTAGTAATGGCGGTGGTGGTGAAGGGGTTGTGATATTTGTTTCCTTTATACTGGTATTATTGGTCTGGGTATACTGGATCTCAGTTATGGTGTGGTGGTATTAGTATGGGGTGGTAATGGTTGTGGTCACAGTGACAATATATGTTTCTTATATACTGGTGTATTGGATTTGGTCAGTAACGGTATATTTCTTCTATCCCCTATTAGTTCTATTCTGGGGTCACATCCACACACTGATCCCCCACAGAACTCTGTATACTGATCTCTCACAAAGCCTCCAGTATACAATACACCAGGAATCCTCCAAGTACAACAGCTGCAAACACTACAACTCCCAGCATTTACTTACAGTCTGCAGCCCTCGGGATATGCTGGGAGTTGTAGTACATCCTCTGATAACAGCTGGTGCTGCAGAGATTCAGGGCTGATGGTTTTAACATGATAAGAGAACCAAAAGGGCATTACAGCACTGATAACAGGGTCACCGGGTACACAGCATGGTACCTTAAGGGTGCATTCACACAGACAGATTTAGCTGACAGATTTTTTGAAGCCAAAGCCAGGAATGGAGTTGAAAAGAGGAGAAATCTCAGTTTTTCCTTTATTACCTGTTCTCTGCTTATAGTCTGTTCCTGGCTTTGGCTTCAAACATCGGTCAGATAAATCTCTCTGTTTAAAGGCATCCTAAGGTACTATGCTGTGCACCTGGAGCTAGGTTCCCTTTAATCCAATAGATGTATATCACAATTGCTTTTAGTGGCTGGGAACACTGGCCACAATACTATAATTCTGTGGCGCATGTGTAATCTTCCTTTCCCGCACTTATTTGGGGAGGGTAATACCAGGTAAGGGCCAGGGTGGTGGATGGGCCGCTAGCCTGCCAGTCAAGGGCCAGTGCCGTGTGCTTGCCCCCCAGGCTAAAATCTGCCAGCCAGCCCCTGGTACACAGTGATCCCACCAGCAGAATAGTGAGTGCAGCTCTGGAGTGGTGATTGCAGCTCCAATTAGTTTTGGGTGTGGTCCTGCTGTGTGAGGCTACTGCTCCTAAGCTCCAAGCAAGCAGGATCTGCCCCAGGGAGGGAGCAGGTTTTCAGGCATGAGCGAGCCAAGGAGAGCCCCAACTCCTGCCCCCCGAACCAGGTCCGTGGGGGGCAGAGGAATCCAGCGACCAACAGAGGGAATACCATCAGAGGTCCAGGGGCTGAGGCGTTCTACTAGGAGGTGCAGCGATGCTTCTCCAGCCACCCCTGAACCAGAGGTAACAAAGGCCGCAAGGCTACAGCAAGTTGTGGAACTACAAGTGCCAGAAGTTCTGGAACAACTATGGAAACCAGCCTCCTGGAGCAAGGCTGTCTGCCCATGAAGGTGTGGAGGAAGATTGGGGGGTGCAGCGGTCCCAAGAGACGGGGCAGACCTATGGCCTACGGATTGCTGCGAGCCTCTGTGGGTATGAGGAAGCCAGGAACCACCTGTACAAGCTCCAGGAGGAGGTAGGTGCTGTAAAAGCATTAAAGGGGTAGTGCAGCGCTCAGAAATTATTCACAGAATAACACACATTACAAAGTTATACAACTCTGTAATGTATGTTATGTCTGTGAATCACCCCCCCCCCACCCCCACCCCCCACCCCCACCCCCACCCCCTCCCGTGTACCCAGAAGTGTTGGTGCATTATACATTACCTGATCGGTGTCAAGGGCCGTCCACCATCTTGAGCCAAACGTCCGTCCGTCCCCCCTCCGCCGCGTCACAACTGTGCTCAGCCGCGATTGGCTGAGCACAGTTATGCTCAGCCAATTGTGGCTGAGCATCGGATGACACTGCAGAGGGCTGCCGGCATTCGGGACAGTCGGTGCTGTTCGCCATCCGCCCGAAGAAGACGTCACTCGCTGAAGATCGGAGACGGCTGTCGGCACGTGACAGGTGAGTATAGCGCACCACACTACCGGGTACACGGGCGGGGGTGGTGGGACACGGGGAAGGGGGCCATTCACAGACATAACATACATTACAGAGTTGTATAACTTTGTAATGTGTGTTAGTCTGTGAATAATTTTTTACCGCCGCACTACCCCTTTAATGGACACTGCTTCTAAGCAGCAAAAGGCTGAGCTATCAGCGAAAATGAAATGTCTGAAAGCTGACGTAAAAAAGAGAACTTTTATTTTGGAGAACAGTGGGCCGTTTAAAGAGAAACTGCAGAATGACAATCGTTTTGCTCAATCAGAGAGAGAAAGGCAGAGAAGGCTGAGAGGGCTCCAGCCAGAGAGCCGGGTGGAGGAGGAAGGAGACGCTGCGGAGGTACGTGATGTTGAGCCGAATCCACCCGGGGGTCCGCAACAACAGACCCCATACAGTGGGCTCCCTGCAGGGCAAGCAGCATTGTCATCTAGCCGCTGTTCGGGGGATGAAAGCAACACCAGTTACCAGGGAGGGGCGCTGATGGCCCAGATCCAGCTCCTGGAGTCACCAGGGCGCCTCCAGGACTTCGTATTCGGAGAGGAGTTACCAGAGGAGGCGCCTGGGAGAAAAACATTTGTATATTCCCCCCGGACTGGCCTCAGGGTCAGCTCACTGTGTAAACCCCATATCTCAGCCCGGCCTGAGTTCTGTTGTGGACAGGAGAATGGGGAGAGTATGGAGTCTAGTATGGCGGTAAGCTCCATCTCTGTTTGCAGTAGCAGAGGTGGAGCAGGTGAGGAACTGGCCGCAAGGTCGGACAGTGATATTGGCCCAGTGGCGGGCAGTGGCAGGAGAGGTGGCCCAGCGGTGGGCAGTAACCTTAAAAACACTGGTGCATCAGCTCGCTCCCTAACGGGAGGGGGGGGGAGCGGCTGTGTGCCGGTGTCAGCTGCGGGAGCTCCGGTGGCTCTTGGCGCTGCTGTTCCTTTGTGTCGTCGCCGGGATGCTGCCACAGCTAAGATGCCTTCGCCTCCCAAGAGAAAGACTAGACTAAAGCCATTGTTTTGTATTGGAGTTGCTGGACCAGATCGTGCGGAGGAGTCTAGTACTGATGAGGCAGAGGGTACCAGCAGAAATAGGGCAGGGGCTGCCGCTAAACAGTCCAGGCAGGCTGTTCGGTCCTTTCTTAAGGTCCAGTGGCCTGTCCTGTGGAGGTGGCTCCGGTCCTGGTACCCAATGACGCTGATGGTACAAAATCTGTTTCTGTCCCAGAACACACCGGTCCACCCAGTGTGAATGGGGGAATTAATGTTGGGGGGAAGGCAGGAGTGAGTGTGGGGGAGGAATCTGTCTGGGGCTTTGGAGGGTGGTCGGGGCAGTGTGACAGGTGGTATTGGTGTGTGTATGGATTATGTGGAGGAGGGTGGTGAAGGGGCACAGATTAGTGGTGGGAGCCAGGCCGGCCTTAGGGTAGATGGCGCCCTGTGCAAAACTTTCTTTTGGCGCCCCCCCCTGTTGATACCCCAATAGTAACATAGACTATCTATCTCTCTTTGTATCTCTATATCTATCTATCTATCTATCTATCTAGGTATCTACCTATCAATCTACAGTATCTATCTAGCTGGGTGACCTCTATCATACTGAGTACTATACAGTATGCTGGGAAAGCTGGGTAATCTCCATTATACTGCCTACTATACAAGATGCTAGGAAAGCTGTGTGACCTCTATCATACTGACTTCAAGATGCTGGAAAGCTGTGTGACCTCTATCATACTCAGTGTAAGATACAAGAAAAGCTGGGTGACCTCCATCGTACTTACTTCAAGATGCTAGGAAAGCTGGGTGACATTCATCATAATGACTACAGGATGCTGGGAAAGCTGGGTGACATTCATCATAATGACTACAGGATGCTGGGAAAGCTGTGTGACCTTCATCATACTGACTACAGGGTGCTGGAAAGCTGGGTGACCTCCATTATACTGAGTATAACATACTAGGAAAGCTGGGTGACCTCCATCATACTTACTACAGGATGCTAGGAAAGCTGGGTGACCTTCCTCATACTTACTATAGGATGCTGGAAAAGCTGGGTGACCTCCATCATACTTACTACAAGATGCTAGGAAAGCTGGGTGACCTCCGTCATACTGACTACAAGATACTGGAAAGCTGGTGACTTCCATCATACTGAGTATAAGATACTAGGAAAGCTGGGTGACCTCCATCATACTTACTACAAGATACTGGGAAAGCTGGGTGACCTCCATCATACTGAGTATATGATGGTGGGAAAGCTGTGTGACTTCTATCATACTGACTACAAGATACTGGGAAAGCTAGTGACCTCCATCATACTGAGTAAGATGTTGGGAAAGCTGGGTGACCTCTATCATACTGACTACAGGATGCCAGAAAGCTGGGTGACCTCCATCATACTGAGTATAAGATGCTGGAAAGCTGGGTGACCTCCATCATACTGAGTATAAGATGCTGGAAAGCTGGGTGACCTCCATCATACTGAGTATAAGATGCTGGGAAAGCTGGGTAACCTCCATCATACTGAGTATAAGATGGTGGGAAAGCTGGGTGACCGCATCATACTAAATAAACGACAGTGTGAAAGCTGGGTGACCCCCATCATTCTGAGTATAAAATGCTGGAAAGCTGGGTGACCTCCATCATACTGAGTATAAGATGCTGGGAAAGCTGGGTGACCTCCATCATACTGAGTATAAGATACTGTATCAGCACCACAGCAGACACGTTGCTGCTTCAGCACATACAGGATAACATGGCGCACAGACTCCCGCCATAACACAGAGAGCCAGTAACCTAGAAACGGCGCTGCGTGACCTCCATGTCTATCATCAGGCCTTGGAGATCGCCGCTCCTGGTGACCAATCAGTGAGCTCTCAGTATCGCCCCCTCCTGGCTCCTCAGGGAACAGTCTTGGCTACTCGGTACCTCAGCTCCTGGGAGCCGCCACCGCCATACAGAAAGATGACTCCACACTGACAGAGATTAACATAAAATTTTTGATTAAGGGTATATTCACACGAACGGGCTCGCAGCGAGATTCTCGCTGCGAGCCCGGCAGGTCCTGGCAGTTCCCATACACTACATACTTGCTGCGGTCTAAACGACCGCAGCGAGTATGTAATTCTGCCGCCCTTAACCCCTTCTGCTCCCGCCCGGCTCCCCCGCTGTAAGCAGCATACATTACCTGTCCTCGCTGCACGGGTCCGGCGTCCTGCTCTCCCGCCCGGCCAATCAGTGGCTGCGGCTGGGCAACACACTAATTGGCCGGA
Organism: Dendropsophus ebraccatus; assembly: GCF_027789765.1. Classification (NCBI taxonomy): domain Eukaryota; kingdom Metazoa; phylum Chordata; class Amphibia; order Anura; family Hylidae; genus Dendropsophus; species Dendropsophus ebraccatus. The sequence goes on along the minus strand of NC_091465.1, from coordinate 91,348,823 downwards.
CGGGAGAGCAGGACGCCGGACCCGTGCAGCGAGGACAGGTAATGTATGCTGCTTACAGCGGGGGAGCCGGCGGGAGCAGAAGGGGTTAAGGGCGGTATAATTACATACTCGCTGCGGTCGTTTAGACCGCAGCAAGTATGTAGTGTATGGGAACTGCCAGGACCTGCCGGGCTCGCCCGTTCGTGTGAATATACCCTTAAATGGAGAGTCACCGAGGGGGTCACGAGTGACTGCGGCAAAGACTCCAGAGGTCAGAGGGGAATTAAAGGGATTATTGTATGAAAAGTTCTGGAACTCTCTAATAGTTGCAGTTCTTTCCAGTATCTCTGCTGTCTGTCAGGGAATAGAGTACACGTACTTATAGCAAACCCTCAGCTGTGAGAAACATCAAAGGATTTCATTTAATTTGCTTAAAAATAAAACAGCACCGCTCCAGGTTGTTTGTGGTATTGCAGCTCAGCCCCAGAGAAGAGACTGGAGGGAGCTGCAATATCGGGTGTCACCTGTGCACAGGGGTGGCGCTGTGTGCTGGAGGAAAGAAGCCATGTTTCTCTAATGCTGCACAATCCTCCTAATGTCTGAGCTCCCCAACCACATCAGTGTCCACATAACACTATGGAGGTCGGTAAGGTGGAGATACAGATGGGGGGCTGGAAGGAGACAGGAGGAGGCACAGAGGAGGACATGGGGAGGGGAACCCAGATAGTGTCATGGCCACACTTCAAGGAGAGTGCACTCTGCAAGGAGAGAGGCCGTATTCACGGTACGCGCCGGGGGCGGGGCTTATCAGCGGGAGGCAGGACTTACCGGGAACTGACTTTGAGCGCCCCAAAACAACCACTGTGCTCAGAGGGTAGCGGACAGCTAGGGGGGCGCTCTGGCAGACAGATAGAACGTCTGTCTGCCAGAGCAGTTAGATGTGCAGCTGTCTGCCAGAGCACCCCCAGCTGGCCAGGAGTGATGCGCCCTGTGCAACCGCACAGGTCGCACACCCCAAAGGCCGGCCCTGGTGGGAGCATAGGGCCTGGTCCAGTTGCACCCCCAGCGGCTGCAGCATCGGTACGCAGCTATGCAAATGTTGTTGGGGGAAGTGGGGTGCTTTCCTTGTCCTCGGGCCCTGGGGATGGTGACTTGCATCGACGTGTCCTGCAGGCCTTAAAGAGAGGGGAGAGAACAATCAATGTAGAGGGTAGGGAGGTTGATCTGTCTTTCTTGATAGAAAAGCATTGCCTTGCAGCCTTCCGAGAGGAAAGGGGTAGGGAAACTGTGTGGTCTCTCCCAACAGCCGGGCCGGGCGGTGTCCGAAGGAATGTGGTCCGTCTGAGGTGAAGAGGCAGTGATACATGTCCCCCAAGATCTAAAGTTGTTGAGCTCCTGCTGAGGATGAGCTTCAAGGCAGCCGACATCTTTGCCTTGATACATCCCTTTGGTACCCCTGAATTCGATATCAGCTTTGTTTGGCCAGAGGGGCTTGAGCTTTTTTGGTCAAACTATGAGCTGGTAAAGGATGAGCCCGGCTGGCGAGACTTTGCCATTCAGGCGGTGTCTCGCCAAAATAACGTCAAGAGAGTGACCGTTTTAACCCGTAATGAATCACTCTCTTGTATTGACATCATGACGTGGCTTGGCCGGTATGGAGAGGTGGTGGAAGTCCCAAAAAAGAACGAGGGAAGGGACGAGTATGGCATCTGGTCAGGGGCTTGGACCTTTATGGTCAAACTTAGGTATTCAGGAAACACCGTTACCCATATACCATCTGCCACCTTCCTAGGAAGGGATTGAATCCAGGTCTTCTACCAGGGTCAGCCTAAGCTCTGTCACAGGTGCGGTGACCCCACACATTTCAGTGCTAGGTGCACGGTATTGAAGTGCTCGTTGTGTGGGGAAATAGGCCATCTCGCTGCATCCTGTGTGGAGATTAGGTGTCACCTGTGTGGTGACTTAGGTCACCCATTCAGTCGCTGCCCTCGTTCCTTTGCCCACGCAGTTGTTACCCCGGTGGAGAAAGGTCGTGAGGAGGAATCTACTGGGGGGGGCAGCTGACGGAGGTGAAGGAGTAAAAGAGCCAGGGAAGAAAAGTAAGCAAAAGACGCCAGCCCAACTGAGGCGTCAGGATAAGCGCCAAAGGGAGAGGGAGATGGGGGAATCTCAGGAGCCTCGGGCAACTGTGGTGACCTCTGACCTCATCCCTGAGGCCAATCTTACTGCTGAGGCTGTGAGGGACAGTGATCTGGATGAGGAGATTTGGAGGATTCGGAAAGAAGGTGCCATCTCTTCACTGTCCTCCCATGGTGAGAGCGCGGATGAGGATAGTGGGAGATGGGTAGAGCACAAGCGGGGTACTAAAAAGAATAAGAAAAGGGGAGATGTAAGATCTTCTCCCACCCCCCAGATGCCAAAGGAAGGTACAACCATCCTCCCTCTGATTTGTCTCTCAAACCGGTTCCAAACCCTCCAAGATATTTCCTCCTCAGAGGTGCAGGAGGCACAGGGTGAGGTTACGGTTGGTGCGATGACTGAGGGGCCTGCAGGGGACGTCAAATCCTCTCCCTGGGGAACGTATTTCCTTTGGGGGGAGGATCGGCCCAGAGTCGGGGGATGAGGAAATTACAAAGGGGACATGGATACATCTGTTTCCGTAAGAGAGGTAAACCATCGTCAGATGAGGAAGGTGGCGGGCAGGATGGAAAGGATAATGGGAAAAAGAAAGCCGTCTAACTCAATCACCCATGATGGCGGCACCCTCTCCGTTGACGCTGGCTTCCATTAATATAGCCAGCAGTAAGTCAGATACGGCTAGATTTGTGGCCTATGAATATTTTGCCCACATTAATGCTGACATTTTCTTTTTGCAGGAGACTAGGCTAACAGACATGTCATCTATATTTAAAGCCAGAAGGGAATGGAGGAATGGGCCCTCCTACTGGTCTCTTGCGGCCGAGCCGTATAGCGGGGTGGCGGTCCTTTTTACCGCAGCGGTAGAATGCCGACGGGTTATTGAGTTAGAAATGGGGAGGTGCCTGATTCTAGATGTCCTCATGAAGGGACAAGAACTTCGCCTTATTAACATCTATGGTCCACAGTCCAAGTGGGATCGGAAGTGTCTCTTTATGATGTTTAATTTTGTTTTCTCTGAATGTTACAGAGACCCCCCGGATGGGTAGAGGCTACTGGAAGCTCAATTCGTCTCTCTTGGAAGAAGCGGAAATAAGACAGTCCTTTGAGGATTTTCTTCAGAGCCAGGTACCATTGCTGGGCCTTTGTAGCAGTAAGTCAGAGTGGTGGGAGATGTTCAAAAAAAGGGTTGCGAGATTCTTCCGCGAGCTCTCGAGCCTCAGGAGTCTGGACAGGTATCGCCTGTACCAGGGCCTGAGGAAGAAACTTGAATGTCTTGTCTCGACTGGAGGTAGTCGTGATGATATCTCCAGAGTGAAAGCCTTGCTAATGAAGTGCCAGTATGATAGACACGCATCTTTGGTTTTTGAGAGGGATTACGGGAAGTACCGCTCACCCGACCCTTACAGAAACTGCAAGATGTCAGTGAATAGTAAAATCGTCTCAGGACTGATTGATAGTACAGGATCCCTGAAAAGGTCCAGATCAGGGATCCTGGAGGTCGTCAGATCCTTTTACTCGCACCTCTTGGGAAGGAAGGATCTAGATCGGGATAAGGCCTCAGCTTTCTTGACTGAAACCGTCCCTGAACCAGGGGTAGACCCCTCTCTTGATGTTTTGACAGAGATGATCCAAGAAGAGGAAGTCAGGGTGGCTATTGATGGTCTTGCCCTCAAGAAGTCACCCGGTCCAGATGGCTTAACATCTGAGTTCTATAAGACCTAAGGACACTTTGGTACCCCTCTTGATTGAGGTATTTAATGAGTGTTTCTCCTCGGGGACTCTGCCGAGGTCAATGAGGAGGTCAGCCTTGATCATCTTGTCAAAGGGAAAGGACCCGTCCCGCATTGAGAATTGGCATCCCATATCGCTTCTCAATGCGGACAGAAAGATTCTGGCAAAAGTGCTGTTTAATCGGCTGGTGAAGTTTGCACCCCAGCTCCTTTCGGGGGCCCAGCATTGCTCTGTCCCAGGCCGCAGTACCATTAGTGCTGTGCTCGGTGTCCGGGAGGCTGTGGAGCAGGGTAGGGCAGGTCACTGGAAGGGGTACTTGCTGTCCTTGGATCAGGCAAAAGCGTTTGATCGGGTTAACCACGAGTACCTCTGGTCTGTCCTTCTGAGATATGGCCTGCCGGGGGGGTTGTTGATTGGCTTAAGACCTTGTATGCAGGGGCAGAGAGTTTCCCACTTGTGAATGGTTGGATTGGCCGCTCTTTTGAGGTTGGGTCTGGTGTACGTCAGGGTTGCCCTTTGAGCCCACTGTTGTACGTGTTTGCAATTGATCCTTTCCTTAGGAGGATTGATTGTGGACCGTTGACGGGGATGAGAATGGACCCTGCGGTGCCGGATTCCACTCTGAGGGTGGTAGCGTACGCCAATGATCTCACCATATTCGTCTCCTCGCAAGAGGAGGTGCAGTGTGTGATGTCAGAGGTGGAGCGCTACTCAGAGGCATCTGGGTCCAAGATCAACCAGGATAAGTGTGAGAGTCTCTGGCTGGGAGGTGGAGATCCTGGATTTGATCTCCCGGACACCCTTCCAGAGCCCCAGGAGTTTGCAAAAGTTCTCGGCATCGAATTCGGCCAAGGGGATTACCCCAAACAAAACTGGGACAGCTGGCTTAAGATCGCCGCTCAGAGGGTGGATCAGTGGAAGGGTTGGTCTTTGACCCTCAGGGAAAGGGTTAACCTGATCAAAACTTTCCTGCTCCCTTTGCTGATATATCTGGCCAGTGTTTGCATTTTGCCAGAACCGCTCTGGACTCGGGTCTACAGTGTGTTCTTCCAGCTGTTATGGGGGAATAGACTGAACCTAGTCAAGAGGGAGGTTACTTACCGTACGAGGAGACAAGGGGGGTTGTGTATGGTCATTACTTACCGTACGAGGAGACAAGGGGGGTTGTGTATGGTCATTACTTACTGTGCGAGGAGACAAGGGGGGTTGTGTATGGTCAACCCCGTGGTGTTCCTGGTGAATACCTTTCTTAAGACCAACATTGCAAACCTCTGGAAAGAGAGGGCTCCTCCGTGGGTATTCTCCTGTAGGGGATGGTTTCGGCCTTTCTTCCAGGAATGGGAGGGCAAGTGAAGGATCTCCGCACACCACACGGGCATCTTCCAGCTTATGCTACCCTGGTTCTGAAGGTCATTCGTTGTGGGGTTTGGGGATGTGTAATGTAATGTATGTACACAGTGACCCCACCAGCAGAATAGTGAGTGCAGCTCTGGGGTATAATACAGGCTGTAACTCTGGATCAGTAATGTAATGTATGTACACAGTGATCTCCCCAGCAGAATAGTGACTGCAGCTCTGGAGTATAATACAGGATCAGTAATGTATGTACACAGTGACCTCACCAGCAGAATAGTGAGTGCAGCTCTGGAGGGTGTGGTTACTGGGTGTGTCTGTGTTTGCTCCTGAGCTCCACACATCCAGACTTCCAGGAGGAGAGAGGTTGATTCACCACCTGCTTCCCCAGGAAGGTGGCAGCTTCCTGGGAGAGTCTTCAGCATGGATCCCCTGACCTCCACCTCCCGGTCAAGGCCGGTGGGGGGTGTAGAGTGTAAGCTACCGGCCAGCGCTCCGGCTGGAGGGGTAAGAAGATCCAGTAGGGTTCGCAGCAATGGGGACCCAGCCCTTCCAGCGACGGGTGGGAGCCGCAAGGCTCCAAGTATGCAAGAAAAGCCTGCAAGCAAGGTGAGCGGAAGACGGGGTGCAGGTGCACGGAGGGGCTCCCAGGAGAGTCAGGTGGTGGAGCAGTGGGGTCTCAGGGGGCCCAGGGAGTCTGCAGCCACCTATGGATCCAGGATAGCTGCAAAGCTCGCAGAGTATGAGCAGCTGGGAAAGAGACTGAAGGGGTTAAGACACGACCTGAGTTTTGCTAAGCACAGAGCCAGCTCAGCCCCAAAGAAACAGAAGCCTGGACTCACAGCCAAGGTGAAGACTCTGCAGCAGGAGATGAGAGAGCTGGAGCTGCAGAGGATGGTTATTCTGGAGGGGAGCGATGTCTTCAGGGAGAAGCTACTGAATGAAGAAGAAGTCCCCAAAGAAAGAGGAGGATGAGAGTGATTGCTCAGCGCATGAAAAGAGTAGTAGTGATGATGATGATGATGATGATGAGCAAGGCATGGAAGCTGAATCAGCTGAGGTCTCTGTGGCAGCAAGTGGGGAAGCTGTGGAAGCTGAGTCACAGCCAATACAGAGTGTGAACACGTCCCAAGCCAGCATTCCTGCAGCACAGGTGGCGTTACCATCATCTGATGAAAGTGGTGGGGAGGAGGAGGATGGCGGAGGTGCGCTGATGGCCCAAATAGTCAGCATGGACTCCCCGATGCATCTGCATAATTTCAGCTTTGGAGAGGACTTGGGAGAAGATAAAGTTGTAAAGAAGAAAAGACCAAGAAAACCATCACAGCAAGTAAATCTTGTAATGTCCCTTTTGTTCCCTCTGAGCCGACTGCAGTACAGGGAGCAGCCCCCCGTCACCTGCCCGTCCCTGCTTCTACAAATGTGGAGCGGGGCCAGAACACCGGGAAGAACACAGTAAAGGTGGCGGAGAGCGCCAGCCCCACTTGTCAAGGTAGTGAGGCTGGTGCAAGTGCCGGACAAGGTGGCATGCAAAGCCGGACTGGCCACCTGGCAAATGCCAGAAGGGTCGATCCCCTCCATGGGCCGGTGACTCCCTCCCCCTTCATCACAGCTGATCAATAGGCTGAGGAGGGAAAGGAGTCGCAGCCAGAAGGAAGACAGAGCAACCCATGGAAGAGACAGTGCTGTGAGAGGAGAAGGGGCGCTGCAGACACCCACATTGCTATGTCCTGCGTGGGCCCTCCGGAACCATCCAGCTCCTGCACAGCACCGGACCCCACAGCATGTAGGAGTGTTGAGTTCCTTGGGGGGGGGGAGGCGGCAGTACATGGACTCTAGAAGCTACAGATCAGTCCTGTCTCCATCCAGGGTGGTAAACCAGGGTAAGGCTGCTGCTATGTGTGACTAATCTACAACCAGGCGAGTGCAGGACCTGTGGGGACATCACACACACAGTCACATGATTAAGGTCCTACAAACTTCCAATACAGGATAAAAGCACTTGGAAATGGCAACTATCCTGTTACTACCACTGGCGTAGCTACCATGGGGGCAGGGTACACCGTCGCTATGGGGCCCAAGCCTTCGTGGTAAAACTTCCATGATGGGTGCTAATAGTGTCGAGAATATGGTGCGATCTGCCAGGCCCCCTGTGACAGCGTGATTCAGGCCAGCACCGCCCCCCCCTCGCGCATGCAGCCGTCCCTCCCCGCGTCACTTCACCCGACCAGCAGCTTTCCTCCATGCTCCACCGGGACCCACAGCATCATCAGTACTCCATCCCCAGTGGCAGCCTTCCCCACCTCTGTTCTTGAGGACGGTACAAAGGCTCCCCTCCTGATCTTGAGCACTGGAGGTGTCCGGCAGAGGCAGTCCCGCACGGACAGCTACATTCGGAGTTACAGTTGCTGGAGATGTTTAGCGGGATCGGGGGTCTGCACTGCGCCCCTCTATCCCGCTGAACATCTCCACCAACTGCAACTCCGAACGTGGCTGTCCCTGCTGCGGCTGCCTTCTCCGGACACCGGGGACATCCAGTGCAAGTGCATGAGACCAGGAGGGGATGGCAGGTGTGTGCCCGGGCCGGTCCAGCCTGCTCCAGTCTCCTTCCCAGCTCTCTCTCTGCCCCAGCCCCCACCTCCCCTTCAGCTCTACCTCCACCTCCCCCCAGCTCTCCCTCTGCCCCAGCCACCACCCTAGCTCGCTCTCTGCCTCAGTCCCCTCCCAGCTCTCCCTTTGTCCCAGCCTGCCCCAGCCCCCACCCCAGCTAGCTCTCTGCCCCAGTCCCCCCCAGCTCTCCCTTTGTCCCAGCCTGCCCCAGTCCCCCCCCCCCCAGCTCTCCCTCTGTCCCAGCCTGCCCCAGCCCCCACCCCAGCTAGCTCTCTGCCCCAGTCCCCCCCAGCTCTCCCTTTGTCCCAGCCTGCCCCAGTCCCCCCCCCCCCCAGCTCTACCTCTGTCCTCTGTCTGTACTCATGTGGACATAAAGCGCCATCCGGGTGGAGGGTAAGCCTCCAAAGGGAAGGAGCGCCATTTGGCTAGAATGGATGATTAACGCCATGTCACATTTACAAAGGCTCTGTGCTGCCAAGACACTGGAAACCCCCCAAAAGTGACCCCATTCTGGAAACTGCACCCCTCAAGGAATCTAACAAGGGGGGCAGTGAGGATATGGACCCCTCGATGACGGGCACAAAATTTTTCACTTTCACGTCACATTGTTCCACATTTGTGCCCGTCACCAGTGGGGTCCATATGCTCACTGCACCCCTTGTTAGATTCCTTGAGGGGTGTAGTTTCCAGAATGGGGTCACTTGTGGGGGGTTTCCAGTGTCTTGGCAGCACGAGGGCTCTGTAAATGCGACATTGGCCCATGAAATCCATTCCAGTGAAATCCAGCTTCCAAAGGCCAATTGGCGCTCCTTCCCTTTGGAGGCTCGTCCTGCGCCCGCCTGGCACTTTTTCGCCACATGTGGGGTATTTCCGTACTCGGGAGAAACTGCGCTACATGTTTTGTGTTTTTTTTTCTTTTATCCCTTTGTGAAAATTAAAAATTGAAGGCTAGAACGTTTTAGTGAAAAAAATTAATTTTTCTTTTTTCACGCCACATTGTTCTGAAAATCTGTGAAGCACCTGTGTGGTCCAGATGCTCACTGCACCCCTTGTTACATTCCTCGAGGGGTGCAGTTTTCGAAATGATGTCCCTTTAGGGGTGTTTTTTTTATGTTTTGTCCACCGGAAGATCGCTAGGCCGGCGTGGGGCTCCGGAGGGCGTGAGTGCGCCGGTGGCGCCAATTACAAGCTGGTCTGAGGTCTGAAATCATATAAAAGGTAAGACTTATCCCCACTCGGTCTCTTTGTTTCCGGGCTGCAATGGATACCTTAGGCTCCGAATCTGTGGAGCAGGCCGCCTCTGCCAGCAGTGTGAGTAGCTGACCCCAGGGGGGGGGGTTCACTTACTCTCTGTGTACTTTTAGTAACGGCCTTCCTTCTCTCCTTAGGGAGACAAGGAGCCGCATATGGGGAAGTGCGTTATCTGCAAGGGCAAGTTGTCTGAGGAATACAACAAGCCTCTTTGCCCAAGATGTACAGCTAATATTGTGAGACAGGAGTTCCCGTCCCTGGTGGACAAACTCCGGAAAGTTATTAATCAGGAGGTGACAGCCACAGTCTCTGCCGCCCTGGCCAAAAATAGGTCTCGGTCACCTGAGCCACCTTTTAAAAAACATAGACGCATTATTTCTGATTCTGAGGAAGAGCCTCTGTCTTCTGGTGACAAATCCGGTGAAGAACAAACCGAAGTTGTCCCTGAAACATTGGAAGAGCCTAAAAGATACTACTTTTCGGCTGAGGATACAGATATCCTATTAAATGCTATTAGAAATACTATGGATATCAAAGAAATACAGGAGTCCCTGAATAAACAAGACGAAATGTTTGCAGGCCTTAAGCCTAAGAAAAAACGTGTCTTCCCTATTCATAGTAACATCAAAGATATGATTCTAGATGAGTGGCGTGACCCCGAAAAAAGGTTGCAGATACCTAAAGAATATAGAGCGAGATTCCCCTTTGCGGAATCAGATATCAACCTTTGGTCAGAATCCCCAAAGACTGATATCCAGGTTGCCAAGGTGGTAAAGAAAACCTCCCTCCCCTTCGAGGATGCTTCACAGCTCAAGGATCCCATAGATAGGAAAATGGACAGTTTGCTGCGCAAGGCATGGGATTCGGCTGCTGCATCTCTAAATCCTAATATAGCCGCTACTAGCGCGGCGCGCTCTCTCTTTGTATGGTTGGAGGAATTAGAAAAGCATCTTCGTGATAAATCCTCCAGAGAAGATTTGCTTAAATCTGTACCTATGCTAAAACTGGCCACAGCCTTCCTGGTGGACGTTTCAGCAGAATCTGTCCGTTTTGCAGCTAAATCTGTAGCCCTTACCAACTCTGCTAGACGGGCGCTCTGGTTAAAGAGCTGGGAGGGGGATAACCTCTCTAAAACTAAATTGTGTGCTATTCCCTTCGAAGGGTCTCTGGTATTTGGATCGGTACTCGATTCCATCCTGGAAAAAGCTGCGGACAGGAAGAAGGATTTTCCGAAAGAAAAAGCATCCAAAAGGTAAACAAAATTTTCGTCCCTATAAGCAATACACCTCCACTTCATACAGAGGGAAAGGGAAATCTGGGCGATGGAGTTACCCCAAGGGCGGCAAAGGGAGGGAGTTTATGCTCAATCCCAAACCCGCAGACAAAAAACAATGACTCGATCCGGGTGGGGGGGAGGCTCTCTCAATATTTCCATCAGTGGGAGAATATAACATCAAATCCTTTCATATTGTCGATCATAGAAAAGGGTTACAAGATAGAATTTTCAGACCTCCCTCCTCCAAAATTCTGCACTACCAATCTCAACTCAGACTTATTAAATCACCGTCTGTGGCAAGGCATATGAGAACTTCTCTCGTTGGAGGCTGTTGTTCCAGTTCCTCTCTCCCAACAAGGTCTAGGCCATTACTCTCGGTTATTTCTGGTACAGAAGCCAAATGGAGCTTTCAGGACAATTATAAACCTCAAGCCCCTAAACAGAGTAATAGCCTACAGGAGATTCAAAATGGAAACTCTAAAAACCGCTATCCCATTAGTAACCAAGGGAGCTTGGCTAGCCACAATAGACTTAAAAGATGCTTATTTTCATATTCCCATCAACGAAAATCACCAGAAATACCTGAGATTTGCTCTGATACACAACAGTATCACTCATCACTTCCAGTTGAGGGCACTCCAATTTGGAATAGCCTCTGCCCCCCGGATATTCACGAAAGTAATGGTAGAAGTGATAGCTTATCTCAGGTTAAAAGGTGTGACGATAATTCCTTATTTAGACGACCTGCTCATTGTTGCACAATCCAAAGAACAACTAAATGTACACATTGCTTTGACCATTTCCTCTCTCCAGGACTTAGGCTGGATCGTGAACGTCCAAAAATCAGATCTAACACCTTCCCACAAAAAGAAATTCTTAGGTATGATGTTAGACACAGAGAAGCAGATGACCTTTCTTCCCCAGGAAAAAATCCAGACCCTCCTGGACAAATTCAAGAAGTTTTCCAGAAAGACAGCAACAACAATCCGGGAAGCAATGTCCGTCCTCGGCTCCATGACATCATGTATGCCGGCGGTACCGTGGTGCCAGAGCCACTCACGTGTTCTACAAGCTCAGATCCTAAAGACCTGGGATCGCCGCCAATCACATCTAGACTCAAAGATGTCGGTGTCAACACAGATAAAGTTGTCCATGAAGTGGTGGGTAAGTCAAAGTTTACTCGGACAATGCAACTACAGTGGCGTTCATAAATCACCAAGGCGGAACACGTCACTCACTTCTGCAAAAAATGGCAGCAGAGATCTTCAGCTGGGCGGAAGTACATCTTCAGCCACTGTCAGCAGTCCACGTAAAAGGGACAGACAACACAAAAGCAGACTACCTAAGTCGGAAAAAGATCCTGCCAGGAGAATGGAGTCTAAACCAACAGGTATTCCAGAGTCTAACTGAAAAATGGGGAACTCCGGAGGTGGACCTTTTCGCCACAAAGAAAAACAAGAAAGTGGAAAGGTTCTACTCCTTAAACCTAAAGGACAATCCGGAGGCGTTGGACGCTCTTGTTCAGCCGTGAAATTTCCAGCTAGCCTAAGCGTTCCCTCCGTTTCCTCTGTTGGGAAGAGAAAATCCTAGCTGCTCATACGCAGGTAATTTTCATAGCGCCAGTCTGGCCAAAAAGAAGTTGGTTTTGTCTCCTGAAAAAAATCGCAATAGAAGGTCCCCTCCTACTGCCACAAAGGGAAGATCTTCTCGTCCAGGGTCCTCTAAATCATCAAGGGATCCAGCAACTTCACCTGGCAGCGTGGTCACTGAGAAGTCCGTCTTAGCTCGCAAGGGCCTTTCGCCAAGAGTTATTGAAACCATGCTGGGTAGCAAAAAAGATGTTACCTCCACCATCTACTTGAAATACTGGAGAAAATTCTGCTCATGGTGTGGCGAGACTCCTCCTGACCCCTGCAAACCGGACATTCCACAAATATTGGATTTCCTGCAACAAGGACTAGACAAAGGGCTTTCCCTCAGCACACTTAAAAGTCCAGGTGTCTGCTCTGGGTTGTTTTTTCGACTCACCAATTGTGGAGCATAGGTGGGTCAAAAGATTTTTCAGAGCGGTGTCAAGATTAAAACCTAAAATCTCAAACCTTACTTCTCCCTGGGACTTAAACCTAGTCTTGCAGGCCCTGACTCAAAAACCCTTTGAGCCTATACAGGAACTATCCACTAGATTTTTGACACTAGAAACGGTTTTCTTAGTCGCCATAACGTCGGCAAAAAGAGTTTGTGAGATTCAAGCACTCTCCACAGAAGAACCGTACCTTACGGTCCTAGATGATAGAATGGTCCTAAAACTAAACCCGTCATTTCTTCCAAAGGTGGTTTCAAATTTCCACAGGTCGCAAGATATCATCCTGCCTTCCTTCTGTGATCCTCCTAAAAATGAAAAGGAAATTCGTTTTCATACCTTAGATGTTCGCAGGGCGGTTCTTGCTTATCTTAAAAATACCAAAGATTGGAGAACGGACGCTAATCTATTTCTCCAATTCCAAGGGCCCAATAGAGGCAAAAAAGCATCAAAGGCATCCATAGCAAGATGGTCGAAGTCAGCAATCTCAGAGGCATATAAGGCCTCAAATAGGGAAGTACCAAAAGCTCTAAAAGCTCACTCTACCAGAGCTATGTCCGTCTCCTGGGCAGAGAAATCTGCAGCCTCACTTGGGCAGATTTGCAGAGCGGCGACATGGTCATCCCCTCATACCTTCTACCGGCACTACAAGCTGAATGTGGCCACGTCTCAGGACCTAGCGTTTGGACCCTAAGTGCTACAGTCTGTGGTCCCCCCCTAAGGTATTATCTGGTATGTCTCCAGGTGGTGCTGTCATGACTGGACGGTCTGAAAAGCTGGAATTATTACTCGCCGATAATTCGTTTATCATGAGTCCATCATGACAGCACCCGTTTATTACCCACCCTTACTATATTTTATGATGCTTGTGTTTGAATATGCTATGCTGATAGTAATTGATAAACTCTGAGGGTGAAGTGGGGAGGGGCCCTTTTTAACCTCTCGTGCTTCCTGTTCCTATTAGGACTAATGACATTCAATCTCCAGGTGGTGCTGTCATGATGGACTCATGAAAAACGAATTATCGGTGAGTAATAATTCCAGCTTTTAGGCTCGGTCCTTAAGGGGTTAAGGAACTGCTGGGAGTTGTAGTACTAGTGCCCCCTACAAATTACATTGGATCAACATGTCAGCCTATGTTTAACCCCTTCAAGACCAAGCCTATTTGGGCCTTAATGACCAGGCTCATTTTTAAAAATCTGACCTGTCTCACTTTATGCGTTCATAGCTCAGTGATGCTGTAACGTACGCTAGCGATTCTGAGATTGTTTTTTTTCGTCACATATGGACCTTTATATTAGTGGAATATTTTGGTCACTACCTACAAAATACTACAAAATGTCATGAAAAATGTAAATTAGCATTTTATGAACTTTGAAATTCTCTGCTTCTAAAAAAAGAAAATCGTATCCCATAAATTAGTCACATTACCAATATGTCTTCTTTCTTCTGGCTTCATTTCAGAAACATATTTTACTTTTTTAGGGAGTTACGGGGCTTAGAAATTTATCAGCAAATTACCACATTTTCGTGAAAGTTTCCAAAACTGATTTTTTTAGGGACCAGTTCTTTTTTTAAGTTGATTTAGGAGGTTTGTATACTGGAAACCCCCATAAGTGACCCCATTTTGGAAACTACACACCTTAAAGAATTAATCTACTTCCGGTTCCGGCGCCATGCGGTGAGGACGGAACAGACCGCAGCTTCGTGCCCCGTAGCTGCCCACACCCACACCTTGGCTCAGCTGATGGCTAAAAGCGCCCTGAGATCCCCGGCACTTATTATGGATCGTTTCCTGCAGACCCCGGGTCCGAAAACGCGCGGCTCGCTCAAGAACCTGGCACAACGTGAGGATGTTGTAATGGCGGAGGTACAGGATGACGCAGGTCAGAGAACAACATCACCCACCCGATCTACTAAAGGGTCGTTGGATGGGGGGGAGGGGACGTCATCTGTGCAAGTGGATTACGTGAAACTGGCAGTCGAGGTGGCAAACAGGCTGGCTCCCGAGCTGCAGGACACGCTGGCATCCACCATAGCACACCAATTTCAGAAGCTGCAGGCGGAGGTGAAACAACATGGTGAGCGCCTCGAGGAGGTAGAGACCCGTATACAGACCATTGAGGATCAGTTAGACTTTCTAACCTCCCCAAAAGGGAGCCCAGGAAAACCGCCGGTTATGGGAGAAATTACAGGATTTAGAGGACTGCTCCCGGCGCAACAACTTGCATATCATAGGGGTGCCAGAGCCGGTCGCGCAAAAAGACTTGAAGCAAGTCTGTGAAACATTGCTCCCAGAGCTACTCAATATGGGCAAAGTGTGCAAAGTCGAACGGGCTCACCGCTTAGGACCCGATTTTAGGCCCTCTGCAGGGGACTCATCTCACCCGGCCTTGTTACACCGTACACGCCCAAGACAAGTGATCGTCCGCTATTTAGACTATGCCGATAAGACAGACATTCTAAGGGCCTTTCGCCGCCTAAAGACCGGCCTCTTCTATAAAGAACATAAGTTACTGATTTTTGGGGATTACTCTGCGGAGACGACGCGGAAAAGAAAACTGTTCTCACCCCTCTGCTCCTTGCTATACCAGAAGCAGGTGCGCATTGCTCTCCTACATCCAGCGACCTTACGCGTCTTTCACCCTGATGGTTCTTTTTCATCCTACCATTCCCCAGACGATGCCAAGGAGGATCTCTCATCCATGTTGAATATTGCCCCTTAGGCTCCAGAACCCGCGAGGGCCAGTGGTTTTAGAGGGCCACCGTACTCATGGGGTGACAAGAACTCTCCACGCCGCCAGGAATCTGACTGGTTTAGCCCTCCGAGAGAACAACACAACCGCCGTTCTTCCCTGCCTAACGTTTGAGTCGGATTGTGGAACAATACCCTAGTTGGGTGACTAGAGAGACAGCTTACCACTCACGAGTTGGCCTCATTATTGTTTATGATTGCAGTTAGTTTGGGACGTTTTTTACCTTGTCATAATTTCTGAGTTCTTGGGCGCACTTAGGCAGAGAACACTCTCTATGATGATTAGCTTTCCCGAGGGGTAGGGGCCTAGGTCACGAAGGTTTAGCAGTGTGATTTTACAGATATTAATGTCCAGCTGTATGGAAAAAAGTGAAGTCTGGAAACAATGCTTTCTTGATGAGAAGTTGCACGTGGTGCAATCAAGGAAGCCAGTTATTTTCTGTTATAGGAAGGGTGGGGAGTTTTGGGGGGAGGGTTTTAGAGGGGGGGGGGGGGCACTCGCAGGAATGGGACTCTCGCTGAAGCACTATGTAGATAACATTTGTTACATATTTTTATTATGCTACGAGTAGTTTCGTGGAATGTGAGGGGCCTTAGGTCCCCACAAAAAAGGAGTTGGGTCCTTCGCCACCGTAAAAGACTTCGTCCGGACGTAGCTCTGTTGCAGGAGACTCACTTGGAGGCCTCTTGATTTTTTCAGGTTGCGAAAGCTATGGGTCAGGGAGCTATATGGCTCAGCGGCAATGAACCATAAAGCTGGAGTGATTATCTTAACTCACAAAGCGTTCAATGGTACAGTTCTTCACACTTATGCTGATGATGCTGGCAGGGTGTGTTCCCTACATATCCGCCTTCCATCAGAAGACGGATCTTCCAACCAGGTAGTTACCCCACTGGCATCATTATGTCAGATCACCCAATTCACAGACACGTGGAGACATTTACACCCAGATGCACGTGAGTACACCTACTATTCACCAGTGCATGATTCGTGGTCACGTATCGACTATGTTTTGGTGTTTCCTGCCTTGCTTCCTAGGCTAGACACTCATAATATAGAAAATATGGTGATATCTGACCATTCGCCCTTACTAAGTACTTTTCACACCCGGTTGCCTCGTGGAAATTACTTCTTATGGAAATTTCCCATTGGTATGGCAAAAGATGATGAGTTCAAGACATTATTAAAGGCCTGGTGGCTAGAGTACTCAGTGGACAATGCGGCTCATCTTACACAACCCCAGTTATATTGGGACGCCGCTAAAGCAGTCTTGAGAGGCCGTATTATGGCATACAAAGCAGCCATGCAAAAAAAGATCTCCACACAAATCCAACAGTTCAGTACCCTATTGCGAAATGCTTATACGGCTTTTCTGTCCTCTCCGTCGGCCACTACTAAGAAATCGTGGCAAGAAGCCCGTCAAAATTATGAACAATGGATGGAGAGGAGAGAGAACCTACACAGATCATATTTTGATGCCCTATTGTTCCACCATGGGGGCAAGGCGGGTAGACTGCTTGCACCATTAACTCTATCCTTAAGACATATTATGAGACCTTATACTCCTCTTCTACCACAGCCAATGCGGACGAGGTGCCGAATTGGTTACACGAACTTAATCTGCCATTACTCTCTGACGACCATACCGCTATCTTAAATTCACCTATCACTTTAGAGAAAATCAAGCAGGCCATTAACAGGTTGAAATCCCATAAAGCTCCTGGACCAGATGGTTTTTCTGCTGACTTTTATAAAATGTGATGACATCTCTCCTATAGTTCTCTCTCTTTTCTCCACCTACCTAGAAGGAAGTCCTATCCCGGCCTCTTCCAACACTGCCTATATCAAGCTTTTATTGACACCTGGGAAAGATCCTCATTTACCCGCATCTTACCGTCCAATTTCACTGAACTTGGACGTAAAGTTGATATCCAAAATTATGGCCGACAGGCTGGCTTGTATCCTCCCAGATCTCATATCTATGGCTCAGGTAGGCTTTGTTAAGGGCCGTTCAGCAGTCATGAATGTGCGCAAGGTGATGGCGGTGTTGGACGAAGTGGCCTCTAGACCCCATCTACATCCATGGATGCTGCGGGTGCTAACCGGCATGGGCTTTACTGGTCCCTTTTTAGATTATATAAAAGATCTTTATATGACTCACCTGTGGCCCGTGTCCATACCCCTGGGTTCCTCTCTGCTGCCTTCCCATTGGCTAAGGGGACGCGGCAGGGATGTCCCCTTTCGCCCCTGCTTTTTAACTTGGCTATTGAGCCCCTGTCCCTTAAATTGCAGATGGCCACGGATTTTGAGGGCGTCAGGGTGGGGTCATGTGAGGTGCGCGTCGCTCTTTTTGCAGATGACCTGTTAGTATTTCTCAATGATTCAGTTAAAGACTTAACCACTGTCTTCCAATATTTGTCTGACTTTGGTCTACAATCTGGTTTTAAGGTCAATGTGGGAAAGAGCAACCTACTTGATCTTTCCTCTCGGCGCCTCCCTGGCCCTCGCCCTCCCATGCCCTTGCCAATACAAGTAACAAGACATTTCATTACATATTTAGGGATCAAGATTGGCACATCGTCTAGTTCCCTCTACTCTCTTCATTTTCCTCCTGTAATTCAGAAGATCCGCTTGGATCTCCAACGCTGATCCCACTTACCCCTCTCGCTCTTTGCCAAGGTAGCCCTAGTCAAAATGATGGGATTTGCTAAAATGCTCTACCCCCTTCAGACCATTCCATTATTATTGAAACATACGGATGTTACCCTCATTACGGTGGACATCCGTAAATTCATTTGGGCCTCCAGGAGGCCGAGGATCGCCTACAAAAAATTGATGTTACCCAAAGATAAAGGGGGCCTGAACCTCCCTGAGGTGCGCCTGTACAATATAGCGTGTCTTATGAGGCATGGCTTGGATTGGCTCCGGGGGTCGAGTAGTTACTCTAACTTCCATCTAGAGTCCCAATTGGTGGGCCCGTGGTCACTCAATAGCCTCCTTCACACGAAATATGGCGATTTGCCTAGGGATGTTAAAAGCAGCCTTCTGTTCAGGGATACCATTAAAGCTTGGCAGATAGGCCGTAAGCTGCTAGGACTGCCTTGGCAAGTCAGCTCATTTCTCGACCTTTGGCACCAACCAGCTTTCCCCCAGGAGACTCATAATCCTCTTTTCATGCAGTGGAGGGCAAAGGGCATCCTCCGGGTCTCGGATTTGGTATGCACCACTGGGAAAAGGTATTTAACCTTCCCGGAGCTGCAGGCGAAGTTTGAGCTGGGCCCTGGCCACTTCCTGGCCTATAACCAGATCTATAGTTTTCTTAATTCCCGCCTGCGTAATCTAACAGCTGAGCTATCTACTAACCCTATCTCTTTCTATGTCACGGCTTCTACTCCCCTACACTCACTATCTACCCTATACAAGACCCTGAGGGACGCAGTCACTAAAGGTTCAGCCTCTTCCATCCTTAGATATTGGGAAAATAAATGGCCCTTAGACGACCTCCTAGATAAGGCCCTTGAAGGTTGGAATACTGTCAGATCTATTGTTATTTCTGAACAGTGGAGGAAATCTCAGCATTTTTGGATCAATCAGAGATCAGGAAGGTGATGCTTCCTTTCAGGAATACATCCTGGTATCTTAAAGCAGATATAGCAGGCTCACTGGGGGCCCTTAAAATCAGAGACTAAACCTAGTGTGGCAATTAGGTGGTGCAAGAGTGTTCCTATTCCTGCGAGTGGGGGTGGGGGGGGGGTGTTGTTTTTGGGAAGGCGTTTGGGGGTAGTTATGGGGGGGGGGGGGTTCTGTTTGTATCTCTGGTAGCCTCAGCTAGTTATGTGATGTAAACGCCTGCCATGCTTATGATACTTGAAGTTACTTCACCTAATGAGGATGTACTCACCTTATGCTTATGTGTATGTTTACTTGTTATTTGTAAAACTTTTGAAAATAAAATATATGTTTGGAAAAAAAAAAAAAGAATTAATCTAGGGGTATAATGAGCATTTTAACCCTACAGGGGCTGGAGGAAAATGTTCACTATTAGGCTGGGTTCACACACAGTATATTTGAGGCTGTATTTGGTCCTCATGTCAGGTCCTCATAGCAACCAAAACCAAGAGTGGATTGAAAACACAGAAAGGATCTGTTCACACAATGTTGAAATTGAGTGGATGGCCGCCATATAACAGTAAATAACGGCCATTATTTCAATACCACAGCCGTTGTTTTAAAATAACAGCAAATATTTGCCATTAAATGACGGCCATCCACTCAATTACAACATTATGTGAACAGAGCCTTTCTGTGTTTTCAATCCACTCCTGGTTTTGGTTGCTATACAGCCTCAAACATACAGCCTCAAATATACATAGTGTGAACCGAGCCTTAGGCTGTAAAAAAATGAAAAATGAAAATTTTCCAATAATATTTACGTTTAGATTAAAGTTTCTCATTTTCAACGAGAACATGAGAGAAAAAGCACCCCAAAATCTGTAATGTTGAGTACTACGGTACCCCATATGTGGGCGTAAACTACTGTATGGGCACACAGCCGGGCTCAGAAGGAAGGGAGCGCCAATTAGCTTTTCCAATGCAGATTTTGCTTAAGAAGTTTCTGAGCGCCAGGTGCGTTTGCAGAGCCCCTGTAGTGTCAGCAGAGAGAGAAACCCCCATAAGTCACCCCATTTTGGAAAGTGCACCCCTCAAAGAATTCATCTTGGGGTAGGATGAGCAATTTGACCCCACAGGTGTTAGAGGAAAGTATTCAAAATTAGACAGTAAAAATGAAAAACTCAAATTTTTCCAATAATATGTTCGTTTAGTTTGAAATTTCTCAATTTCACGAGGAACAAGAGAAAAAAAGTACCCCAAAATTTGTAACACAGGTTCTCCTGAGTAGAACGGTACCCCATATGTGGGCATAAACCACTGTATGGGCACACAGCAGGGCTCAGAAGGAAGGGAGCGCCAATTAGCATTTTCTGTGCAGATTTTTCTGAAGAAGTTTTTGAGCGCCAGGTGCGTTTGTAGTGCCCCTGTAGTGTCAGCGGAGTGAAATCTCGCCATAAGTCACCCCATTTTGGAAAGTACACCCCTCAAAGAAATAATCTTGGGGTAGGATGAGCATTTTGACCCCACAGGTATTAGAGGAAAGTATTCAAAAGTAGACAGTAAAAATTAAAAACTTGAATTTTTCCAATAATATGTTGGTTTAGTTTGATATTTCAAAATTTCACAAGGAACAGGAGAAAAAATGTACCCCAAAATCTGTAACGCAGGTTCTCCTGAGTACAACGGTACCCCATATGTGGGCATAAACCACTGTATGGGCACACAGCGAGGCTCAGAAGGGAAGGAGCGCCAATTTGCTGGAGCAAAACCGCAGCTAGTAATGGTTATTAGAATAGCGCAGTTACTAAAATAAAATAAAAAAAATCTGGAGGGGGTCATTGCCAATTTGGGGTGGTCAGAGGCAAGGTGCGGTGGTCAGAGACAACCTGCGTGCTATCTGGGGGATTACATGTAATCTGGCATGATTATGGGCAAGCTGGTGTGGTTATGCGCAACCTGCGGTGGTTACTGGCAACCTGGGGGGGGTACGGACAATCTGGGATTGTTACGGATAAACTGAAGTGTTTATAGGTAATCTGTGGTGGGTACATGTAATCTGGGGGGTTACAGGCAATCTGGAGGGGGTCACTGGCAACGTGCGGTGGTTACGGTCAATGTGCGGTGGTTACGTGTAATCTGGGGGGTTACATGCAATCTGTCGTGATTACGGAAAACCTGGGGTGGTTACGGGCAACCTGCAGTGGTTACAGGTAATCTGGGGGCGGTTACGGGTAATCTGGGGCGGTTACGGGCAACCTTCGGTGGTTATGGGTAATCTGGGGGGTTAGGGGTAATTTGGGAGTAAACTTCAATTATTACTATAATAAAAAGTGTGTGTGGTTTTTTTTGTGTGTGTTTGTCACTTTTTGTACTTTACACATTCATTTTCATTATATTACTATGATTACTGTGATATTTTCTATCACAGTAATCATAGTATAGTGAAAGAGACCAAATTGGTCTCTGTCACTTTAAATTTTCTGAGTTGGCTGATTCTGGAGCGCATGCGCACTTCAGAACCAGCCAGGACGCCGAGGAGGAAGGAGCTCCCTGGATCAGGTGAGTATATAGGGAAGGGGGGGTGACAGGGGGGTGTGGGGCGACTTGGGGGATGGACACTATCACTTTTTATCCCCTGTCACCAATCATTTATGGTGACAGGGGATAAAAAGTGCCGGCGGCACATGGCACAAGCGATCAGTGGTATATAGTATATACCGCTGATCGCTTGTACCGGGACCCCACAGGGGGGTCCCTGATCACTGCCCTATGCTCTCTGCTACCTCAGGTGCCGGAGAGCATGGGTGTTTCATATATTTTTAATACGAGATCACTGTGAACAGATATACTCTATTCACAGTCATGGCGGCGGCCATCTTGGATCTGATGGCCGCCGTGGGGAGGGGGGGTTAGTTACCAGCCCACTAGGGGGAACTGATCTGGGGTCTGACTTTACTTATTTCATCTCCCCCCACCGTGGATTTGTATGTGCAATAGGAACGTATATATACAGATTGCTGACGCGAAGTGTTATTGCTGTCCATCTCAGCCTTACCTTCTCAAAGATTAATTTCTGGCCAAAATAGACGGATGAGAGATCAGCAGGATCTACAGGAGAGCTCATTGGTCACTGATCAGCAAGAGTGACAGGTGTCACAGCTCGCTGATCAGCTCTTCTCTCTACTACACAGTGATCCCATTCAAGTCAACAGCACCTAAGCTGCTCCTGCTGCACAGTGTAAGAAGACCCCGTCTCCTGGCCGCGACCTGTGTGGTGTGGACTCTGAGCAGCTGACCCTGTGGATACCATGGCCATAGATGGCGGATATGTCCAGGTCGCACAGAAGCCGC
This sequence comes from Dendropsophus ebraccatus, assembly GCF_027789765.1. Lineage (NCBI taxonomy): Eukaryota > Metazoa > Chordata > Amphibia > Anura > Hylidae > Dendropsophus > Dendropsophus ebraccatus. The sequence continues at coordinate 91,326,685 of NC_091465.1, read as the reverse complement.
GCTCTGCAACTCTTCCTCCTCGGCGTCTAACAGACACAACTCTTACTTCACCACTTGGGCTGCTTGGAGGTGATCTTTGTGCCACCAGATATACTTTTTATTGGTATCGTACTGATGGAGATGCGTCTCTGATCACTTTTTATTAATCATTTTCTAATATATTAAGTGACAAAAATGCAAAACTGCTAAATATTTTTTTTGGCCGCACTCACTACACCTTCTCAGAAGATCTTCATCACATGGCAAGTGGGCCTGAGACTCTGTGCAGCAGCAGAGACATCTCTACACCAACTGGTAAGAGGAGACTGTGCAGCAGCAGCAGAGACATCTCTACAACAACTGGTAAGAGGAGACTGTGCAGCAGCAGCAGAGACATCTCTACAACAACTGGTAAGAGGAGACTGTGCAGCAGCAGAGACATCTCTACACCAACTGGTAAGAGGAGACTGTGCAGCAGCAGCAGAGACATCTCTACAACAACTGGTAAGAGGAGACTGTGCAGCAGCAGAGACATCTCTACAACAACTGGTAAGAGGAGACTGTGCAGCAGCAGAGACATCTCTACACCATCTGGTAAGAGGAGACTGTGCAGCAGCAGCAGAGACATCTCTACAACAACTGGTAAGAGGAGACTGTGCAGCAGCAGCAGAGACATCTCTACAACAACTGGTAAGAGGAGACTGTGCAGCAGAGACATCTCTACAACAACTGGTAAGAGGAGACTGTGCAGCAGCAGAGACATCTCTACAACAACTGGTAAGAGGAGACTGTGCAGCAGCAGAGACATCTCTACAACAACTGGTAAGAGGAGACTGTGCAGCAGCAGAGACATCTCTACAACAACTGGTAAGAGGAGACTGTGCAGCAGAGACATCTCTACAACAACGGGTAAGAGGAGACTGTGCTGCAGCAGAGACATCTCTACAACAACTGGTAAGAGGAGACTGTGCAGCAGAGACATCTCTACAACAACTGGTAAGAGGAGACTGTGCAGCAGCAGCAGAGACATCTCTACAACAACTGGTAAGAGGAGACTGTGCAGCAGCAGCAGAGACATCTCTACAACAACTGGTAAGAGGAGACTGTGCAGCAGCAGAGACATCTCTACAACAACTGGTAAGAGGAGACTGTGCAGCAGAGACGTCTCTACAACAACTGGTAAGAGGAGACTCTGTGCAGCAGCAGAGACATCTCTACAACAACTGGTAAGAGGAGACTGTGCAGCAGCAGAGACATCTCTACAACAACTGGTAAGAGGAGACTGTGCAGCAGCAGAGACATCTCTACAACAACTGGTAAGAGGAGACTGTGCAGCAGAGACATCTCTACAACTGGTAAGAGGAGACTGTGCAGCAGAGACATCTCTACAACAACTGGTAAGAGGAGACTGTTCAGCAGCAGAGACATCTCTACAACAACTGGTAAGAGGAGACTGTGCAGCAGCAGAGACATCTCTACAACAACTGGTAAGAGGAGACTGTGCAGCAGCAGAGACATCTCTACAACAACTGGTAAGAGGAGACTGTGCAGCAGCAGAGACATCTCTACAACAACTGGTAAGAGGAGACTGTGCAGCAGCAGCAGAGACATCTCTACAACAACTGGTAAGAGGAGACTGTGCAGCAGCAGCAGAGACATCTCTACAACAACTGGTAAGAGGAGACTGCGCAGCAGCAGAGACGTCTCTACAACAACTGGTAAGAGGAGACTGTGCAGCAGCAGCAGAGACATCTCTACAACAACTGGTAAGAGGAGACTGTGCAGCAGCAGAGACATCTCTACAACAACTGGTAAGAGGAGACTGTGCAGCAGCAGAGACATCTCTACAACAACTGCTAAGAGGAGACTGTGCAGCAGAGACATCTCTACAACAACTGGTAAGAGGAGACTGTGCAGCAGCAGCAGAGACATCTCTACAACAACTGGTAAGAGGAGACTGTGCAGCAGCAGCAGAGACATCTCTACAACAACTGGTAAGAGGAGACTCTGTGCAGCAGCAGAGACATCTCTACAACAACTGGTAAGAGGAGACTGTGCAGCAGCAGAGACATCTCTACAACAACTGGTAAGAGGAGACTGTGCAGCAGCAGAGACATCTCTACAACAACTGGTAAGAGGAGACTGTGCAGCAGCAGCAGAGACATCTCTACACCAACTGGTAAGAGGAGACTGTGCAGCAGCAGCAGAGACATCTCTACAACAACTGGTAAGATGAGACTGTGCAGCAGCAGCAGAGACATCTCTACACCAACTGGTAAGAGGAGACTGTGCAGCAGAGACATCTCTACAACAACTGGTAAGAGGAGACTGTGCAGCAGCAGAGACATCTCTACAACAACTGGTAAGAGGAGACTGTGCAGCAGAGACATCTCTACAACAACTGGTAAGAGGAGACTGTGCAGCAGAGACATCTCTACAACAACTGGTAAGAGGAGACTGTGCAGCAGCAGAGACATCTCTACAACAACTGGTAAGAGGAGGACTGTGCAGCAGCAGAGACATCTCTACAACAACTGGTAAGAGGAGACTGTGCAGCAGCAGAGACATCTCTACAACAACTGGTAGAGAGGAGACTGTGCAGCAGCAGAGACATCTCTACAACAACTGGTAAGAGGAGACTGTGCAGCAGCAGCAGAGACATCTCTACACCAACTGGTAAGAGGAGACTGTGCAGCAGCAGCAGAGACATCTCTACAAACACTGGTAAGAGGAGACTGTGCAGCAGCAGCAGAGACATCTCTACAACGAACTGTAAGAGGAGACTGTGCAGCAGCAGAGACATCTCTACAACAACTGGTAAGAGGTAGACTGTGCAGCAGAGACGTCTCTACAACAACTGGTAGAGGAGGGACTGCGCAGCAGAGACATCTCTAACAACTGGTAAGAGGAGACTTGTGCAGCATCAGAGACATCTCTACAACACTGGTAAGAGGAGACTGTGCAGCAGCAGAGACATCTCTACAACAACTGGTAAGAGGAGACTGTGCAGCAGCAGCAGAGACATCTCTACAACAACTGGTAAGAGGAGACTGCGCAGCAGAGACATCTCTAACAACTGGTAAGAGGAGACTGTGCAGCAGCAGCAGAGACATCTCTACAACAACTGGTAAGAGGAGACTGTGCAGCAGCAGAGACATCTCTACAACAACTGGTAAGAGGAGACTGTGCAGCAGCAGAGACATCTCTACAACAACTGGTAAGAGGAGACTGTGCAGCAGAGACATCTCTACAACAACTGGTGAGAGGAGACTGTGCAGCAGAGACATCTCTACAACAACTGGTAAGAGGAGACTGTGCAGCAGAGACATCTCTACAACAACTGGTAAGAGGAGACTGTGCAGGAGCAGCAGAGACATCTCTACAACAACTGGTAAGGAGGACTGTGCAGCAGCAGAGACATCTCTACAACAACTGGTAAGAGGAGACTGGCAGCAGCAGAGACATCTCTAACAACTGGTAAGAGGAGACTGTGCAGCAGCAGAGACATCTCTACAACAACTGGTAAGAGGAGACTGTGCAGCAGAGACGTCTCTACAACAACTGGTAAGAGGAGACTGTGCAGCAGCAGCAGAGACATCTCTACAACAACTGGTAAGAGGAGACTGTGCAGCAGCAGCAGAGACATCTCTACAACAACTGGTAAGAGAAGACTGTGCAGGAGCAGCAGAGACATCTCTACAACAACTGGTAAGAGGAGACTGTGCAGCAGCAGAGACATCTCTACAACAACTGGTAAGAGGAGACTGTGCAGCAGCAGAGACATCTCTACAACAACTGGTAAGAGGAGACTGTGCAGCAGAGACATCTCTACAACAACTGGTAAGAGGAGACTGTGCAGCAGCAGAGACATCTCTACAACAACTGGTAAGAGGAGACTGTGCAGCAGCAGCAGAGACATCTCTACAACAACTGGTAAGAGGAGACTGTGCAGCAGCAGCAGAGACATCTCTACAACAACTGGTAAGAGGAGACTGTGCAGCAGAGACATCTCTACAACAACTGGTAAGAGGAGACTGTGCAGCAGCAGAGACATCTCTACAACAACTGGTAAGAGGAGACTGTGCAGCAGAGACGTCTCTACAACAACTGGTAAGAGGAGACTGTGCAGCAGCAGCAGAGACATCTCTACAACAACTGGTAAGAGGAGACTGTGCTGCAGCAGCAGAGACATCTCTACAACAACTGGTAAGAGGAGACTGTGCAGCAGCAGCAGAGACATCTCTACAACAACTGGTAAGAGGAGACTGTGCAGCAGCAGCAGAGACATCTCTACAACAACTGGTAAGAGGAGACTGTGCAGCAGCAGAGACATCTCTACAACAACTGGTAAGAGGAGACTGTGCAGCAGCAGCAGAGACATCTCTACAACAACTGGTAAGAGGAGACTGTGCAGCAGCAGAGACATCTCTACACCAACTGGTAAGAGGAGACTGTGCAGCAGAGACATCTCTACAACTGGTAAGAGGAGACTGTGCAGCAGAGACATCTCTACAACAACTGGTAAGAGGAGACTGTGCAGCAGCAGAGACATCTCTACAACTGGTAAGAGGAGACTGTGCAGCAGCAGAGACATCTCTACAACTGGTAAGAGGAGACTGTGCAGCAGAGACATCTCTACAACAACTGGTAAGAGGAGACTCTGTGCAGCAGCAGAGACATCTCTACAACAACTGGTAAGAGGAGACTGTGCAGCAGCAGAGACATCTCTACAACAACTGGTAAGAGGAGACTCTGTGCAGCAGCAGCAGAGACATCTCTACAACAACTGGTAAGAGGAGACTGTGCAGCAGCAGAGACATCTCTACAACAACTGGTAAGAGGAGACTCTGTGCAGCAGCAGAGACATCTCTACAACAACTGGTAAGAGGAGACTCTGTGCAGCAGCCTTCATGGTGTAATAGCTGCTAGGGAAACCATTGCTGAGGACGGGTAAGAAGCAGAAGAGACTTACATAGTTACATAGTTAATACGGTTGAAAAAAGACACATGTCCATCAAGTTCAACCAAGGAGGGGATGGATACAGGGAAGGGGGATATACAAGGAGGGGATGGATACAGGGAAGGGGGAGGGGTGATAGGTTCTATACATACAGGGAAGGGGGAGGGGTGATAGTACTATACATATGCATTTATATTATTTTGCTCTAAGAACTTATCTCTCCTGTTGTGAAGCCCTCTACTGTTGTTGCTGTGACCAGATCCTGGGGTGACTGTTCCACAGATTCACAGTTCTCATGGTAAAGAAGGATTCTCGCCTCCGGAGATTGAACCTTTTTTTCTCTAGGCGGAGGCAGCGCCCCCTTTTCTCTCCAGGCGGAGGCTGTGCCCCCTTGTCTCTCCAGGCGGAGGCCGCGCCCCCTTGTCTCTCCGGGCGGAGGCCGCGCCCCCTTGTCTCTCCGGGCGGAGGCAGCGCCCCCTTGTCTCTCCAGGCGGAGGCAGCGCCCCCTTGTCTCTCCAGGCGGAGGCAGCGCCCCCTTGTCTCTCCAGGCACAGGCAGCGCCCCCTTGTCTCTCCAGGCACAGGCAGCGCCCCCTTGTCTCTCCAGGCGGAGGCTGTGCCCCCTTGTCTCTCCAGGCGGAGGCCGCGCCCCCTTGTCTCTCCGGGCGGAGGCAGCGCCCCCTTGTCTCTCCAGGCGGAGGCAGCGCCCCCTTGTCTCTCCAGGCGGAGGCAGCGCCCCCTTGTCTCTCCAGGCGGAGGCAGCGCCCCCTTGTCTTTCCTGGCGGAGGCAGTGCCCCCTTGTCTCTCCAGGCGGAGGCAGCGCCCCCTTGTCTCTCCAGGCGGAGGCAGTGCCCTCTTGTCCTTTGAGGGGGTTTTACCTGGAACATCTTTTCCCCATATCTCTTGTAGGGGCCATTTATATATTTAAATAAGTTAATCATATCTCCCCTTAAACTTGTTTGGGTAAAGAACACCAGGAATGAACATTAGACCAGTGGAAATCTGCGCTTTGGTCTGATGAGTCAGAATCTGAGATCTTTGGTTCCAACCACCGTGTCTTTGTGCGATGCAGAAAAGGTGACCGGATGGAGTCTACATGGCTGGTAGCCACCATGAAGCATGGAGGAGGAGGGGGTGTGGGGGGGGGGGGGGTTGCTGGTGACACTATTAGGGAGTTATACTGACCCAGCATGGCCACCACAGCATCTTGCAGCGGCCGCTATTCCATCCGGTTTGCGTTTAGTTGGACCATCATTTATTTTTGAACAGGACAATGACCCAAAACCCCTCCAGGCTGTGTAATAACCATGTGATCAGGAAGGAGAGTGATGGGGGTCATGTGACCAAGAAGGAGAGTGATGGGGGTCATGTGACCAAGAAGGAGAGTGATGGGGGCCATGTGACCAAGAAGGAGAGTGATGGGGGGCCATGTGACCAAGAAGGAGAGTGATGGGGGACCATGTGACCAAGAAGGAGAGTGATGGGGGACCATGTGACCAAGAAGGAGAGTGATGGGGGCCATGTGACCAAGGAGAGTGATGGGGGGCCATGTGACCAAGAAGGAGAGTGATGGGGGGCCATGTGACCAAGAAGGAGAGTGATGGGGGGCCATGTGACCAAGAAGGAGAGTGATGGGGGCCATGTGACCAAGGAGAGTGATGGGGGGCCATGTGACCAAGAAGGAGAGTGATGGGGGGCCATGTGACCAAGAAGGAGAGTGATGGGGGACCATGTGACCAAGAAGGAGAGTGATGGGGGACCATGTGACCAAGAAGGAGAGTGATGGGGGACCATGTGACCAAGAAGGAGAGTGATGGGGGTCATGTGACCAAGAAGGAGAGTGATGGGGCCATGTGACCAAGGAAAGTGATGGGGGGCCATGTGACCAAGAAGGAGAGTGATGGGGGGCCATGTGACCAAGGAGAGTGATGGGGGGCCATGTGACCAAGAAGGAGAGTGATGGGGGGCCATGTGACCAAGGAGAGTGATGGGGGGCCATGTGACCAAGAAGGAGAGTGATGGGGGGCTATGTGACCAAGGAGAGAGATGGGGGGCCATGTGACCAAGGAGAGTGATGGCGGGCTACAAGATGGTTTGGGGTGAACTGGACCACAGAGTGAAGGCAAAAGGGCCAAGAAGTGCTGAGCATCTCTGGGAACTTCTTCAGGACTGTTTGCAGACCATTTCCGGTGACTATAAGCTCATCATGAGAATGCCAGGAGTGTGCAAAGTAGGAATCACAGCAATAGGCGGCCACTATGAAGAACCAAGAATATAAGACAGATTTCCAGGTGTTTCACACTTTCTTGATAAGTATCTAATCCCACATGTGATAATTCATAGTTTTGATGCCTTGAGTGTGAATCTACAATATTCATAGTCATGAAAATACAGAAAACTATTTTAATGAGAAAGTGTGTCCAAACTTTGTCTGTACTGTATATGGATGTATAGTATATAGTGGTGTATTGTATATAGATGTATATAGTGATGTATTGTATATAGATGTGTGTATATATATATATATATATATATATATATATATATATATATATACATACATATACACTCAGCGGCCACTTTATTAGGTACACCCTGCTAGTAACGGGTTGGACCCCCTTTTGCCTTCAGAACTGCCCCAATTCTTGGTGGCATAGATACAACAAGGTGCTGGAAGCTTCCTCAGAGATTTTGGTCCATAGTGACATGATGACATCACACAGTTGCCGCAGATTTGTCGGCTGCACATCCATGATGCCAATCTCCCGTTCCACCACATCCCAAAGATGCTCTATTGGATTGAGATCTGGTGACTGTGGAGGCCATTGGAGTACAGTGACCTCATTGTCATGTTCAAGAAACCAGTCTGAGATGATTCTAGCTTTATGACATGGCGCATTATCCTGCTGAAAGTCGCCATCAGATGTTGGGTCCATTGTGGTCATAAAGGGATGGACATGAAGGGCGTGGCCTAGTGATGGCGGAGTGAGGAAGCAGATCTGCAGTGCTCCCGCCGCGAGGCTCCATTATACCGCTCCATCCCTCCTGTAACCCGCTGAGCCGACGGCCACATGAGCAGGAACAAGCGGCAGACACAGCCAGGCACCCGGTGTCTCCGCTCAGCACCCCGACAGAGCAGCCTGGACGCTTTATATCCAAGCCGGAGCGCGGCCGCGGGATCCCCTGCAGGAAGTGAGGGACGGTCGGGCAGATAAGCCGGGGACCCCCCGGGGCAAGCACAAGAGCGCAAGGTCAGTCGGAGGCAGTATAGAGGTGGCGGAGACCCCCGGCACTGTGCCGGTGCCGGTGAGAGGAGAGGAGACGTCCCCAGTAGCCTCCCTGGCAGCGGAAGCAGTTAGCAGCAGCACACTGTCTGTGGAGGCGGCGCCATTTTCGCCAGAGCACATGGCGTCCCCCTTACTCCCTGCTGATGGCGGTCTTACAACACCCAAGACTGTACATGCCCACACTCAGTCTCCCCCTCAGGCATCTCCTCCCTGGGACTGGCAGGAGCATATGAAATTGTTGCCCACGAGGCAGGAGATGGAACATTTTGTGCAGCGTCTTGAAAACTCCTATAAACAAGAACTCACATCCATTAAAGCAGCTATTCAAACAACAGATGCTAAGGTGGAGGAGTTAGCTGCAGACCATGCTGCCGTTTCAGTGCAATTAGAGGAAACTGTGACCCGTGTGGATGCACATGACTATCATATTGCTCAGCTGTATCGCCTGCACGACGACAACGAAAATAGAAGCAGGCGCAATAATATTAGGATACGAGGTCTGCCAGAAGCAACGAAAACAGTGGATTTAATCCCTACCCTGCAAGGGGTGTTTGGCTCTATCCTGAAACGTCCTGTATCTAGGGATTTGGAAATCGACAGAGCCCACAGAGCTTTGGGTCCAGTCAGCCCTGATCCCAACAGACCTCGGGATGTCATATGCCGGCTCCACTATTATTCAATAAAAGAGGAGATCATGCGGAAAGCTAGGGGAGAGGGACCCATTGACTTTGATGGCGCGCCTTTAACCTTGCTACAAGATCTCTCGCGGCACACCTTGTCTCAGCGCCGTGCATTGCGCCCTGTGTTGGAGTTGCTCCGCGACCGGGAGATTCCCTACATGTGGGGGTTTCCCTTCCAGCTGGTGGTTAGACACGGGGGAAGGCGCCACACACTCAAGGACCCTGCGGATGTGCCTCGGTTCCTCCATGCCCTCGGCCTCCCTGAAGTGAACCTACCAGGGTGGTCACTAATCCCCGCCATGCCCGATGCAGGATATGCAAACATGCCGCCACCTGACAACATGGGGGCCGAAGGCTGAGGAAAATGTGCCTCGACTGTCTATTCCCATAGTCACGTGTTCTATGACGAGTTATATGTTTACAGCTGTTGAGTTTGTTCCACTCCTCTGTTCTGACTGTATTTCATAGGCGACATCTATCTTCTCTCTTTTGTGCCCTCGGGCAGTAAACTATGAGTACCGGGTGCTGGGCATGTAGCCTCTCTACAGCCCGTTTGTTCTGTGTTATGTGGTTGTTTTCTGCAACTATTTTCTTTATCTCTGGTAGGATGGATATAGTGTTCAGTTTACTCACCAATGTTTACCTTGCGGCGGGAGCCGCTTCTGTTATTGCTAGTCAGGTTCCACTTATAGGTTAGCGCCTTGTGCGCTGGTTGGAAATTATCTCTCTATTTCTGCAGAGCCTAGGTCTCTACAGTTACAGGGCCTCTTCTGTGAGACCTTGTTTCTATGGTGTTTCGTCCACATTTGTTTTTCGGTGTCTTTGTCTGTCTGTGTGTTCCCCCCCCTTCCCCCCTCCTTGTGTCCCTGTCTTCCCCCCTGGTTTTCGACCCTAGCATTAACATGGCGCCGGTGTCACTAAAGGTGGCCTCATTCAATGTACGCGGCTTTAATGAGCCGGTGAAACGGTCTCACATAACATATGCTATGCATAAACGTGTTCAACTTCTCTTACTACAGGAGACCCACTTCCGTGCGGACCATGTGCCTCGGCTGCAGAATCGGCACTTCACCTACTGGCTACACAGCACCAACCCTGAGGCGAAATCTAAAGGGGTATCTATAGCCATCCACAGATCACTCCCGCACGACCTTCTGGATACATTTGTGGACAAAAATGGTCGGTATGCTTTTGTCAAACTACGCATAGCTTCTACTTTATACACAGTAGGCTCCATTTATCTCCCTAATGCAAACCAGGGCAGGGTTCTCAGCGATATCCTTCTAGAAGCTGACACATTCCTGGAGGGCACGTTGATCCTGGGGGGCGACTGTAACCTAACTCTAGACCCACTCTTGGATACTTCGGCGGGGAGGTCGGTTATCCCTAAATCAGTTGTAACATCGGTGAAAAATTCCCTCTACACCTATAGATTAGTGGATGTGAGGAGGATCCTGCACCCGACAGACAGAGATTATTCATACTACTCCCCTGCTCATGACTCCTACAGTCTGATAGATATGTTGTTTCTTTCTCATAATGCGTTAGTTCACTCTCCGAGCGCCGCCATAGGCACGGCACTTTGGTCGGATCACTGTCCGGTGTTTCTTTCTTTGGCTATACCGGGCGGTGTTCCTACTGAGTGGACGTGGCGGCTCAACGAATCGCTGCTGAAGGATTTGGTGTGTAAGTCAGAGATAGAGAAAGCCATATCGGAATTTCTGAGTGTTCATGAGCATGACCCGACTCCCCTCCCTCTGCAGTGGGAGGCCCTGAAATGCGTAGTGAGGGGAATCTGCATTCAGCAGGGTTCCCGGATGAAAAAGGAGCGTTCGGCCAAGGTCAGGGCTCTGCTCAGTGACCTTGACAACCTGTCCAAACAACACAAGCGAACGTCAGACCCATTACTGTTGCCGAAACTAGCAGACATTAGGACGCAACCTAAAGCATGCATCACTACTATTGACAACACTCAGAAGAGTAGATACAAATGTTATCTCTATGCGAACTCTAACAAATGTGGAAGGGCCTTGGCCCGATACCTTCACCCGCGCACGGGTCCGACATATATCCCTTTCCTTAGGAATCAGACGGGCCGCAAATCCATGATCCCCGGCTGATTGCCGCAGAATTTAAAACCTACTACAGTTCCCTGTACGCCCTGGTTGGGCGCTACTCGGACCTCCCTGCCCCCACGCTGGAGGAGAAAATACGGGACTACGTCGAGGCCACGGCCCTACCAGTAGTAGATCTAGAGGCCAAGGACGATCTGGATATGCCCTTTAGTGAAGGGGAGTTGGGGGCGGCTATAACAGCATTGAAAAATGGGAAGAGCCCGGGCCCGGACGGTTATACGGCGGTGTTTTTTAAAGCGTTTAAGGAGCGGCTACTCCCCTTTATGACTAAGGTATTTAATTCCATTTCGGCAACTAATGGGTTCCCAAAACAAGCCTTGGAGGCCCACATCGTGGTCCTACCCAAGCCGGGGAAGGATCCATCTCAGTGTAGTAGCTACAGACCGATTTCGCTTATCAATTGCGACATAAAGCTATACTCCAAGGTCCTGGCTGCTAGACTGAATTTGATTATCCCCCAGGCCATAAATTACGACCAAGTCGGTTTTGTTCCGGGGAGGGAGGGTCGGGATAACACCCTGCGCACTATCACGCTGATAGCCCATGCCACCACCACCTCTACCAAATTTTGTCTCTTATCTGTCGATGCGGAGAAGGCCTTCGACAGGCTCCGTTGGCAGTTCTTGTTTGCATCCCTGACTCAGTTGGGTCTTGGATCTGACTTCATCGCCAGAGTTATGGCCCTGTACTCTTCTCCTTCGGCCAGGGTCAAGACAAACGGATCCCTATCGGAGGCCTTCCCGATCAGAAATGGCACAAAGCAGGGGTGCCCCTTGTCACCCCTGCTTTACATCATCACGATGGAACATCTTGCCGTCGCGCTACGCAATAATCCCGACGTGTCAGGTGTAGAGGTTAGGGGCGAACATCATAAACTGGCGCTCTACGACGATGATTTGCTTCTTTATGTCACACGCCCACATATATCTCTCCCGGCAGTTCTGAAAGAGTTTGAACAGTTTGGCGGACTCAGCAACTTTAGGGTGAATCTTTCCAAAACTGAGGGCCTTAACATCTCACTGACCCCTCATGAACTCTCTCTGCTACAGGAGAATTTTTCTTTTAAGTGGCAGAAAGAGAGCATTACCTACTTGGGAATCCAGATCCCCTCACGCTTGGAGTTGCTGTTTCCGCTGAACTATCTCCCACTGCAGGGGAGGACATTGAGCATGCTCCAATCCTACCACCGCTCCTTCATCTCGTGGTTTGGTCGGATGAACGTTCTCAAAATGGATGTGTTGCCGTGCTTCCTCTATGTCTTTCAAACAGTGCCAATCCACGTTCCGGCTACATACTTCAAACAGCTTCAGCGTGCCTTTGTCAGATATGTTTGGGGTAACGCTAGGGCGAGATTGAGTGTCAAACTTCTCACCAAGCATAAATCACGGGGTGGGACGGGACTACCGGACCTCTGCCTGTATCACGCTGCGGCTGTCTTGTCCAGGATAATAGACTGGGCCCATTACTCAGCCACGAAACTATGGGTGACTCTCGAGGGGGCCCTGGCTCCTCTGACTCTGGCCACTGCGCCCTGGCTCATGAAGACAGATCGGGACTCTGTCTCGGGTTGGCCGTATCTGGCCAAACATGCATTTTGTGTGTGGGACCTTTGGGTGACTAGACATGACCTTTCTCATCGTCCCGGACTGATGACTCCGTTGTTCGCTAATCCGGCTTTTGGCCCAGGCATGACACACTCTTCCTTTCTGATATGGCGGGCAGGTGACTCCCCTAGGATACACCATGTTTTGATCTCCTCAAAGATCCCGACTTTGCCTGAATTGCAGGCGCAGTGTCCTGATACAACCCTGTCCTGGTTCGCATACAATCAGCTCTGCTCCTTTCTCCAAGCCTCCTCAGTGGGTCTTCCTACAAGCCTGGAGCTTACGGAGCTGGATAAATGGATTCTGTCCTCGGGTGGTGAGTCGGGCACATTGTCCAGATTGTACGCTCCTCTTCTTACTCTGAGCAACACGGACAGACCGCCCTTTTTCTCTGCCTGGGAGGGGGACCTTAGTGTCACCTTTACCCCGGAAGATGAGTTGAAAATGTGCTCTTTCTCACATAGTCTGTCCCTCGACTCGCACTCCAAGGAAAAGAATTATAAAATTATATCCCGTTGGTACCGGTGCCCGACCCTGTTGCATCGAATGTATCCAGAAGTGTATCCAGCCATGATTAAGGCTGCGGTGTAGCAGCCGAAACGCGTAGGATTCAGTTGGGGGCATGCCGCACGTGTGTACGGTGACGGAGATACAATAAACAACGCACTTGATTCCACCTTGCCGGGAGCTGGACTCGTTTCTTTTCCGCATCCAGAAGTGTCTGACAGGTGCTGGAGATGCCACACCACAGAGGGTTCTCTCCTCCATATTTGGTGGGAATGCCCCCTGCTCCAACGCTTTTGGGAAGGTGTCTTTGCCATCTACGAGAAGTATGCAGGCAAAACGATTCCACACACCCCGCAGATTGCTCTCCTCTCTCTACTACCTGGCACCCTTGCCTCCCAAAAAAAGAGCATGCTCCGACATATACTAGCTGCAGCCAAGGCTGTCATTCCACGCCACTGGAAAACGGTGGTGGTTCCTTCCCTGTCGGAATGGCATAAAGAGCTACGAGCCATACAGAGGGCAGAGGAACTGGTAGCCGAGGTACAGAACCGCATGGAACATGTGTCTAAGATCTGGACCCCATGGACCCTCTTTGAGAGTTCACCTGATTTCCTCTCCCTTCTATCTTAGGGGCGCTGTTGCTATATTCCATATGTCCTGTGTCAACGTGGACCTCCTATTCTCGCCAGGCTTTTGCTTCCACGTGACCATTGTCTGATTCTGTCTGTTCCCTTTTGTGTTGTTCCCTGCGTCTTTCGTCAGTGTTTGTCTTGTCTGATCCTTGTTTGTTCCTTGCAAATCAGTTTCTATTTACTTACCGTGTAGTACTTCTTGGTTTTATGTCGAAAGTATGCGAATCTGTTTTTACATAATAAGTTCGAGCATTATTCGGGGCTGCCGAGTCATGTGCACCTTGCGGAAGGGCCTTATGGACGCTATCCAGTTGCAGCCATACACTGCTTCCCGTTGGACTTTGGGGCCCATCATGTTTTTACATACTTTCGATGCTATGAGAATGTTTCTGTTGTTGTGCCTGTAACCCTTATTTCTACAAAAAATCTTTAATAAAATAAGAGTTAAAATAAAGGGATGGACATGGTCAGCAACAATACTCAGGTAGGCTGTGGCGTTGCAACCATGCTCAATTGGTACCAAGGGGCCCAAAGACAGGGCCGCTTTAACCAGAGGGCACATGGTGCACGTGCACCGGGCCCACTGGTTAAAGGGCCCCCCGTTGCTATGTGCGACCAATGCGGTCACACAGGGCTCCGGCCACCAGCCTGTCAGGGGGGGCGCCATGGATGGGTAACTTACTTACCCCTCCATGGCGCCCCCTGCAGGGCCCCCCCGTCCGCCACTGCCCCCGGCTGCCCGCCGCTGGTGCGGCGCTTCAGCGCTGCAGCAGCAGCGATACTGACAGAGAGAGAGCCATTGGCTCCCTCCCTGTCAGTCACTCTTGTGGCCGCACTTCCTGCAGTCACAAGAGGCCGCACTCTCCCTCTAGCGCCCGACGTCACTGGAGCGTCGGCGCGAGGGTAAGGGGAGTGCAGCCTCTTGTGACCGGAGGAAGTGCGGCCTCAAGAGGGAAGAGAAGAGGACCGCGTGGACCTAGGTGAGTAACAGTGTTTGTTTTTTTCAATGTTATATGGGAGGGGGAGCTATATACTATTGGGGAGCACAGGGGGCTATATACTATGGGGGGGCAGAGGGGGCTATATACTATGAGGGAGGACTAGGGGCTATATACTATGGGAGCACAGGGGGCTATATACTACTGGGGAGCACAGGAGAGCTATATACTATGGGGGAGCACAGGGGAGCTATATACTATGGGAGCACAGGGGGCTATATACTACTGGGGAGCACAGGAGAGCTATATACTATGGGGGAGCACAGGGGGCTATATACTACTGGGGAGCACAGGGGGCTATATACTATTGGGGAGCACAGGGGGCTATATACTATTGGGGAGCACAGGGGGCTATATACTACTGGGGAGCACAGGGGGCTATATACTATGGGGGAGCACAGGGAGCTATATACTATGGGGGAGCACAGGGGAGTTATATACTATGGGGGAGCACAGGGGGCTATATACTATGGGGGAGCACAAGGGGCTATATACTATTGGGGAGCACAGGGGTCTATATACTATTGGGGAGCACGGGGGGCTATATACTATGGGGGAGAGCACAGGGGGGCTATATACTATTGAGGAGAGCACAGGGGGCTATACACTATTGGGGAGCACAGGGGTCTATATACTATGGGGGAGAGCACAGGGGGGCTATATACTATTGTGGGAGAGCATAGGGGGGCTATATACTATTGTGGGAGAGCATAGGGGGGCTATATACTATTGTGGGAGAGCACAGGGGGGCTATATACTATTGTGGGAGAGCACAGGGGGGGCTATATACTACTGGGGAGAGTGCACAGGGGGGCTATATACTAATGGGGGAGCGCACAGGAGGGCTGTATATAACTGGAGGAGCACATGAGGGTCTATATACTACAGGGACAACTTAAAACTATGGAGGCACAGAGGGGTGTAACTACTGTATAGGGGTACAAGGGACCTAACTACTGTATGTGTTGGAGCCTAAAATATTTGTCTGGCAGATTCTGGAGAGAAGATTCACAGCCAGGAGAAGACTCCAAGGTGGCCCAGGCTGGATGGAGAGAAAAAGAAAAGGTGACAGACTCTGATCAGAGAAGACGCCCCCGGTGAGTCACTGGATGTAACTGCACTCTGTTATAGGGTTGTAGTGTTAGGGCGGTATTATGTAATGGTATCATTGGTGATATCTTTCTGTTTTGTTTAGTGCAGTTTTTATGTAATATGTAATCACTGTATGGTGGAAATAGTGTTATAAGGTAACTACTGTATGTATTGGGGCTCTTGATACAGTGTGGGGGCAAATTCAGTTCATTATACAATGTGCCGAAAGGGAAGGGGGGGCCCACTCTTGAGGGCTGTGCACTGGGCCCACCAATGTATTAAAACGGCCCTGCCCAAAGAGTGCCAAGAAAATATTCCCCACACCATGACACCACCACCACCAGCCTGAACCGTTGATACAAGGGAGGATGGATCCATGCTTTCATGTTGTTGACGCCAAATTCTGACCCTACCATCCGAATGTCGCAGCAGAAATCGAGACTCATCAGACCAGGCAACGTTTTTCCAATCTTCTACTGTCCAATTTCGATGAGCTTGTGCAAATTGTAGCCTCAGTTTCCTGTTCTTAGCTGAGCGGAGTGGCCCCCGGTGTGGTCTTCTGCTGCTGTAGCCCATCTGCCTCAGAGTTGGCCATACTGTGCGTTCAGAGATGCTCTTCTGCCTACCTTGGCTGTAACGGTTGGCTATTTGAGTCACTGTTGCCTTTCTATCAGCTGGAACCAGTCTGCCCATTCTCCTCTGACCTCTGGCATCAACAAGGCATTTCCGCCCACAGAACTGCCGCTCACTGGATGGTTTTTCTTTTTCGGACCATTCTCTGTAAACCCTAGAGATGGTTGTGCGTGAAAATCCCAGTAGATCAGCAGTTTCTGAAATACTCAGACCAGCCCTTCTGGCACCAACAACCATGCCACGTTCAAAGGCCTCAAATCACCTTTCTTCCCCATACTGATGCTCGGTTTGAACTGCAGGAGATTGTCTTGACCATGTCTACATGCCTAAATGCACTGAGTTGCCGCCATGTGATTGGCTGATTAGAAATTAAGTGGTAACGTGGAGTTGGACAGGTGTACCTAATAAAGTGGCCGGTAAGTGTGTACAGGGCCGATTCTAGCTTTTCTGCCGCCTGAGGCGAAAACTGACAAAGCGCCCCCCCCCCCAGAGCAATAGTCAGGGAGAGAAGATCCCCTGATTGATTTGATTTGATTTGATTTGAGATCCAGGACAGGCACAGTGCAGCATCGCAGTGTGTATGGGACAGCACTATAGATAACAGTGTGCTCTGTGCTGTGACCAGATTTTTTAACTGTTTGAGCCACTATGGGCCCCCCTGGGAGCTTCAAAACAAACAACAATCTGCAACTGCTGACCTCTGACCTCAGGAGCCAGAGAAGAGCCATAAAACAGCTCTGTTAACTCTTTCAGTACTGCAGAATGTAGAGTATTACTGTGCATCACTTACATTCTGCAATACAGAAAGAGTTAACAGCAGAGCAGAACATTACTTTTATGCCTCTTCTCCTGCTCTTGCACTATGCTGAGGTCAGCTCGGAGGTCGGCAGTGCAGAGAAGACATAATATAGCGTCCCCGCTGCTGCTAACTTTTTCTTTTCTACAGTGTGTAAGTGATGCAGAGTATAATAACTCTGCATTATTGAAAGGATTAACAGCAGGAGACTCTATATCTATGTCTTATGTGATGTGAATACCTGTGAATACGAGGCTTCCAGTGCCTCCTCAGCGCTTCTCATGAGGCAACTGACAGGAAACACGGCCGGGCACTGAGCCGTAACTAGTTGTAATGATAAGGACACAGGACGCTGATGCCGCCCCTCTTAAGGGCTGTGTTATCTGCCGCCTGAGGCAAACACTTCACCTCGCCTCATGGCAGATACGGGCCTGAGTGTGTATATATATTAATTATATAGTGGTGTGTATAGGTTATTAATATTATATAGCTAGGTATATTTGTATATATTGTGTGTGTATATAACCAGAGGCTGGAGGGTGAGAGAGTAACATACTGATCGGCTACAGTGTAACATACTGATCGGCTATAGTGTAACATACTGATCGGCTACAGTGTAACATACTGATCGGCTACAGTGTAACATACTGATCCTCTACAGTGTAACATACTGATCGGCTACAGTGTAACATACTGATCCTCTACAGTGTAACATACTGATCGGCTACAGTGTAACATACTGATCCTCTACAGTGTAACATACTGATCGGCTACAGTGTAACATACTGATCCTCTGCAGTGTAACATACTGATCCTCTACAGTGTAACATACTGATCCTCTACAGTGTAACATACTGATCGGCTACAGTGTAACATACTGATCGGCTACAGTGTAACATACTGATCGGCTACAGTGTAACATACTGATCGGCTACAGTGTAACATACTGATCGGCTACAGTGTAACATACTGATCCTCTACAGTGTAACATACTGATCGGCTACAGTGTAACATACTGATCCTCTACAGTGTAACATACTGATCGGCTACACTGTAACATACTGATCCTCTACAGTGTAACATACTGATCCTCTACAGTGTAACATACTGATCCTCTACAGTGTAACATACTGATCCTCTACAGTGTAACATACTGATCGGCTACAGTGTAACATACTGATCCTCTACAGTGTAACATACTGATCCTCTACAGTGTAACATACTGATCCTCTACAGTGTAACATACTGATCCTCTACAGTGTAACATACTGATCCTCTACAGTGTAACATACTGATCCTCTACAGTGTAACATACTGATCGGCTACAGTGTAACATACTGATCGGCTACAGTGTAACATACTGATCGGCTACAGTGTAACATACTGATCCTCTACAGTGTAACATACTGATCCTCTACAGTGTAACATACTGATCCTCTACAGTGTAACATACTGATCCTCTACAGTGTAACATACTGATCGGCTACAGTGTAACATACTGATCGGCTACAGTGTAACATACTGATCCTCTACAGTGTAACATACTGATCCTCTACAGTGTAACATACTGATCCTCTAAAGTGTAACATACTGATCCTCTACAGTGTAACATACTGATCGGCTACAGTGTAACATACTGATCCTCTACAGTGTAACATACTGATCCTCTACAGTGTAACATACTGATCCTCTAAAGTGTAACATACTGATCCTCTACAGTGTAACATACTGATCCTCTACAGTGTAACATACTGATCCTCTACAGTGTAACATACTGATCGGCTACAGTGTAACATACTGATCCTCTACAGTGTAACATACTGATCCTCTACAGTGTAACATACTGATCGGCTACAGTGTAACATACTGATCGGCTACAGTGTAACATACTGATCGGCTACAGTGTAACATACTGATCGGCTACAGTGTAACATACTGATCGGCTACAGTGTAACATACTGATCCTCTACAGTGTAACATACTGATTGGCTACAGTGTAACATACTGATCGGCTACAGTGTAACATACTGATCGGCTACAGTGTAACATACTGATCGGCTACAGTGTAACATACTGATCCTCTACAGTGTAACATACTGATCGGCTACAGTGTAACATACTGATCCTCTACAGTGTATACATACTGATCGTGCTACAGTGTAACATACTGATCGGCTACAGTGTAACATACTGATCGGCTACAGTGTAACATACTGATCGGCTACAGTGTAACATACTGTATCCCTCTACAGTGTAACATACTGATCGGCTACAGTGTAACATACTGATCGGCTACAGTGTAACATACTGATCCTCTACAGTGTAACATACTGATCCTCTACAGTGTAATATACTGATCCTCTACAGTGTAACATACTGATCGGCTACAGTGTAACATACTGATCGGCTACAGTGTAACATACTGATCCTCTACAGTGTAACATACTGATCGGCTACAGTGTAACATACTGATCGGCTACAGTGTAACATACTGATCCTCTACAGTGTAACATACTGATCCTCTACAGTGTAACATACTGATCCTCTACAGTGTAACATACTGATCCTCTACAGTGTAACATACTGATCCTCTACAGTGTAACATACTGTCGGCTACAGTGTACATACTGATCGGCTACAGTGTAACATACTGATCCTCTACAGTGTAACATACTGATCCTCTACAGTGTAACATACTGATCCTCTACAGTGTAACATACTGATCGGCTATCAGTGTAACATACTGATCCTCTACAGTAGGTAACATACTGTCCTCTACAGTGTAACATACTGATCGCTCTACAGTGTAACATACTGATCCTCTACAGTTTAACATACTGATCCTCTACAGTGTAACATACTGGATCGCTACAGTGTAACATAGACTGATCCTCTACAGTGTAACATACTGATCCTCTACAGTGGTAACATACTTGATCGGCTACAGTGATAACTACTGATCGGCTACAGTGTAACATACTGATCTGCTACAGTGTAACATACCTGATCGGCTACAGTGTAACATACTGATCGGCTACAGTGTAACATACTGATCCGCTACAGTGTAACATCTGATCGTCTACAGTGTAACATACTGATCGGCTACAGTGTAACATACTGATCGCTACAGTGTAACATACTGAGTCGTCTACAGTGTAACATAACTGATCCTCTACCAGTGTAACATACTGATCGGCTACAGTGTAAACATACTGATCCTCTACAGTGTAACATACTGATCGGCTACAGTGTAACATACTGATCGGCTACAGTGTAACATACTGATCGGCTACAGTGTAACATACTGATCGGCTACAGTGTAACATACTGATCCTCTACAGTGTAACATACTGATCGGCTACAGTGTAACATACTGATCGGCTACAGTGTAACATACTGATCGGCTACAGTGTAACATACTGATCGGCTACAGTGTAACATACTGATCGGCTACAGTGTAACATACTGATCGGCTACAGTGTAACATACTGATCCTCTACAGTGTAACATACTGATCGCTCTACAGTGTAACATACTGATCCTCTACAGTGTAACATACTGATCGCTACAGTGTAACATACTGATATCGGGCTACAGTGTAACATACTGATAGCTCTACAGTGTAACATACTGATCCTCTACAGTGTAACATACTGATCCGTCTACAGTGTAACATACTGATCGGCTACAGTGTAACATACTGATCGGCTACAGTGTAACATACTGATCCTCTGCAGTGTAACATACTGATCGGCTACAGTGTAACATACTGATCGGCTACAGTGTAACATACTGATCCTCTACAGTGTAACATACTGATCCTCTACAGTGTAACATACTGATCCTCTACAGTGTAACATACTGATCCTCTACAGTGTAACATACTGATCGGCTACAGTGTAACATACTGATCGGCTACAGTGTAACATACTGATCCTCTGCAGTGTAACATACTGATCCTCTGCAGTGTAACATACTGATCGGCTACAGTGTAACATACTGATCCTCTACAGTGTAACATACTGATCGGCTACAGTGTAACATACTGATCGGCTACAGTGTAACATACTGATCGGCTACAGTGTAACATACTGATCCTCTACAGTGTAACATACTGATCGGCTACAGTGTAACATACTGATCGGCTACAGTGTAACATACTGATCGGCTACAGTGTAACATACCGATCCTCTACAGTGTAACTTACTGATCGGCTACAGTGTAACATACTGATCGGCTACAGTGTAACATACTGATCGGCTACAGTGTAACATACTGATCGGCTACAGTGTAACATACTGATCCTCTACAGTGTAACATACTGATCTCTACAGTATAAACATACTGAGTCCTCTACAGTGTAACATACTGATCCTCTACGTGTAACTTACTGGTCGGCTACAGTGTAACATACTGATCGGCTACAGTGTAACATACTGATCGGCTACAGTGTAACAGTACTGATCCTCCGACAGTGTAACATACTGATGCGGCTACAGTGTAACATACTGATCGCTACAGTGTAACCATACTGATGCGGCTACAGTGTAACATACTGATCCTCTACAGATGTTAACATACTGATCCTCTAAGCAGTGTACATACTGAGCGGCTACAGTGTACATACTGATCGGCTACAGTGTACATACTGATCGGACTACAGTGTAACATACTGATCGGCTACATTGTAACATACTGATGCGGCTACAGTGTAACATACTGTATCCTCTACAGTGTAACTTACTGATCGGCTACATGTACATACTGATCGGGCTACAGTGTAACATACTGAGTTCGGCTACAGTTGTACATACTGATCCTCTAACAGGTAACATACTGATCGGCTACAGTGTAAGCATACTGAGCCTAGCTAGCGAGTGTAACATAACTGATCGGACTACAGTGTAACATACTGATCGGCTACAGTGTAACATACTGATCCTCTGCAGTGTAACAATACTGATCCTCTACAGTGTAACATACTGATCCTCTACAGGTGTACATACTGATCGGCTACAGTGTAACATACTGATCGGCTACAGTGTAACATACTGATCGGCTACACGTGTAACATACCTGATCCTCTACAGTGTAACATACTGATCCTCTACAGTGTAATACTACTGATCCTCTACAGTATAACATACTGATCCTCTCAGTGTAACATACTGATCCTCTACAGTGTAACATACTGATCCTCTACAGTGTACCATACTGAGTCGGTCTACAGTGTAATATACTGATCGGCTACAGTGTAGACATACTGATCCTCTACAGTGTAACAATACTGATGCGTCTACAGTGTAACATACTGATCGGCTACAGGTGAACATACTGATCGCTACAGTGTAACATACTGATCCTCTACAGTGTAACTTAGCTGATCGGCTACAGTGTAACATACTGATCGCTACAGTGTACATACTGATCGGACTACAGTGTACATACTGATCCTCTACAGTGTAACATACTGAGTCGGCTACAGTGAACATACTGATCGGCGCTACAGTGTAACATACTGATCGGCTACAGTGTAACATACTGATCCTCTACAGTGTAACTACTGATCCTCTACAGTGTAACATACTGATCGGCTACAGTGTAACATACTGATCCTCTACAGTGTACATACTGATCTCCTCTGACAGTGTAACATACTGATCCTCTACAGTGTAACATACTGATCCTCTACGTGTAACATACTGATCCTCTACAGTGGATACATACTGATCCTCTAGCAGTGTAACATACTGATCGCTACAGTGTAATATACTGATCGGCTAAAGTGTAAACATACTGATCGGACTACAGTGTAACATACTGATCCTCTACAGGGTAACATACTGATCCTCTACAGTGTACATACTGATCCTCTACAGTGTAACATACTGATCCTCTACGTGTAACATAGTGATCCTGCTACAGTGTAACATACTGATCTCTACAGTGTAACATACTGATCCTCTACAGTGTAACATACTGATCGCCTACAGTGTAACATACTGATCCTCTACAGTGTAACATACTGATCCTCTACAGTGTAACATACTGATCCTCTACAGTGTAAACATACTGATCGGCTACAGGTGTAACATACTGATCGGCTACAGTGTAACATACTGATCCTCTACAGTGTAACATACTGATCCGCTACAGTGTAACATACTGATTCGCTACAGTGTAACATACTGATCGGCTACAGTGTAACATACTGATCGGCTAACAGTGTAACATACTGAATCCTCTACAGTGTAACATACTGATCGGGCTACCGTGTAACATACTGATCGGCTACAGTGTAACATACTGATCGGCTACAGTGTAACATACTGATCGGCTACAGTGTAACATACTGATCGGCTACAGTGTAACATACTGATCCTCTACAGTGTAACATACTGATCCTCTACAGTGTAACATACTGATCGGCTACAGTGTAACATACTGATCGGCTACAGTGTAACATACTGATCGGCTACAGTGTAACATACTGATCCTCTACAGTGTAACATACTGATCGGCTACAGTGTAACATACTGATCCTCTACAGTGTAACATACTGATCCTCTACAGTGTAACATACTGATCGGCTACAGTGTAACATACTGATCGGCTACAGTGTAACATACTGATCGGCTACAGTGTAACATACTGATCCTCTACAGTGTAACATACTGATCCTCTACAGTGTAACATACTGATCGGCTACAGTGTAACATACTGATCCTCTACAGTGTAACATACTGATCCTCTACAGTGTAACATACTGATCCTCTACAGTGTAACATACTGATCGGCTACAGTGTAACATACTGATCGGCTACAGTGTAACATACTGATCCTCTACAGTGTAACATACTGATCCTCTACAGTGTAACATACTGATCGGCTACAGTGTAACATACTGATCCGGCTACAGTGTAACATACTGATCGGCTACAGTGTAACATACTGATCCTCTACAGTGTAACATACTGATCCTCTACAGTGTAACATACTGATCCTCTACAGTGTAACATACTGATCCTCTACAGTGTAACATACTGATCGGCTACAGTGTAACATACTGATCCTCTACAGTGTAACATACTGATCCTCTACAGTGTAACAATACTGATCCTTTACAGTGTAACATACTGATCTCTACAGTGTAAATACTGATCCTCTACAGTGTACACTACTGATCGGCTACAGTGTAACATACTGATCGGCTACAGTGTAGTAACATACTGATCCTCTACAGTGTAACATACTGATCCTCTACAGTGGTAACATACTGATCGGCTACAGTGTAACATACTGATCCTCTACAGTGTAACAATACTGATCCCTCTACAGGTAACATACTGATCCTCTAAAGTGTAACATACTGATCGGCTACAGTGTAACATACTGATCGGCTACCAGTGTAACATACTGATCGGCTACAGTGTAACATACTGATCCTCTACAGTGTAACATACTGATCCTCTACAGTGTAAACATACTGATCGCTACAGTGTAACCATACTGATCGGCTACAGTGTAACATACTGATCGGCTACAGTGTAACATACTGATCGCTACAGTGTAACATACGGATCGGATACAGTGTAAACATACTGATCGGCTACAGTGTAACATACTGATCCTCTTACAGTGTAACATTACTGATTGCTGCAGTGTAACATACTGATCGGTCTACAGGTTGTAAACATACTGATCTTCTACAGTGTAATACATTTGTAACATACTGATCTCCTTCTACAGTTTGTAACATACTGATCGGCTACAGTGTAACATACTGATCGGTCTACAGTGTAACATACTGATCCGCTACAGTGTACATACTGATCCGGCTACAGTGTAACATACTAGATCGGCTAGTGTAACATACTGGATCCTCTACAGTGTAACATACTTGATCTGCTACCAAGTGTAACATACTGATCGGCCTCTCCAGTGTAACCTACTGATCCTTCGACAGTGTAACATACTGGATCCTCTACAGTGTAACTATATCTGATCCTACTACAGTGTACATACTGATCGGCTACAGTGTAACATACTGATCCTCTACAGTGTAACATACTGATCCTCTACAGTGTAACATACTGATCGGCTACAGTGTAACATACTGATCCTCTACAGTGTAACATACTGATCCTCTACAGCAGTGATTTTCAACCAGTGTGCCGTGGCACACTAGTGTGCCGCGACACATGTTCGGGTGTGCCGCGGGGAAAGTTCTCCAAACTATGGTGCCCCTGTGAAACAGGAGAAAACAATGGGGGAGAGAAACCTGGGGATGGGGGAGAAACAGGGGAGAGAAGCAGGGGGGAGAGAAACATGGGGATGGGGGAGAGAAACAGCGGAGAGAAGCAGGGGGGAGAGAAGTATGGTGGAGAGAAGCAGGGGGGAGAGAAGCATGGGGGAGAAGCATGGGGGAGAGAAGCACAGGAGAGAAGCATGGGGGAGAGAAGCACAGGAGAGAAGCAGGGGAGAGAAGCACAGGAGAGAAGTAGGGGGGAGAAGTATGGTGGAGAAAAGCACAGGAGAGAAGCAGGGGGGAGAAGTATGGTGGAGAGAAGCACAGGAGAGAAGTAGGGGGGAGAAGTATGGTGGAGAGAAGCACAGGGAGGAGAAGAAAACATGCCCAGGTTTCACACTGAGTGAGTATAAATACATTAAGAATCTATATTATTAACTTATTATTATCTATTATTATTATGTATAATATGTACTGTTTTAGTGTCATTTTGTGCCATTTTGGTTGGTGGTGTGCCCCGGGATTTTTTAAGTATAAAAAGTGTGCCGCGGCTCAAATAAGGTTGAAAATCACTGTTCTACAGTGTAACATACTGATCGGCTACAGTGTAAAATACTGATCCTCTGCAGTGTAACATACTGATCCTCTACAGTGTAACATACTGATCCTCTACAGTGTAACATACTGATCGGCTACAGTGTAACATACTGATCGGCTACAGTGTAACATACTGATCCTCTACAGTGTAACATACTGATCGGCTACAGTGTAACATACTGATCCTCTACAGTGTAACATACTGATCGGCTACAGTGTAACATACTGATCGGCTACAGTGTAACATACTGATCCTCTACAGTGTAACATACTGATCGGCTACAGTGTAACATACTGATCCTCTACAGTGTAACATACTGATCCTCTACAGTGTAACATACTGATCGGCTACAGTGTAACATACTGATCCTCTACAGTGTAACATACTGATCCTCTACAGTGTAACATACTGATCCTCTACAGTGTAACATACTGATCCTCTACAGTGTAACATACTGATCCTCTACAGTGTAACATACTGATCGCTACAGTGTAACATACTGATCGGCTACAGTGTAACATACTGATCGCGCTACAGTGTAACATACTGATCGGCTCAGTGTAACATACTGATCTGCTACAGTGTAACATACTGATCCTCTACAGTGTAACATACTGATCGGTCTACAGTGTAACATACTGATCCTCTACAGTGTAACATACTGATCGGGCTACAGTGTAACTACTGATCCTCTACAGTGTAACATACTGATCCTCTACAGTGTAACATACTGATCCTCTACAAGTGTAACATACTGATCCTCTACAGTGTAACATACTGATCATCTACAGTGTAACATACTGATCCTCTACAGTGTAACATACTGATCGGCTACAGTGTACATACTGATCGGCTACAGTGTAACATACTGATCGTCTGAACAGTGTAACATACTGATCGCTACAGTGTACATACTGATCCTATACAGTGTAACATACTGATCTCTACAGTGTAACATACTGATCCTCTACAGTGTAACATACTGATCGGCTACAGTGTAACATACTGATCGCTACAGTGTAACATACTGAGTCCTCTACAGTGTAAAATACTGATCGGCTACAGTGTAACATACTGATCCTCTACAGTGTAACATACTGATCGGCTACAGTGTAACATACTGATCGGCTACAGTGTAACATACTGATCGGCTACAGTGTAACATACTGATCGCTACAGTGTAACATACTGATCCGCTACAGTGTAACATACTGATCGGCTACAGTGTAACATACTGATCCGGCTACAGTGTAACATACTGATCCTCTACAGTGTAACATACTGATCCTCTACAGTGTAACATACTGATCCTCTACAGTGTAACATACTGATCGGCTACAGTGTAACATACTGATCGGCTACAGTGTAACATTCTGATCCTCTACAGTGTAACATACTGATCCTCTACAGTGTAACATACTGATCGGCTACAGTGTAACATACTGATCGGCTACAGTGTAACATACTGATCCTCTACAGTGTAACATACTGATCGGCTACAGTGTAACATACTGATCGGCTACAGTGTAACATACTGATCGGCTACAGTGTAACATACTGATCCTCTACAGTGTAACATACTGATCGGCTACAGTGTAACATACTGATCCTCTACAGTGTAACATACTGATCGGCTACAGTGTAACATACTTATCGGCTACAGTGTAACATACTGATCGGCTACAGTGTAACATACTGATCCTCTACAGTGTAACATACTGATCGGCTACAGTGTAACATACTGATCCTCTACTGTGTAACATACTGATCCTCTACAGTGTAACATACTGATCCTCTACAGTGTAACATACTGATCGGCTACAGTGTAACATACTGATCCTCTGTAACATACTGATAGTGTAACACATAGTGTAACATAGTGTAACATAGTGTAACATAGTGTAACATACTGATCCTCTACAGTGTAACATACTGATCCTCTACAGTGTAACATACTGATCCTCTACAGTGTAACATACTGATCCTCTACAGTGTAACATACTGATCGGCTACAGTGTAACATACTGATCCTCTACAGTGTAACATACTGATCCTCTACAGTGTAACATACTGATCCTCTACAGTGTAACATACTGATCGGCTACAGTGTAACATACTGATCGGCTACAGTGTAACATACTGATCGGCTACAGTGTAACATACTGATCCTCTACAGTGTAACATACTGATCCTCTACAGTGTAACATACTGATCGGCTACAGTGTAACATACTGATCGGCTACAGTGTAACATACTGATCGGCTACAGTGTAACATACTGATCGGCTACAGTGTAACATACTGATCCTCTACAGTGTAACATACTGATCGGCTACAGTGTAACATACTGATCGGCTACAGTGTAACATACTGATCGGCTACAGTGTAACATACTGATCCTCTACAGTGTAACATACTGATCCTCTACAGTGTAACATACTGATCGGCTACAGTGTAACATACTGATCCTCTACAGTGTAACATACTGATCCTCTACAGTGTAACATACTGATCGGCTACAGTGTAACATACTGATCCTCTACAGTGTAACATACTGATCGGCTACAGTGTAACATACTGATCGGCTACAGTGTAACATACTGATCCTCTACAGTGTAACATACTGATCGGCTACAGTGTAACATACTGATCCTCTACAGTGTAACATACTGATCGGCTACAGTGTAACATACTGATCCTCTACAGTGTAACATACTGATCCTCTACAGTGTAACATACTGATCGGCTACAGTGTAACATACTAATCGGCTACAGTGTAACATACTGATCCTCTATAGTGTAACATACTGATCGGCTACAGTGTAACATACTGATCCTCTACAGCAGTTATTTTCAACCTTTTTTGAGCCGCGGCACACTTTTTATACTTAAAAAATCCTGGGGCACACCACCAACCAAAATGGCACAAAATGACACTAAAACAGTACATATTATACATATAGTTAATAATATAGATTCTAAATGTATTTATACTCACTCAGTGTGAAACCTGGGCCTGTTTTCTTCTCCCCCCTGTGCTTCTCTCTGTAACGCCCGGAGTAGTGGATCCACTGGACCGGCACCAGCGATGACACAAACCTCACCAGGGAGCGGAGTCTAAGGGGCCGCTGGTTTTCACCAGAGCCCGCCGCAAGGCGGGATGGACTTGCTGCGGCAGGCGACCCCCAGGTCGCTACCCCTGGCTTGGTTGCTGGTGTCGGCAGGCGAGGCGTGGCAGGAGATGGCACAGGCAATAGTCTGCAGATGAGAGAGCACGTGACAGGCTGGACACGGGAACAGGTGGAGTGACAGGGGAACAGGAACCAGGAACAGGGACTTGGGACCAGGTAACGGACAGGACTCAGGAACAGGGACTGGGACCAGGTAACGGACAGGACACAGGAACAACAGGGAGCTGGGCCAAACGCTATGGGAAGCATGTAGAGGCTCCAACACAGGGAACAAGGCAAGCTGGGATTTATAGGGGAGTGATTAGGTGCAACTACCAATTAGGAGCGCACTGCCCCTTTAAATCTGAGACAGCCGGCGCGCGCGCGCGCCCTAGGAGGCGGGGACGCGCGCGCCGGCCGGCACAGCGGGAGACAGGAGCGTGGAGAGGTGAGGCGCCCCCCGGGGCCGAGGTGATAGCAGCGCCGGGTCCCCGACTATGGACACCGGCTGCTGCATGGGGCAGGAAGCGGTCGCGGCGGCGGCCCGGAACGCGGGACGCCGCCGCGGCTGTGACACTCTCCACCATACTTCTCCCCCCTACTTCTCTCCTGTGCTTCTTTCCACCATACTTCTCCCCCCTGCTTCTCTCCACCATACTTCTCCCCCCTGCTTCTCTCCTGTGCTTCTCTCCCCCATGCTTCTCTCCTGTGCTTCTCTCCCCCATGCTTCTCTCCTGTGCTTCTCTCCCCCATGCTTCTCTCCACCATACTTCTCTCCCCCATGCTTCTCTCCACCATACTTTTCTCCCCCCTGCTTCTCTCCACCATACTTCTCTCCCCCCTGCTTCTCTCCGCTGTTCTCTCCCCCATCCCCATGTTTCTCTCCCCCCTGCTTCTCTCCGCTGTTCTCTCCCCCATCCCCATGTTTCTCTCCCCCCTGCTTCTCTCCCCTGTTTCTCCCCCATCCCCAGGTTTCTCTCCCCCATTGTTTTCTCCTGTTTCACAGGGGCACCATAGTTTGGGGAACTTTCCCCGCGGCACACCCAACCATGTGTCGCGGCACACTAGTGTGCCACGGCACACTGGTTGAAAATCACTGCTCTACAGTGTAACATACTGATCGGCTACAGTGTAACATACTGATCCTCTACAGTGTAACATACTGATCGGCTACAGTGTAACATACTGATCCTCTACAGTGTAACATACTGATCCTCTACAGTGTAACATACTGATCGGCTACAGTGTAACATACTAATTGGCTACAGTGTAACATACTGATCCTCTATAGTGTAACATACTGATCGGCTACAGTGTAACATACTGATCGGCTACAGTGTAACATACTGATCGGCTACAGTGTAACATACTGATCGGCTACAGTGTAACATACTGATCGGCTACAGTGTAACATACTGATCCTCTACAGTGTAACATACTGATCGGCTACAGTGTAACATACTGATCCTCTACAGTGTAACATACTGATCCTCTACAGTGTAACATACTGATCGGCTACAGTGTAACATACTGATCCTCTACAGTGTAACATACTGATCCTCTACAGTGTAACATACTGATCCTCTACAGTGTAACATACTGATCCTCTACAGTGTAACATACTGATCGGCTACAGTGTAACATACTGATCCTCTACAGTGTAACATACTGATCGGCTACAGTGTAACATACTGATCCTCTACAGTGTAACATACTGATCCTCTACAGTGTAACATACTGATCAGCTACAGTGTAACATACTGATCCTCTACAGTGTAACATACTGATCGGCTACAGTGTAACATACTGATCGGCTACAGTGTAACATACTGATCCTCTACAGTGTAACATACTGATCGGCTACAGTGTAACATACTGATCCTCTACAGTGTAACATACTGATCCTCTACAGTGTAACATACTGATCGGCTACAGTGTAACATACTGATCCTCTACAGTGTAACATACTGATCCTCTACAGTGTAACATACTGATCGGCTACAGTGTAACATACTGATCGGCTACAGTGTAACATACTGATCGGCTACAGTGTAACATACTGATCCTCTACAGTGTAACATACTGATCCTCTGCAGTGTAACATACTGATCGGCTACAGTGTAACATACTGATCCTCTACAGTGTAACATACTGATCCTCTGCAGTGTAACATACTGATCCTCTACAGTGTAACATACTGATCGGCTACAGTGTAACATACTGATCGGCTACAGTGTAACATACTGATCGGCTACAGTGTAACATACTGATCCTCTACAGTGTAACATACTGATCCTCTACAGTGTAACATACTGATCGGCTACAGTGTAACATACTGATCCTCTACAGTTGTAACATACTGATCGCTCTACAGTGTAACATACTGATCCTCTACAGTGTAACATACTGATCGGCTACAGTTGTAACATACTGATCGCTACAGTGTAACATACTGATCGGCTTACAGTGTAACATACTGATCGGCTACAGTGTAACATACTGATCCTCTACAGTGTAACATACTGATCCTCTACAGTGTAACATACTGATCGGCTACAGTGTAACATACTGATCCTCTACAGTGTAACATACTGATCCTCTACAGTGTAACATACTGATCCGCTACAGTGTAACATACTGATCTGCTACAGTGTAACATACTGATCGGCTACAGTGTAACATACTGATCGGCTACAGTGTAACATACTGATCGGCTACCAGTGTAACATACTGATCGGCTACAGTGTAACATACTGATCGGCTACAGTGTAACATACTGATCTCTACAGTGTAACATACTGATCGGCTACAGTGTAACATACTGATCGGCTACAGTGTAACATACTGATCCTCTACAGTGTAACATACTGATCGGCTACAGTGTAACATACTGATCCTCTACAGTGTAACATACTGATCCTCTACAGTGTAACATACTGATCGGCTACAGTGTAACATACTGATCGGCTACAGTGTAACATACTGATCCTCTACAGTGTAACATACTGATCGGCTACAGTGTAACATACTGATCGGCTACAGTGTAACATACTGATCGGCTACAGTGTAACATACTGATCCTCTACAGTGTAACATACTGATCCTCTACAGTGTAACATACTGATCCTCTACAGTGTAACATACTGATCCTCTACAGTGTAACATACTGATCGGCTACAGTGTAACATACTGATCGGCTACAGTGTAACATACTGATCGGCTACAGTGTAACATACTGATCGGCTACAGTGTAACATACTGATCCTCTACAGTGTAACATACTGATCGGCTACAGTGTAACATACTGATCGGCTACAGTGTAACATACTGATCGGCTACAGTGTAACATACTGATCCTCTACAGTGTAACATACTGATCCTCTACAGTGTAACATACTGATCCTCTACAGTGTAACATACTGATCGGCTACAGTGTAACATACTGATCCTCTACAGTGTAACATACTGATCGGCTACAGTGTAACATACTGATCGGCTACAGTGTAACATACTGATCCTCTACAGTGTAACATACTGATCGGCTACAGTGTAACATACTGATCCTCTACAGTGTAACATACTGATCGGCTACAGTGTAACATACTGATCCTCTACAGTGTAACATACTGATCGGCTACAGTGTAACATACTGATCGGCTACAGTGTAACATACTGATCGGCTACAGTGTAACATACTGATCCTCTACAGTGTAACATACTGATCGGCTACAGTGTAACATACTGATCCTCTACAGTGTAACATACTGATCGGCTACAGTGTAACATACTGATCGGCTACAGTGTAACATACTGATCCTCTACAGTGTAACATACTGATCGGCTACAGTGTAACATACTGATCCTCTACAGTGTAACATACTGATCCTCTACAGTGTAACATACTGATCCTCTACAGTGTAACATACTGATCCTCTACAGTGTAACATACTGATCCTCTACAGTGTAACATACTGATCGGCTACAGTGTAACATACTGATCCTCTACAGTGTAACATACTGATCGGCTACAGTGTAACATACTGATCGGCTACAGTGTAACATACTGATCGGCTACAGTGTAACATACTGATCGGCTACAGTGTAACATACTGATCGGCTACAGTGTAACATACTGATCCTCTACAGTGTAACATACTGATCCTCTACAGTGTAACATACTGATCGGCTACAGACAGTGTAACATACTGATCGGCTACAAAGGGACAGAAGGAGGCGACAAGTCACCAGATAATGACAGAACATTCCACCCGTATCAGGAGAGCTGGATGAGTGACAGCCAGTGACAGGCAGTGACAGCCTCCAGGCTGTTAGATGGAACTCCATGTCAGTGGTCCCTGCAGGTCGGAGCTGGAGCTCAGTAGTAGCAGTGCTGCCTCACAGAGCGGCTGATAACAGGGAACAATAGAGGAGGATGGGGTTATGTGATGGCAGACTTACCCCTCTGGGAGACTGGGGGACTCGCTTCTCAGAACAGATCTGCACCTTCCAGAACCATCCGGGCTGTCACCTGCTCAGCGCCTGTCTCATCTATTCTCCCCTCTCTATCCAATCGGTCTCTCTCTCTGTCGCTCTCTCTTGGTCTCTCTTGTCTATGTGTCTCTCTCTCGCTCCCCTGCCTCTCTCTACTGTCTCTCTCTCCTATCTGTCTTTCTTTCTGTCTCTCTCATATCTATCTTTGTCTCTATGCCTCTCACCCCCTCTGTCTCTATCTCTCTCTCCTCTTTCTCTCTTCTTTCTGTCTCTCTCCCTCTCTTTTCTTTCTTTCTTTCTTTCTTTCTCTTTCTTTCTTTCTCTCTCTCTCCTCCTTCTCTCTCTCTCTCTCTCTCTCTCCTATGTCTCTCTCTCTCCTATGTCTCTCTCACCCCCTCTCTCTCCTGTCTCTCTCTCTTCTGTCTCTCTCTCCTCTGTCTCTCTCTCTCTCCTTCTCTCTCTATCTCTCACCCTCTCTGTCTCTCTCTCACTCCTTCTCTCTCTATCTCTCCTCCTTCCTGGCAGTCTCAGCACTTGGTGGGGCTGACACATCACATTTATCCCTATCAGTGGCGGTGACCCCAGCGCTCTCCTTCTCTCTCCCCCCCCCCCCCCGCTCACATTCCAGGATATCAGCCCCCCCCCAACACTGCTCTATAGGGAGGACATGGGTCACCTCACCGGACAGACTGAGGGAGACATAATCATCATCATCCCATAGTATATTATCATCATCATCATCCCATAGTATAATATCATCATCCCATAGTATAATATCATCATCATCATCCCATAGTATATTATCATCATCATCATCCCATAGTATAATATCATCATCATCATCATCATCCCATAGTATAATATCATCATCCCATAGTATAATATCATCATCATCATCCCATAGTATATTATCATCATCATCATCCCATAGTATATTATCATCAACATCCCATAGTATAATATCATCATCCCATAGTATAATATCATCATCCCATAGTATAATATCATCATCATCATCCCATAGTATAATATCATCATCCCATAGTATAATATCATCATCATCATCCCATAGTATAATATCATCATCCCATAGTATAATATCATCATCATCATCCCATAGTATAATATCATCATCCCATAGTATAATATCATCATCATCATCCCATAGTATAATATCATCATCATCCCATAGTATAATATTATCATCATCCCATAGTATAATATCATCATCATCCCATAGTATAATATCATCATCATCCCATAGTATATTATCATCATCATCATCATCATCCCATAGTATAATATCATCATCATCCCATAGTATATTATCATCATCATCCCATAGTATAATATCATCATCATCCCATAGTATATTATCATCATCCCATAGTATAATATCATCATCATCCCATAGTATAATATCATCATCATCCCATAGTATATTATCATCATCCCATAGTATAATATCATCATCATCCCATAGTATAATATCATCATCATCCCATAGTATAATATCATCATCCCATAGTATAATATCATCATCATCCCATAGTATAATATCATCATCATCATCCCATAGTATAATATCATCATCATCATCATCATCCCATAGTATAATATTATCATCATCCCATAGTATAATATCATCATCATCCCATAGTATAATATCATCATCATCATCCCATAGTATAATATCATCATCATCATCATCATCCCATAGTATAATATTATCATCATCCTATAGTATAATATCATCATCATCCCATAGTATAATATCATCATCATCATCCCATAGTATATTATCATCATCCCATAGTATATCATCATCCCATAGTATATTATCATCATCATCCCATAGTATAATATCATCATCATCATCCCATAGTATAATATTATCATCATCATCATCATCATCCCATAGTATAATATCATCATCATCATCATCCCATAGTATAATATCATCATCATCATCCCATAGTATAATATCATCATCATCCCATAGTATAATATTATCATCATCCCTGTGTGTCAGTCTTCTCTACGGTTCAGGCATTGTGTTCATTAACATACACTCACCGGCCACTTTATTAGGTACACCTGTCCAGCTGCACGTTACCACTTAATTTCTAATCAGCCAATCACATGGCGGCAACTCAGTGCATTTAGGCATGTAGACATGGTCAAGACAATCTCCTGCAGTTCAAACCGAGCATCAGTATGGGAAAGAAAGGTGATTTGGTGCCTTTGAACGTGGCATGGTTGTTGGTGCCAGAAGGGCTGGTCTGAGTATTTCAGAAACTGCTGATCTACTGGGATTTTCACGCACAGCCATCTCTAGGGTTTACAGAGAATGGTCCGAAAAAGAAAAACCATCCAGTGAGCGGCCGTTCTGTGGGCGGAAATGCCTTGTTGATGCCAGAGGTCAGAGGAGAATGGGCAGACTGGTTCCAGCTGATAGAAAGGCAACAGTGACTCAAATAGCCAACCGTTACACCCAAGGTAGGCAGAAGAGCGTCTCTGAACGCACAGTACGGCCAACTTTCTAACAAGTCTATCTAAGGGTTA
Source organism: Dendropsophus ebraccatus (assembly GCF_027789765.1). Lineage (NCBI taxonomy): Eukaryota > Metazoa > Chordata > Amphibia > Anura > Hylidae > Dendropsophus > Dendropsophus ebraccatus. The sequence goes on along the minus strand of NC_091465.1, from coordinate 91,290,312 downwards.
TATTACACCTGTGGATATATTACAAACCACAGCGCTCGCTCCCCCCTCCCTCCTGCTATTACACCTGTGGATATATTACAGACCACAGCGCTCGCTCCCCCCTCCCTCCTGCTATTACACCTGTGGATATAATACAGAGCTCTGCGCTCGCTCCCCCGTCCTTCCTGCTATACACCTGTGGAAATATTACAGAGCTCTGCGCTCGCTCCCTCCTGCTATTACACCTGTGGGTATATTACAGAGCTCTGCGCTCGCTCCCCCCTCCCTCCTGCTATTACACCTGTGGGTATATTACAGAGCTCTGCGCTCGCTCCCCCCTCCTTCCTGCTATTACACCTGTGGATATATTACAGAGCTCTGCGCTCGCTCCCCCCTCCTTCCTGCTATTACACCTGTGGATATATTACAGAGCTCTGCGCTCGCTCCCCCCTCCTTTCTACTATTACACCTGTGGATATAATACAGAGCTCAGCGCTCGCTCCCCCTCCTACCTACTATTACACCTGTGGATATATTACAGAGCTCTGCGCTCGCTCCCCCCTCCTACCTACTATTACACCTGTGGATATATTACAGAGCTCTGCGCTCGCTCCCCCGTTCTTCCTGCTATTACACCAGTGGATATATTACAGAGCTCTGCGCTCACCCCTCCCTCCTTCCTACTATTACACCTGTGGATATAATACAGACCTCTGCGCTCGCTCCCCCCTCCCTCCTGCTATTACACTTGTGGATATATTACAGAGCTCTGCGCTCGCTCCCCCGTCCTTCCTGCTATTACACCTGTGGAAATAATATAGAGCTCAGCGCTCGCTCCCCCGTTCTTCCTGCTATTACACCTGTGGATATATTACAGAGCTCTGCGCTCGCTCCCCCCTCCTTCCTACTATTACACCTGAGGATATATATTACAGAGCTCTGCGCTCGCTTCTCCTCCCTCCTACTATTACACCTGTGGATATATATTACAGAGCTCTGCGCTCACTCCCCCCTCCTTCCTGCTATTACACCTGATGATATGTTACAGAGCTCTGCGCTCGCTCCCCCGTCCTTCCTGCTATTACACCTGTGGATATATTACAGACCACAGCGCTCGCTCCCCCTCCCTCCTGCTATTACACCTGTGGATATATTACAGACCACAGCGCTCGCTCCCCCCTCCCTCCTACTATTACACCTGTGGATATATTACAGAGCTCTGCGCTCGCTCCCCCCTCCCTCCTGCTATTACACCTGTGGGTATATTACAGAGCTCTGCGCTCGCTCCCCCCTCCTTCCTGCTATTACACCTGTGGATATATTACAGAGCTTAGCGCTCGCTCCCCCCTCCTTCCTACTATTACATCTATGGATATATTACAGAGCTCTGCGCTCGCTCCCCCCTCCTTCCTACTATTACACCTGTGGGTATATTACAGAGCTCTGCGCTCGCTCCCCCGTTCTTCCTGCTATTACACCTGTGGATATAATACAGAGCTCTGCGCTCGCTCCCCCCTCCTTCCTGCTATAACACCTGTGGATATATTACAGAGCTTTGCGCTCGCTCCCCCGTCCTTCCTACTATAACACCTGTGGATATATTACAGAGCTCTGCGCTCGCTCCCCCCTCCTTTCTGCTATTACACCTATGGATATATTACAGAGCTCTGCGCCCACTCCCCCCTCCTTCCTGCTATTACACCTGTGGATATAATACAGAGCTCAGCGCTTGCTCCCCCGATCTTCCTGCTATTACACCTGTGGGTATATTACAGAGCTCTGCGCTCGCTCCCCCCTCCTTCCTGTTATTACACCTGTGGATATATTACAGAGCTCTGCGCTCGCTCCCCCCTCCTTCCTGCTATTACACCTGAGGATATATATTACAGAGCTCTGCGCTCGCTCCCCCTCCCTCCTACTATTACACCTGTGGATATATATTACAGAGCTCTGCGCTCACTCCCCCCTCCTTCCTGTTATTACACCTGTGGATATATTACAGAGCTCTGCGCTCGCTCCCCCGTCCTTCCTACTATTACACCTGTGGATATAATACAGAGCTCAGCGCTCGCTCCCCCATCCTTCCTGCTATTACACCTGTGGATATATTACAGAGCTCTGCGCTCGCTCCCCCTCCCTCCTGCTATTACACTTGTGGATATATATTACAGAGCTCTGCGCTCGCTCCCCCCTCCTTCCTGCTATTACACCTGTGGGTATATTTCAGAGCTCTGCGCTCGCTCCCCCCTCCTTCCTGCTATTACACCTGTGGGTATATTACAGAGCTCTGCGCTCGCTCCCCCATCCTTCCTGCTATTACACCTGTGGATATATTACAGAGCTCTGCGCTCGCTCCCCCTCCCTCCTGCTATTACACTTGTGGATATATATTACAGAGCTCTGCGCTCGCTCCCCCCTCCTTCCTGCTATTACACCTGTGGGTATATTTCAGAGCTCTGCGCTCGCTCCCCCCTCCTTCCTGCTATTACACCTGTGGGTATATTACAGAGCTCTGCGCTCGCTCCCCCTCCCTCCTGCTATTACACTTGTGGATATATATTACAGAGCTCTGCGCTCGCTCCCCCGTCCTTCCTGCTATTACACCTGTGGATATATTACAGAGCTCTGCGCTTGCTCCCCCCTCCTTCCTGCTATTACACCTGTGGGTATATTACAGAGCTTAGCGCTCGCTCCCCCCTCCTTCCTGCTATAACACCTATGGATATATTACAGAGCTCTGCGCTCGCTCCCCCCTCCTTCCTACTATTACACCTATGGATATATTACAGAGCTCTGCGCTCGCTCCCCCCTCCTTCCTGCTATTACACCTGTGGATATATTACAGAGCTCTGCGCTCCCACCTTCCTACTATTACACCTATGGATATATTACAGAGCTCAGTGCTCGCTCCCCCCTCCTTCCTGCTATTACACCTGTGGATATATTACAGAGCTCTGCGCTCGCTCCCCCCTCCTTCCTACTATTACACCTGTGGATATAATACAGAGCTCAGCGCTCGCTCCTTCCTGCTATTACAACTGTGGATATAATACAGAGCTCTGCGCTCGCTCCCCCCTCCTTCCTACTATTACACCTGTGGATATATTACAGAGCTCTGCGCTCGCTCCCCCCTCCCTCCTACTATTACACCTGTGGGTATATTACAGAGCTTAGCGCTCGCTCCCCCCTCCTTCCTACTATTACATCTATGGATATATTACAGAGCTCTGCGCTCGCTCCCCCCTCCTTCCTACTATAACACCTGTGGATATATTACAGAGCTCTGCGCTCGCTCCCCCGTCCTTCCTGCTATTACACCTGTGGGAATATTACAGAGCTCAGCGCTCTCTCCCCCCTCCTTCCTGCTATTACACCTGTGGATATATTACAGAGCTCTCCGCTCGCTCCCCCCTCCTTCCTGCTATTACACCTGTGGATATATTACAAGGCTCTGCGCTCGCTCCCCCCTCCCTCCTGCTATTACACCTGTGGGTATATTACAGAGCTTAGCGCTCGCTCCCCCCTCCTTCCTACTATTACACCTATGGATATATTACAGAGCTCAGTGCTCGCTCCCCCTCCTTCCTGCTATTACACCTGTGGATATATTACAGAGCTCTGCGCTCGCTCCCCCGTTCTTCCTGCTATTACACCTGTGGATATATTACAGAGCTCTGCGCTCGCTCCCCCCTCCTTCCTGCTATTACACCTGTGGATATATATTACAGAGCTCTGCGCTCGCTCCCCCCTCCTTCCTGCTATTACACCTGTGGATATATTACAGAGCTCTGCGCTCGCTCCCCCCTCCTTCCTACTATTACACCTGATGATATGTTACAGAGCTCTGCGCTCGCTCCCCCCTCCCTCCTACTATTACACCTGTGGGTATGTTACAGAGCTCTGCGCTCGCTCCCCCGTTCTTCCTGCTATTACATCTGTGGGTATATTACAGAGCTCTGCGCTCGCTCCCCCGTCCTTTCTACTATTACACCTGTGGATATATTACAGAGCTCTGCGCTTGCTCCCCCCTCCTCCCTACTATTACACCTGTGGATATATTACAGAGCTCTGCGCTCGCTCCCCCCTCCTTCCTGCTATTACACCTGTGGGTATATATTACAGACCACAGCGCTCGCTCCCCCGTCCTTCCTGCTATTACACCTGTGGATATAATACAGAGCTCTGCGCTCGCTCCCCCCTCCTTCCTGCTATTACACCTGTGGGTATATATTACAGAGCTCTGCGCTCGCTCCCCCCTCCTTTCTACTATTACACCTGTGGGTATATTACAGAGCTCTGCGCTTGCTCCCCCGTCCTTCCTACTATTACACCTGTGGATATATTACAGAGCTCTGCGCTCGCTCCCCCCTTCTTCCTGCTATTACACCTGTGGATATATTACAGAGCTCTGCGCTCGCTCCCCCTCCCTCCTGCTATTACACTTGTGGATATATATTACAGAGCTCTGCGCTCGCTCCCCCGTCCTTCCTACTATTACACCTGTGGATATATTACAGAGCTCTGCGCTCGCTCCCCCCTTCTTCCTGCTATTACACCTGTGGATATATTACAGAGCTCTGCGCTCGCTCCCCCGATCTTCCTGCTATTACACCTGTGGATATATTACAGAGCTTTGCGCTCGCTCCCCCCTCCTTCCTACTATTACACCTGATGATATATTACAGAGCTCTGCGCTCGCTCCCCCCTCCTTTCTACTATTACACCTGTGGATATATATTACAGAGCTCTGCGCTCGCTCCCCCTCCCTCCTGCTATTACACCTGTGGATATATTACAGAGCTCTGCGCTTGCTCCCCCCTCCTTCCTGCTATTACACCTGTGGATATATATTAAAAAGCTCAGCGCTCGCTCCTTCCTGCTATTACACCTGTGGATATATTACAGAGCTCTGCGCTCACTCCCCCATTCTTCCTGCTATTACAACTGTGGATATATTACAGAGCTCAGCGCTCGCTCCCCCATCCTTCCTACTATTACACCTGTGGATATATTACAGAGCTCTGCGCTCGCTCCCCCCTCCTTCTTACTAATTACACCTGTGGATATATTACAGAGCTCTGCGCTCCCTCCCTCCTGCTATTACACCTGTGGATATATATTACAGAGCTCTGCGCTCCCTCCCTCCTGCTATTACACCTGTGGATATATTACAGAGCTCTGCGCTCGCTCCCCCTCCTTCCTGCTATTACACCTGTGGATATATTACAGACCTCTGCGCTCGCTCCCCCCTCCTTCCTGCTATTACACCTGTGGATATAATACAGAGCTCTGCGCTCGCTCCCCCCTCCTTCCTGCTATTACACCTGTGGATATATTACAGAGCTCAGTGCTCGCTCCCCCCTCCCTCCTGCTATTACACCTGTGGATATATTACAGAGCTCTGCGCTCGCTCCCCCTCCTTCCTGCTATTACACCTGTGGATATATATTACAGAACTCTGCGCTCACTCCCCCTCCCTCCTACTATTACACCTGTGGATATATTACAGAGCTCTGCGCTCGCTCCCCCCTCCTTCCTACTATTACACCTGTGGATATATATTACAGAGCTCTGCGCTCGCTCCCCCCTCCTTCCTGCTATTACACCTGTGGATATAATACAGAGCTCTGCGCTCGCTCCCCCCTCCTTCCTACTATTACACCTGTGGATATAATACAGAGCTCTGCGCTCGCTCCCCCCTCCCTCCTGCTATTACACCTGTGGATATAATACAGAGCTCTGCGCTCGCTCCCCCGTTCTTCCTTCTATTACACCTGTGGATATATTACAGAGCTCTGCGCTCGCTCCCCCCTCCTTCTTACTAATTACACCTGTGGATATAATACAGAGCTCTGCGCTCGCTCCCCCCTCCTTCCTGCTATTACACCTGTGGATATATTACAGAGCTCTGCGCTCGCTCCCCCGTTCTTCCTGCTATTACACCTGTGGATATAATACAGAGCTCTGCGCTCGCTCCCCCGTTCTTCCTGCTATTACATCTGTGGATATATTACAGAGCTCAGTGCTCGCTCCCCCCTCCCTCCTGCTATTACACCTGTGGATATATTACAGAGCTCTGCGCTCGCTCCCCCGTTCTTCCTGCTATTACACCTGTGGATATATTACAGAGCTCTGCGCTCGCTCCCCCATCCTTCCTGCTATTACACCTGTGGATATAATACAGAGCTCTGCGCTCGCTCCCCCCTCCTTCCTACTATTACACCTGTGGATATAATACAGAGCTCTGCGCTCGCTCCCCCGTTCTTCCTTCTATTACACCTGTGGATATATTACAGAGCTCTGCGCTCGCTCCCCCGTTCTTCCTTCTATTACACCTGTGGATATATTACAGAGCTCTGCGCTCGCTCCCCCGTTCTTCCTTCTATTACACCTGTGGATATATTACAGAGCTCTGCGCTCGCTCCCCTCTCCTTCCTGCTATTACACCTGTGGATATATTACAGAGCTCTGCGCTCGCTCCCCTCTCCTTCCTGCTATTACACCTGTGGATATATTACAGAGCTCTGCGCTCGCTCCCCCCTCCTTCCTGCTATTACATCTGTGGATATGTTACAGAGGTGACCTGACAGCCGAGCGCTCGCTCCCTCCTCCTTCCTCCGTGGAATCCTGCCTGTGGGTAGAGTGGGGAGATAGAGAACACACGGGCGCCCTACCATTCAGTCACTGCAGGACACTAAGCACGGACAGATTTCTCGGCCACGGCTCTTTGCTCAGTGTGACCATACCCTTACACGCACAGACAGCGAGTGGAGAGCAGCGGGAAAGCCGTCCTTAGATGGTGCAGTCAATGGCGATTTGCTGCCACTGATCCTATTACACAGCGCGATGAGCTACAGATCATCGCTGATCTTTCTCCGTATCCCACACATGACACCAGGCAGGGAGGATCCCGACCAGCACCTCCCCCACCTCCCCATATAATTCCAGACAAAGAGTGGAAGCTCCACCGGACAGGTATTCAGGCCCCCCCCCCTCAGGTAATGGAACGTTCTATCCACAGAGCACACATTGCTGCACCTTGTTGTGGCTCAAAAGACAATAAGGTGTGGCATATAGGAAGAGGGGTGTGGCTTATAGGAAACTGGGAATGGCTTCATAACAAGGGGTGTGGCTTATAGGAAACTGGGAATGGCTTCATAACAAGGGGTGTGGCTTATAGGAAACTGGGAATGGCTTCATAACAAGGGGTGTGGCTTATAGGAAACTGGGAATGGCTTCATAACAAGGGGTGTGGCTTATAGGAAACTGGGAATGGCTTCATAACAAGGGGTGTGGCTTATAGGAAACTGGGAATGGCTTCATAACAAGGGGTGTGGCTTATAGAAAAATGGGAATGGCTTTATAATAAGGGGTGTGGCTTATAGTTCAACAATTGTGGTGTACAATATTGGTGCAAAGTAAATCAAGTCTAAAATTAAAAAAAAAAAAACACTAAATGTACAATCTATCTGGAGTCGGTGGCTATAAGGGTGAGTAAATCTGCCCCAACGGGGGTGTGGCACTGCTTCTCTCAGGCCCCACCCCCTCAGAGGACAATGTTTCATTTTAGCCAGTAATATTCAGTTTTTATTGTAATAAACTTCAAAGGGGGTGATACACTGCGATACATAAGTATCTAAACATCTGCCAGTCACCCAGCGACAGCAGTGAGCGGGCGGGGCAGGTGATAATGTATGCGAGGCAGACTATGTATAGCGATCACGAGTCTCCACCATGTGGCGGCACACCTCTATTTATAACGCAACACCTTGTGTGGAGGTCGCAACGCCGACTTATGTGTCCTGATGACAATAAAGAGGAGGGGGGATCCCAGAATAGCGCCCCCCCATCCCCCCTCCCCAGCTATAACGGTGATCTCATAGCACACCGCTAACATTGTGGGGGACTGAAGATCACAACGCTGCCCACAGTAATGATATCAGTATTCATCATCCTCATCATCATCATCATCATCTTACTGCTATTCCACTGCGCTGGACACAGATCTGTCCTCATTGCCTGCCCATCAGTCACCAAGCTGTATATACTACACTACCCCCACTAACCAGAAGGAGGAGGTAGAGAGCAACTACACTAATATCACAGCCCGCTCTGCACCGACCCCTCCTGCCTGTGGGAGACTGCGGCATGTGAACTGGGAACACTGGACGGAACCAGCAGAGAAGCTCTGCCCAGTATGACATGGCTGATAACACAGAGCAATAGATTAGCACTGTTATAGTTATATCCCTGTATATAGGAGCAGTATTATAGTAGTATATTGCTGTATATAGGAGCAGTATTATAGTAGTTATATCCCTGTATATAGGAGCAGTATTATAGTAGTTATATCCCTGTATATAGGAGCAGTATTATAGTAGTTATATTCCTGTATATAGGAAGCAGTATTAAAGTAGTTATATTCCTGTATATAGAAGCAGTATTATAGTAGTTATATTCCTGTATATAGGAGCAGTATTATAGTAGTTATATTCCTGTATATAGGAGCAGTATTATAGTAGTATATTCCTGTATATAGGAGCAGTATTATAGTAGTTATATCCCTGTATATAGGGAGCAGTATTATAGTAGTTATATCCCTGTATATAGGAGCAGTATTATAGTAGTTATATCCCTGTATATAGGAGCAGTATTATAGTAGTTATATTCCTGTATATAGGAAGCAGTATTAAAGTAGTTATATTCCTGTATATAGAAGCAGTATTATAGTAGTTATATTCCTGTATATAGGAGCAGTATTATAGTAGTTATATTCCTGTATATAGAAGCAGTATTATAGTAGTTATATCCCTGTATATAGGAGCAGTATTATATTAGTTATATTCCTGTATATAGGAGCAGTATTATAGTAGTTATATTCCTGTATATAGGAGCAGTATTATAGTAGTTATATCCCTGTATATAGGAGCAGTATTATAGTAGTATATCCCTGTATATAGGAGCAGTATTATAGTAGTTATATCCCTGTATATAGGAGCAGTATTATAGTAGTTATATCCCTGTATATAGGGGCAGTATTATAGTAGTTATATTCCTGTATATAGGGGGCAGTATTATAGTAGTATATTCCTGTATATAGGAGCAGTATTATAGTAGTTATATTCCTGTATATAGGGAGCAGTATTATAGTAGTATATTCCTGTATATAGGAGCAGTATTATAGTAGTTATATTCCTGTATATAGGGGCAGTATTATAGTAGTTATATTCCTGTATATAGGAGCAGTATTATAGTAGTATATCCCTGTATATAGGAGCAGTATTATAGTAGTTATATTCCTGTATATAGGAGCAGTATTATAGTAGTTATATTCCTGTATATAGGAGCAGTATTATAGTAGTATATCCCTGTATATAGGGGCAGTATTATAGTAGTTATATTCCTGTATATAGGGGGCAGTATCACTGGTAACTCTTGTTATATGACATCCTCCTCTTTGTATACACAGCCCTTTTACGTTCCCTAGTGTTTTTTCTGTGATATTGAGATGGTGATTATAATGTTATTATAACACTCTCCGTCACCCCCTTCTCCCGTGTGGCCTCCTTTCCTCCCTCTCACTTTCTAATTAATTTAGTGACCTCTGGAAGAGACTTTGTTAACAAGATAACAGGATTGATGTCCCCTCCTTGCAGCTGTCCTGAGGACCCTCCAGCACCCCACACCCTCTCAGGAGGATCAGGCACCAGGGAAATGAGATAGAGGAATAAATGCTGAGAAAATCTGCCAAGGACTGTATTACATAGAGAGATTATAGCTCTGTATAATAGAGACAACAAACAGCCGATAAAACGGTCATCTACTGCTTATTTCTTTAGCTCCAGACATAAAGTCATTGGGCGCCTGGAGATAGATAGATAGATAGATAGATAGATAGATAGATAGATAGATAGATAGATAGATAGGAGATAGATAGATAGGAGACAGATAGGAGATAGATAGATAGATAGATAGATAGGAGATAGATAGATAGATAGGAGATAGATAGATAGGAGATAGATAGATAGATAGATAGATAGATAGAGAGATAGATAGATAGATAGATAGATAGATAGATAGATAGATAGATAGATAGGAGATAGATAGATAGATAGATAGATAGATAGATAGGAGATAGATAGATAGATAGATAGATAGATAGATAGATAGATAGGAGATAGATAGATAGATAGATAGATAGATAGATTGATAGGAGATAGATAGATAGATAGATAGATAGGAGATAGATAGATAGATAGATAGATAGATAGATAGATAGATAGATAGGAGATAGATAGATAGGAGATAGATAGATAGATAGATAGGAGATAGATAGATAGATAGATAGATAGATAGATAGATAGGAGATAGATAGGAGATAGATAGATAGATAGATAGATAGATAGATAGATAGATAGGAGATAGATAGATAGATAGATAGATAGATAGATAGGAGATAGATAGATAGATAGATAGATAGATAGGAGATAGATAGATAGATAGATAGATAGATAGGAGATAGATAGGAGATAGATAGATAGATAGATAGATAGATAGATAGATAGATAGATAGATAGGAGATAGATAGATAGGAGATAGATAGGAGATAGATAGATAGATAGATAGATAGATAGATAGATAGATAGATGTTTCAGAATATGTGATTGATCGCCGCCCTTTCCAAGTGGTCACCTCCAGTAAGGTATCCCATCACCTCCAGTAAGGTATTCCGTCACCTCCAGTAAGGTATTCCGTCACCTCCAGTAAGGTATCCTGTCACCTCCAGTAAGGTATTCCGTCACCTCCAGTAAGGTATTCCGTCACCTCCAGTAAGGTATCCTGTCACCTCCAGTAAGGTATTCCGTCACCTCCAGTAAGGTATTCCGTAACCTCCAGTAAGGTATTCCGTCACCTCCAGTTATGTATTCCCTCACCTCCAGTAAGGTATTCCGTCACCTCCAGTAAGGTATTCCGTCACCTCCAGTAAGGTATTCCGTAACCTCCAGTAAGGTATTCCATCACCTCCAGTAAGGTATTCCCTCACCTCCAGTAAGGTATTCCCTCACCTCCAGTAAGGTATTCCCTCACCTCCAGTAAGGTATTCCGTAACCTCCAGTAAGGTATTCTGTCACCTCCAGTAAGGTATTCTGTCACCTCCAGTAAGGTATCCCCTCACCTCCAGTAAGGTATCCCCTCACCTCCAGTAAGGTATCCCCTCACCTCCAGTAAGGTATCCTGTCACCTCCAGTTACGTATTCCGTCACCTCCAGTAAGGTATTCCGTCACCTCCAGTAAGGTATTCCGTCACCTCCAGTAAGGTATTCCGTCACCTCCAGTAAGGTATTCCGTCACCTCCAGTAAGGTATTCCGTCACCTCCAGTAAGGTATCCCCTCACCTCCAGTAAGGTATCCCCTCACCTCCAGTAAGGTATTCCGTCAACTCCAGTAAGGTATCCCGTCACCTCCAGTTACGTATTCCGTAACCTCCAGTAAGGTATTCCGTCACCTCCAGTAAGGTATTCCGTCACCTCCAGTAAGGTATTCCGTCACCTCCAGTAAGGTATTCCGTCACCTCCAGTAAGGTATCCCGTCACCTCCAGTAAGGTATCCCGTCACCTCCAGTAAGGTATTCCGTCACCTCCAGTAAGGTATTCCGTCACCTCCAGTAAGGTATTCCGTCACCTCCAGTAAGGTATTCCGTCACCTCCAGTAAGGTATCCCCTCACCTCCAGTTACGTATTCCGTAACCTCCAGTAAGGTATTCCGTCACCTCCAGTTATGTATTCCGTAACCTCCAGTAAGGTATTCCGTCACCTCCAGTAAGGTATTCCGTCACCTCCAGTAAGGTATTCCGTCACCTCCAGTAAGGTATTCCGTCACCTCCAGTAAGGTATCCCCTCACCTCCAGTAAGGTATTCCTTCACCTCCAGTAAGGTATCCCCTCACCTCCAGTAAGGTATTCCGTCACCTCCAGTAAGGTATTCCGTCACCTCCAGTAAGGTATTCCGTCACCTCCAGTAAGGTATTCCATCACCTCCAGTAAGGTATCCCCTCACCTCCAGTAAGGTATTCCGTCAACTCCAGTAAGGTATCCCGTCACCTCCAGTTACGTATTCCGTAACCTCCAGTAAGGTATTCCGTCACCTCCAGTAAGGTATTCCGTCACCTCCAGTAATGTATCCCGTCACCTCCAGTAAGGTATCCCGTCACCTCCAGTAAGGTATCCCGTCACCTCCAGTAAGGTATCCCGTCACCTCCAGTAAGGTATCCCGTCACCTCCAGTAAGGTATCCCGTCACCTCCAGTAAGGTATTCCGTCACCTCCAGTAAGGTATTCCGTCACCTCCAGTAAGGTATTCCGTCACCTCCAGTAAGGTATTCCGTCACCTCCAGTTAGGTATTCCGTCACCTCCAGTAAGGTATTCCGTCACCTGCAGTAAGGTATTCCGTCACCTCCAGTAAGGTGTTCCGTCACCTCCAGTAAGGTGTTCCGTCACCTCCAGTAAGGTGTTCCGTCACCTCCAGTAAGGTATCCCGTCACCTCCAGTAAGGTATTCCGTCACCTCCAGTAAGGTATAACCTCACCAAATTCAAACTAGAAACAATTTAGAAAAATGACTCTTGTTCAGTATCATGGTCGCTGTATATACAGATACAGGTGCTTTATAGATCGGCGTAGGGAACCTTGGCTCTCCAGTAGTGATGAGCGAATAGTGAAATATTCGAATATTCGATAATCATACGAATATTCGATTGAATATTCAATCCCATTAAAGTCTACTTGGAGGAAAAAACAGAAGCTGGGGGGTTTGAACACTTATCGAATATTTATCGAACTATTCGATAATATTCAATAGATAGAATACCTTACTATTCGATCGAATATCTATTTGATCGAACAGTATTCGCTCATCACTACTCTCCAGCTGTTGCAAAACTACAACTCCCATCATACATGGACAAAACTAAAACTTTGGCTGTCCAGACATGATGGAAGTTGTAGTTCTGCAACAGCTGGAGAGCCAAGGTTCCCTACCCCTGCAGATAGTAGGTGAGGTTTATATAAATGTGATATATATATATTTGGAGAGGGCAGTTATTAAGGGGTTAAGTATAGAATAATGTACAACCAGACCTGACCCCTAAATAAACACTGGACCCTCTCTGTGCCCCCCCCCCATCCCAGACAAGTGTCACCCTGTACCCCCCAGACTCCCCAGACTGTGCACCCCTGATTGTCCTCCCCTTCCCACACACCTGTACCTTCTTTCTTCCTCCTCCTCCATAGTGCAGTGTACATACAGGACCTGTGGTGACATCATAGTCACATGTCAAGGTCCTTCACCATCTCTTTCCTGTCCTGTCTCCTGGCTGCTGTTTAGCCCTAATTTGCGCAAAATCTCGGTAAAAACGCAGCAATTTTGCGCAAATTATAGGTTATCAGCAGCCAGGAGACGGGACAGTATGGGAAATAGCTCTGCTGATGAAGTAATAATCGTCCCCTGTCTCCTCACACTGACAGAGGGCCGGACGCTTCCAGGCTGCCTCATCCACTGTCATCCTCTCTCTGCTCCCTGTGATGGCGCCCCCCCTGGTCTCTGCGCCCAGGGCAGCTGCCCCCCCTGCCCCCCCTAACTACGGCCCTGGATACATAGATATACCCAGACTATACCCCGGGGTGTAACATAGCCTAGAACAGACTATACCCCGGGGTGTAACATAGCCTAGGCCAGAGTATACCCCGGGGTGTAACATAGCCTAGACCAGACTATACCCCTGGGTGTAACATAGCCTAGGCCAGACTATACCCCGGGGTGTAACATAGCCTAGACCAGACTATACCCCTCCAGGCCAGAATATACCCCGGGGTGTAACATAGCCTAGGCCAGAGTATAGAAAAGGATTATTGGTCTCCAGCTTCTTAAAAAATTCCAAACTTCAAATATTCAAAAATCAACATCTAAAAAACAGAGCTTGTTAAAATCATGCCGACGCGTTGCCAGATAAACACCTCTTAGTCATGGCAAAAGTAAAATGAATTACAAAGGAAGTCGGGCAGGAAGCACCGCTCGGGGAGGAAGAAGCGGCAATCGGAGGAGGTAACCATGGGGAGAACTTTAGATGTGTACAACCTCTCAGCATGTATTCTATCTATGGACCAGTTTAAGGTACTCTGCAAAGGTTTGACTTTTGTTCCCACTAAAAACTTTGACCTTTATAGTACATTACAAGACATTAACCGTTTTATGCGTGTACTTACCATTAAGAGACATTTCCTTGAGGATCGATCTGCCACTGCTTCTGCTGAAATAGATCCTGTAATGACAATTGAAACTACTATAAATGATTTAAATATGATTGGTAAAGATAGAGTCCCCTTTAATCTACCTTTTTTGAACAAGTGTCAGTCCAATCTCTATTGGATTTACAGAGTGTGGGCCATGTTGATACTGGTCAAGTCCTCAGTACTGCCAATAGATTGAATATCCCTAATCCTGGCCTCTACCCCGTTAACTCTAGAGTTCCCATAATGGATACATTTCAGCATAAACTTTGAGTAACGGGTTAAAGAAGGACCAGATTAGGGACAGTCTTACGCCAAAAGAGAGAAGAGCAGTCAAGGAACTACATGAGAACCCCATTATAATCATACGTAAATCAGATAAAGGAGGTTGGGTGGTTATCCTTGACAAGGCGCTCTATATTCAGGAGGTTCATAACATCTTAAAAGACACAGCGACATATAGAGTGTTCTCCTCTGACCCTACTGTGAAGGTCAGAAAATCACTCATGGACATTTTGGATACAGGTTTGGAGATGGGGGTTATAGGCATGAAACAACGGGACCATCTTCTTCCGGAGTTCCCGGTCGTCCTGGTGTTTCATGCTTTGCCAAAAGTACACAAAAATGTCTTTCCCCCTCCCCTCCGCCCAGTTGTCTCGGGCATCGGCTCTGTACAAGAACGTTTATGTATATGGTTGGACAATTTATTGCAGCCATTAGCAAAGAGAACAATTGGGTCCATCAGACACAGAAAAAGTCTAGTAGCTAATATTAAGAAGTTGCCTCAGTTTACTGGTGGTACCTGGCTATCATGTGATGTGGTGGCCTTGTACCGCAGTATACCACATGACCGGCCCCTACAAGCCCTAAAATTCCATCTGCGAAAATAAAGTAATTATGACTTAATGTTGCAAGATTATATTTTGGAGGTCACACATTTTCTGTTATCCAATAATTTTAAAAATTTTTGGACACTTTTTATTTACAGCTTCTCCCCATCGTTGGCAAATATCTACATGGCGTACTGGGAGGAGGTCATCTTGTACAGTGCCCACAACCTCTATCTAGGGGTTGTTGGGTGGTACGGGAGGTACATAGATGAACTCCTCCTGGTGTGGCTGGGGACCGAAACACAGGCACAGGATTATAAAGAAGACCTGTCACCCTCCGTGCCGGGGTGACAGACTCCCGAACCCCCGTTAGAGCCCCCTATACTTACCTCATCGCGCTGGGTCCCGCTTCCTGAGCTGGTTGGGTGACTGAGATTTTAGTGCTCGAAGCCCGGCGCGTGCTCACAGGAGAGTCAGATGCTCATAGAGAATGAATGGGAAGTCCGATGCTCCGTCATTCTCTATGGGCATTGGACTCTCCTGTGAGCGCGGCCGGCTCAGGAAGCGGGACCCGGCGTGATGAGGTAAAGGGGGCTCTAACGGGGGGTCGGGAGCCTGTCACCTCAGCACGGGGGTGACAGGTTTCCTTTAAATCTTAAAGTGACTGTACCACCAGGCCCAGGCTGAAGCACTGGAGGCGGCCGACCCACCCTTAGTGGGAAGAAACTCCAGACCCTCCATGATGTGACTCCATTAGAATCAATGGAACCCTATCATAGAGGGGCGGGGGTTCCTCCCACTAAGGGTTTGTCGGCCGCCTCGAATGCTTCAGCCTGGGCCTGGGGGTACAGTCACTTTAAGTCCACACATGAGTACAAAAAGAAATCTATTTCTTTGTTAGGGTACAAACACACACAGCGTATACGCAGCATATTTGATTCTGTGTTCAGTTACTTAGATCTAATCTGCTGCGTATCGCAGCAGTAAATACGCAGCGTATATGCCGTGTGTGTTTGTACCCTTAGATCTCACTCTGTTTGATAGATGGAACTATTCACACAAGTCTCTATCACAAACCTAGCTCAGGACATGGCCTCCTACGTGCCAAAAGTAGCCATCCCCCACAGGTAACAAGAAATATCCCAATAGGGAAATTCATACGAATATGACGCGATTGTTCAGATACCAAGAGCTACAACCCCACTGCACAGGAGCTGGAGAGCAGACTGACAGTAAGGGGTTACAAGAGACACGCAAGAAAAATAGCGGAAAGACAGAGCAGAACATCTGACAAGGAAGGGGTTAATGTCCAACAAAATGATAACATAGAACAATGTTTAACTTTTTCTCCCACATACAGTCCGCAATACACAAATATCTGCAACATCTTACACAAATACTTGCCTATGTTATACCAAGATCACAAATGTGAACAGGTACTAACCTTAGGTATCCGATGTGCGGCACGCAGAGGCCAAAACTATAGGCAATATTCTCTCCCCAAGCGTAAAACAACGTAACAATAGCCACAACAACAGGGATAACTGGCTCTCACTCACAGGGTTCTTCAAATGCGCACAGCCGCCGCCGCCATGCAGTATGTGTGCGTTTGTGAGAAAGCAGTCGGCCATTACCTCATGTAGTACAGGGGTAAGTCACACAATCCGTCATTTATGGATTGTGCAATAACCCATACAATATACATTGCAGAATGTACAGCATGTAATGTTCAATATATTGGGTCCAGCATTAGAAAACTTAAAGTACGGATAGGAGACATCAGGAATCCCGGTGTGAATCCTTGGCAGTCCGTTCCGGGTTTTTCTAGGCACTTTATAGACTGCCGCAATGGTAATACAGATATAGGGGTTAGTGCTTTGCAACGTGTGAATAGACCCTCAGGAGGAGGAAGGGATTGGGAGAACCTGCTGAGCATACCCAAAGCTTTCTGGATCCTCAGCTTTAATACTAGATATCCTAATGGACGTAACTATAAGAGTGACCTGTTTTAGATTTACTAATTCCACTTCACGTTTTCTAGCTTTTGTATATGTGAGCGGGTCATGTGGCTTCCACAATCCAGGAGTTTCCCATAGGGGGCGTCACATCTTGCACAATGCATTTATACCTTTGTAATTCGTTTTACTTTTGCCATGACTAAGAGGTGTTTACCTGGCAACGCGTCGGCGTGATTTTAACAAGCTCTGTTTTTTAGATGTAGATATTTGAAGTTTGGAGTTTTTTAAGAAGCTGGAGACCAATAATCCTTTTCTATTACCTGGACATACGGGATACGGCCCACAAGGTCCCTCGTGCTTCTGGTCTGGAGATCCATGAACAAACATAACAAGGCATGGTGAGCTGATATCATTGCTATTTCTTCTGTAGACCAGAGTATACCCATCCAGGACAGAATATATCCATCTATACCCATCCAGGACAGAATATATCCATCTATACCCATCCAGGACAGAATATATCCATCTATACCCATCCAGGACAGAATATATCCATCTATACCCATCCAGGACAGAATATATCCATCTATATCCAGGACAGAATATATCCATCTATATCCAGGACAGAATATATCCATCTATACCCATCCAGGACAGAATATATCCATCTATCCATCTATACCCATCCAGGACAGAATATATCCATCTATTGTCGAACCAGGCCACAGCATACCCCGGGAGATAAACTATATACCTGGGGGGGGGGGGGGGGGGGATAAAACAGCCGAGGCCATGCTATATCTCTCCGGGCCATAATGTTATTACTTCACTGGTTTTCTCACCCCTGGCCCAGGCCACAGTATACAGGAGGGATATATACTATACCAGGGGGGGGGGGGATGTAACATAGCCCAGGCCACAGTCTACAGGAGGGGATATATTCTATACCGGGGGTGTAACATAGCCCAGGCTACAGTATACAGGAGGGATATATACTATACCAGGGGTGTAACATAGCCCAGACCACAGTATACAGGAGGGGATATATACTATACCAGGGGGTGTAACATAGCCCAGGCCACAGTATACAGGAGGGATATATTCTATACCGGGGGATGTAACATAGCCCAGACCACAGTATACAGGAGGGGATATATTCTATACCAGGGGTGTAACATAGCCCAGGCCACAGTATACAGGAGGGATATATACTATACCAGGGGGTGTAACATAGCCCAGGCCACAGTATACAGGAGGGATATATTCTATACCAGGGGTGTAACATAGCCCAGGCCACAGTATACAGGAGGGGATATATACTATACCAGGGGTGTAACATAGCCCAGGCCACAGTATACAGGAGGGATATATACTATACCAGGGGGTGTAACATAGCCTAGGCTACAGTATACAGGAGGGGATATATACTATACCGGGGGGTGTAACATAGCCCAGGCCACAGTATACAGGAGGGGATATATACTATACCGGGGGGTGTAACATAGCCCAGGCCACAGTATACAGGAGGGGATATATTCTATACTGGGGGGTGTAACATAGCCCAGGCCACAGTATACAGGAGGGGATATATACTATACCGGGGGGTGTAACATAGCCCAGGCCACAGTATACAGGAGGGATATATTCTATACCAGGGGATGTAACATAGCCCAGGCCACAGTATACAGGAGGGGATATATTCTATACCAGGGGATGTAACATAGCCCAGGCCACAGTATACAGGAGGGATATATTCTATACCGGGGGGTGTAACATAGCCCAGACCACAGTATACAGGAGGGGATATATTCTATACCGGGGGATGTAACATAGCCCAGGCTACAGTATACAGGAGGGATATATTCTATACCAGGGGATGTAACATAGCCCAGGCCACAGTATACAGGAGGGGATATATACTATACCGGGGGGTGTAACATAGCCCAGGCCACAGTATACAGGAGGGGATATATTCTATACTGGGGGATGTAACATAGCCCAGGCCACAGTATACAGGAGGGGATATATACTATACCGGGGGATGTAACATAGCCCAGGCCACAGTATACAGGAGGGATATATATACTATACCGGGGGATGTAACATAGCCCAGGCCACAGTATACAGGAGGGGATATATACTATACCGGGGGTGTAACATAGCCCAGGCCACAGTATACAGGAGGGGATATATTCTATACCGGGGGGATGTAACATAGCCCAGGCCACAGTATACAGGAGGGGAT
This sequence comes from Dendropsophus ebraccatus, assembly GCF_027789765.1. Lineage (NCBI taxonomy): Eukaryota > Metazoa > Chordata > Amphibia > Anura > Hylidae > Dendropsophus > Dendropsophus ebraccatus. Next base: position 91,271,017 of record NC_091465.1, on the reverse strand, counting down.
ATATTCTATACCGGGGGGGGATGTAACATAGCCCAGACCACAGTATACAGGAGGGATATATTCTATACTGGAGGGTGTAACATAGCCCAGGCCACAGTATACAGAAGGGATATATACTATACCGGGGGATGTAACATAGCCCAGGCCACAGTATACAGGAGGGATATATTCTATACTGGGGGGTGTAACATAGCCCAGGCCACAGTATACAGGAGGGGATATATACTATACCGGGGGTGTAACATAGCCCAGGCCACAGTATACAGGAGGGGATATATACTATACCAGGGGGTGTAACATAGCCCAGGCCACAGTATACAGGAGGGATATATACTATACCGGGGGGTGTAACATAGCCCAGGCCACAGTATACAGGAGGGATATATTCTATACCGGGGGTGTAACATAGCCCAGGCCACAGTATACAGGAGGGATATATACTATACCGGGGGGTGTAACATAGCCCAGGCCACAGTATACAGGAGGGTATATATTCTATACCAGGGGATGTAACATAGCCCAGGCCACAGTATACAGGAGGGATATATTCTATACCGGGGGATGTAACATAGCCCAGGCCACAGTATACAGGAGGGGATATATACTATACCGGGGGATGTAACATAGCCCAGGCCACAGTATACAGGAGGGATATATTCTATACCGGGGGATGTAACATAGCCCAGGCCACAGTATACAGGAGGGGATATATACTATACCAGGGGGTGTAACATAGCCCAGGCCACAGTATACAGGAGGGGATATATTCTATACCAGGGGTGTAACATAGCCCAGGCCACAGTATACAGGAGGGATATATTCTATACCAGGGGGATGTAACATAGCCCAGGCCACAGTATACAGGAGGGGATATATACTATACCAGGGGGATGTAACATAGCCCAGGCCACAGTATACAGGAGGGATATATTCTATACTGGGGGGTGTAACATAGCCCAGGCCACAGTATACAGGAGGGGATATATTCTATACCAGGGGTGTAACATAGCCCAGGCCACAGTATACAGGAGGGATATATTCTATACCAGGGGGTGTAACATAGCCCAGGCCACAGTATACAGGAGGGGATATATACTATACCAGGGGTGTAACATAGCCCAGGCCACAGTATACAGGAGGGGATATATACTATACCGGGGGTGTAACATAGCCCAGGCCACAGTATACAGGAGGGGATATATTCTATACCAGGGGGTGTAACATAGCCCAGGCCACAGTATACAGGAGGGATATATACTATACCAGGGGGTGTAACATAGCCCAGGCCACAGTATACAGGAGGGGATATATTCTATACCGGGGGTGTAACATAGCCCAGGCCACAGTATACAGGAGGGGATATATTCTATACCAGGGGATGTAACATAGCCCAGGCCACAGTATACAGGAGGGGATATATACTATACTGGGGGGTGTAACATAGCCCAGGCCACAGTATACAGGAGGGGATATATTCTATACCAGGGGATGTAACATAGCCCAGGCCACAGTATACAGGAGGGATATATTCTATACCGGGGGGATGTAACATAGCCCAGGCCACAGTATACAGGAGGGGATATATACTATACCAGGGGATGTAACATAGCCCAGGCCACAGTATACAGGAGGGGATATATTCTATACCAGGGGGTGTAACATAGCCCAGACCACAGTATACAGGAGGGGATATATACTATACCGGGGGGTGTAACATAGCCCAGGCTACAGTATACAGGAGGGGATATATACTATACCGGGGGGTGTAACATAGCCCAGGCCACAGTATACAGGAGGGATATATTCTATACCGGGGGGTGTAACATAGCCCAGGCCACAGTATACAGGAGGGGATATATTCTATACCGGGGGTGTAACATAGCCCAGGCCAGAGTATACAGGAGGGGATATATACTATACCGGGGGGTGTAACATAGCCCAGGCTACAGTATACAGGAGGGGATATATTCTATACTGGAGGGTGTAACATAGCCCAGGCCACAGTATACAGGAGGGGATATATACTATACCGGGGGGTGTAACATAGCCCAGGCCACAGTATACAGGAGGGATATATTCTATACCGGGGATGTAACATAGCCCAGGCCACAGTATACAGGAGGGATATATACTATACCGGGGGGATGTAACATAGCCCAGGCCACAGTATACAGGAGGGATATATTCTATACCGGGGGTGTAACATAGCCCAGGCCACAGTATACAGGAGGGGATATATACTATACCGGGGGATGTAACATAGCCCAGGCCACAGTATACAGGAGGGGATATATTCTATACCGGGGGGGTGTAACATAGCCCAGGCCACAGTATACAGGAGGATATATACTATACCGGGGGGTGTAACATAGCCCAGGCCAGAGTATACAGGAGGGATATATTCTATACCGGGGGATGTAACATAGCCCGGGCCACAGTATACAGGAGGGGATATATTCTATACCGGGGGTGTAACATAGCCCAGGCCACAGTATACAGGAGGGATATATACTATACCGGGGGGTGTAACATAGCCCAGGCCACAGTATACAGGAGGGGATATATACTATACCGGGGGGTGTAACATAGCCCAGGCCACAGTATACAGGAGGGGATATATTCTATACCGGGGGGTGTAACATAGCCCAGGCCACAGTATACAGGAGGGGATATATACTATACCAGGGGGTGTAACATAGCCCAGGCCACAGTATACAGGAGGGGATATATACTATACCGGGGGATGTAACATAGCCCAGGCCACAGTATACAGGAGGGGATATATTCTATACCGGGGGGGTGTAACATAGCCCAGGCCACAGTATACAGGAGGGGATATATTCTATACCGGGGGGGTGTAACATAGCCCAGGCCACAGTATACAGGAGGATATATACTATACCGGGGGGTGTAACATAGCCCAGGCCAGAGTATACAGGAGGGATATATTCTATACCGGGGGATGTAACATAGCCCGGGCCACAGTATACAGGAGGGGATATATACTATAGCGGGGGTGTAACATAGCCCAGGCCACAGTATACAGGAGGGGATATATACTATATCGGGGGGTGTAACATAACCCAGGCCACAGTATACAGGAGGGGATATATACTATACCGGGGGTGTAACATAGCCCAGGCCACAGTATACAGGAGGGGATATATACTATACCGGGGGATGTAACATAGCCCAGGCCACAGTATACAGGAGGGGATATATACTATACCGGGGGATGTAACATAGCCCAGGCCACAGTATACAGGAGGGGATATATTCTATACCAGGGGATGTAACATAGCCCAGGCTACAGTATACAGGAGGGGATATATTCTATACCAGGGGGTGTAACATAGCCCAGGCCACAGTATACAGGAGGGGATATATTCTATACCGGGGGGGGATGTAACATAGCCCAGGCCACAGTATACAGGAGGGGATATATTCTATACCGGGGGGTGTAACATAGCCCAGGCCACAGTATACAGGAGGGATATATTCTATACCGGGGGTGTAACATAGCCCAGGCCACAGTATACAGGAGGGGATATATTCTATACCAGGGGGTGTAACATAGCCCAGGCCACAGTATACAGGAGGGGATATATTCTATACCGGGGGGGGATGTAACATAGCCCAGGCCACAGTATACAGGAGGGGATATATACTATACCGGGGGTGTAACATAGCCCAGGCCACAGTATACAGGAGGGATATATACTATACCAGGGGGGTGTAACATAGCCCAGGCCACAGTATACAGGAGGGATATATTCTATACTGGGGGGTGTAACATAGCCCAGACCACAGTATACAGGAGGGGATATATTCTATACCAGGGGGATGTAACATAGCCCAGACCACAGTATACAGGAGGGGATATATTCTATACCGGGGGGGGATGTAACATAGCCCAGGCCACAGTATACAGGAGGGGATATATTCTATACCAGGGGGATGTAACATAGCCCAGACCACAGTATACAGGAGGGGATATATACTATACCGGGGGATGTAACATAGCCCAGGCCACAGTATACAGGAGGGGATATATACTATACCGGGGGATGTAACATAGCCCAGGCCACAGTATACAGGAGGGATATATTCTATACCAGGGGGATGTAACATAGCCCAGGCCACAGTATACACGAGGGATATATTCTATACCGGGGGGTGTAACATAGCCCAGGCCACAGTATACAGGAGGGGATATATACTATACCGGGGGTGTAACATAGCCGAGGCCACAGTATACAGGAGGGATATATACTATACCGGGGGTGTAACATAGCCGAGGCCAGACTATATCCCTCCAAGTCATAATGTTATCACTTCACTGGTTTTCTCACTTTATTTCTAATTTGTTGAAAAGTGCATATATATATATATATATTTTAAATCATACTCTTGACACACAGCTGCTTCCTCTTGTTGGGAAATACTGTACAGTGCTTACATTATACTGACAGTAGGTGGCGCTGTCCCATCAGCTTACATTGTACTGACAGTAGGTGGCGCTGTCCCATCAGGTTACATTGTACTGACAGTAGGTGGCGCTGTCCCATCAGCTTACATTGTACTGACAGTAGGTGACGCTGTCCCATCAGCTTACATTATACTGACAGTAGGTGGCGCTGTCCCATCAGCTTACATTGTACTGACAGTAGGTGGCGCTGTCCCATCAGGTTACATTGTGCTGACAGTAGGTGGCGCTGTCCCATCAGCTTACATTATACTGACAGTAGGTGACGCTGTCCCATCAGGTTACATTGCACTGACAGTAGGTGGCGCTGTCCCATCAGCTTACATTATACTGACAGTAGGTGGCGCTGTCCCATCAGCTTACATTGTACTGACAGTAGGTGACGCTGTCCCATCAGCTTACATTATACTGACAGTAGGTGGCGCTGTCCCATCAGCTTACATTATACTGACAGTAGGTGGCGCTGTCCCATCAGCTTACATTATACTGACAGTAGGTGGCGCTGTCCCATCGGCTTACATTATACTGACAGTAGGTGGCGCTGTCCCATCAGCTTACATTATACTGACAGTAGGTGGCGCTGTCCCATCAGCTTACATTGTACTGACAGTAGGTGGCGCTGTCCCATCAGCTTACATTATACTGACAGTAGGTGGCGCTGTCCCATCAGCTTACATTATACTGACAGTAGGTGGCGCTGTCCCATCAGGTTACATTGTACTGACAGTAGGTGGCGCTGTCCCATCAGCTTACATTGTACTGACAGTAGGTGGCGCTGTCCCACCAGCTTACATTATACTGACACTAGTTGGCGCTGTCCCCATCAGCTTACATTGTACTGACAGTAGGTGGCGCTGTCCCATCAGGTTACATTATACTGACAGTAGGTGGCGCTGTCCCATCAGCTTACATTATACTGACAGTAGGTGGCGCTGTCCCATCAGGTTACATTATACTGACAGTAGGTGGCGCTGTCCCATCAGCTTACATTGTACTGACAGTAGGTGGCGCTGTCCCATCAGCTTACATTGTACTGACAGTAGGTGGCGCTGTCCCATCAGCTTACATTGTACTGACAGTAGGTGGCGCTGTCCCAACAGCCCAGACTATACCCGGTGTAACAGAATATATACCCCCAGCCCAGACTATACCCGGTGTAACAGAGTATATACCCCCAGCCCAGACTATACCCGGTGTAACAGAGTATATACCCCCAGCCCAGACTATACCCGGTGTAACCCGGAGTATATACCACCATCAGGGCAGTATTGGTGGTACAGTTGTCAGGGGCTCAGACTAAGGGTCCTATTCCACGGGGCGAGGAGGGCCCGATCAACGATGTAAACGAGCGCCGATCTGCTAGATCGCCGCTCGTTTACTGGGCCTATTCCACGGCCACGGCCCGATGATCTTTGAGCGAGGGCTGCAGGGACATCGTTACCGATGTCCTTGCAGCATCATACATTACCTGTCCGGTCTTCTCCGCTCCACCTTCCTCCTCGAGTCCCACGCTCTGGCTTCAGAATGGACTGTCACAGACCACTCAGCCAATCACAGGCAGCGGGGGTCCTGGCCTGGAGGGGGGGCCCGGAGCTGTGGGGAGGGGGGGGCCCGGAGCTGTGGGGAGGGGGAGGGGGAGGGGGGAGGGGGGGAGGGGGGGGCCCAGAGCTGTGAGGGGGAGTAGGAGGCGCCCAGAGCTGTGAGGGGGAGTAGGAGGCGCCCAGAGCTGTGAGGGGGAGTAGGAGGCGCCCAGAGCTGTGAGGGGGAGTGGGAGAGGCCCAGAGCTGTGAGGGGGAGTGGGAGGGGCCCAGAGCTGTGAGGGGGAGTGGGAGGGGCCCAGAGCTGTGAGGGGGAGTGGGAGGGGCCCAGAGCTGTGAGGGGGAGGGGGAGAGGCCCAGAGCTGTGAGGGGGAGGGGGAGAGGCCCAGAGCTGTGAGGGGGAGGGGGAGAGGCCCAGAGCTGTGAGGGGGAGTGGGAGGGGCCCATAGCTGTGAGGGGGAGGGGGAGAGGCCCAGAGCTGTGAGGGGGAGGGGGAGAGGCCCAGAGCTGTGAGGGGGAGGGGGAGAGGCCCAGAGCTGTGAGGGGGAGGGGGAGAGGCCCAGAGCTGTGAGGGGGAGGGGGAGAGGCCCAGAGCTGTGAGGGGGAGGGGGAGAGGCCCAGAGCTGTGAGGAGGAGGGGGAGAGGCCCAGAGCTGTGAGGGGGAGGGGGAGAGGCCCAGAGCTGTGAGGGGGAGGGGGAGAGGCCCAGAGCTGTGAGGGGGAGTAGGAGGCGCCCAGAGCTGTGAGGAGAGAAGCTGAGGACTGCACAGCATGGAGCTTCCCTGCACACACAGGTGCTCACAGTGTGTGGGTTTCTATGTCCATGTAATGTGTGTGCCTATTTAGTGTGTGTCTGTGTGTTAGTATGGTGGATGTAAGTATACAATGTGCATAAGGGTACAAACCCACTTGCCGGATCTGCAGCGAGTCCCCTTGCTGCGGATCCGGCCCCTATTCTTTCAATGGAAGACAAAATCGCAGCAGGGATGTACATCCCTGCTGCGATTTTGTCTGCAGCCCGCCCCATTAACCCCCCGGCCGCCAGACATCATACATTACCAGGTCCCCATTCCTGCTTGCTTCAGGGCTCACGGTGTCTTCACGGCCTGCCCAGCCAATCAGTGTGCTGCGGCGGGGCAGCGCACTGATTGGCCGGGCGGAACGTGCCGGGAGCCGCCGAAGCAAGCAGGAGCCGGGATCAGGTAGCCCCTGCAGCCCCGATAGCCCCCGGCCGCACCCGGCTGTTGGCAATTGTGCGGGCGATCGGGGCTGCAGGGGGGCAGGTAGGATACAGTATACATTACCTGATCCCGGCTCCTGCTTGCTTCGGCGGCTCCCTTCACATCCCGCCCGGCCAATCAGTGCACTGCCCCGCCGCAGCACACTGATTGGCCGGGCGGGCCGTGAAGACACCGGGAGCCCCGAAGCAAGCAGGAACGGGGACCCGGTAATGTATAATGTCTGGAGGCCGGGGGGTTAATGGGGCGGGCTGCAGACAAAATCAAATTTAAAATCAATTCATTGAATTGCGGCCGCAGAAAACTGACATGTCAGTCGTCCCCGGCAACCAATCAGATTCCACCTATCATTTTCCAAAGGGTCTATGAGGAAGGAGAGGTGGAATCTGATTGGTTGCCGGGGGCGACTGAGCCAGTTTCGCTTTACACCATGTTTGATAAATCTCCCTCAGTATATTTAGATGTTATATAACGTTTGTGGGGCAATGGAATAGTTTAATATGAATTTTGGCTGGAGTTCCCCTTTAATTCAAATGACAGTACTTCTTAAAGGAGAAGTCCGGCCAAAACAATTTTTTAATATGTTATTACTTACGGAAAGTTAGACAAATTTCTAATGTACATTAATTATGGGAAATGCTCATTTAGGGCTATAATTTAGTAGATCAGGGAGACTTCAGATTCTCTAAAAAAAGATGACGTCACAAACTGGAGGTGTAATTACAATGGATCGCCAGCAGGGGCGCACTATATATAGAAGTCAATGAGTACCATTGACTTCTATATATAGTGCGCCCCTGCTGGACACTCCATTGGAATTACAATGGATGTGTATGTAAATGTAATATACAGTGTTTTTGATTGAATACATTTATGGAATACTTTGGGGAGCAAGTGTAATCAATCAGTACAGTAACCCGCCGTACCGCTGCCCGCCTGCCGCTCTGGACTAGACTCAACTACTACTCTCATGGTGATGGGAGAATAGTAGCTGGGTTATATCACCGCTGCTGCTGATGGGCGCAGGGGAGCCGCTCATCACTGTGCAGCTATCATCCCCCTCCTCCTCCTCCAGCCAAACTTTACACCGACTATGTGATGGCTGACTCCCCGTCCGGCCACCGCTCTCCGATAACACATGCCGGCTCCCGATGCTTCCTGGTGTCCCTGGCCGGCATGTGTGATCGGAGAGCGGCGCCGGGCGGGGATTCAGCCATCACATAGTCGGTGTAAAGTTTGGCTGGAGGAGGAGGAGGGGGGAGCGGAGGGGGATGATAGCTGCACAGTGATGAGCGGCTCCCCTGCGCCCATCAGCAGCAGCGGTGATATAACCCAGCTACTATTCTCCCATCACCATGAGAGTAGTAGTTGAGTCTAGTCCAGAGCGGCAGGCGGGCAGCGGTACGGCAGGTTACTGTACTGATTGATTACACTTGCTCCCCAAAGTATTCCATAAATGTATTCAATCAAAAACACTGTATACTGTATTACATTTACATACAAATCCATTGTAATTACAATGGTGTCCAGCAGGGGCGCACTATATATAGAAGTCATACTTATTGACTTCTAAATATAGTGCGCCCCTGCTGGACACTCCATTGTAATTACACCCCCGATTCGTGACGTCATCTTTTTTTTTTTTTTTTAGAGAATCTGAAGTCTCCCTGATCTACTAAATTAAGGGAATGGCCCTATATGTGCATTTCCCATAATTAATGTACATTAGAAATTTGTCTAACTTTCCATAAGTAATATATAAAAAAATAGTTTGGGCCAGAGTTGTCCTTTAAAGGGTGCCTGCCACAAAGTTAATGTCTCCGGAGTGGCGTGCAGACGTGGCTGCTGCTGGGAGATCGAGCAACATGTTTTTATTTTAATTATTAGGAATCATGCATGGAAAAAGGCCGTATCCAAAGCTTCTGTGTCTGCACGCCACTCCAAAGACATCAGTTAAGGATACAGCGCAATTTTTTGGGATTGGTTCTGCTAATAGGGGGCCCTGATACTTTGGATGTATAGCAGCCCTGTACCCCCAGCCCAGACTATACCCCGGTGTATATTTCGGCCTAGGCCAATTCCTCCCCCCTCAAGTCATTTTATACCCCCATAATCCTCCTGTTGCTGTCTCACCAAGCTGCAGCCTATTGTCCTGTAGCCCATTATAGGCTTGTGCAGGTCTGTATTGTCCCTGGTGCCCTTATACAGCTCTTAGGTCTTGGCCATGAGGCAGAGGTTACAGTGTAGTCAGCGTGTGGATGGGTTATTATTATACAGGTAACAAGATGAAACAGGACTAGGAGGAGCTTCTTATAGAGACACTTACGGCCCTTTTACACAGACAGATTATCTGACAGATTATTGAAGCCAAAGCCAGGGATGGATTTGAAAAGAGCAGAAATCTCAGTATTTCCTTTATTACCTGTTCTGTTTATAGTCTTTCTGGCTTTGACTTCAATAATCTGTTAGATAAATACAGTATGTCCGTGTAAAACCAGCTCTGTGAGAGATGGAGCGCTTGCTGCTGGTCGGCGACTAAATCCTTATTCCCTGTAATAAAATGGTGTCTAAGGGTAGCTTCACACGTATCGGATCTGCAGCGGATTTCACATTGCGAGTTTGCAGTGAAATCCGCTGCGTATCGATGTAGTGAGCCGGCCCCTTTAACCCCCCGCTGCCCGCAGCATACATTACCTGCTCGGCACTGCGGCTGCACGTGAGGCTTCCCATCAGCCAATCAGTGCTGCCGAGCACTGATTGGCTGACTGAAATCCGCTGCCAATCCGGTACGTGTGAAGCTATCCTACATCTTTATACGCTAGCGTGTGATTATGTGGATGACACAGATCTATGGAGGGCTCGGCTCTCGGCCGCTGGGGGTCCGGGGGGGCTCAGACCACAAGGTGCCCTTCAGTGTTTGTTACAATCCCCAGAACAGATGTAACACAGCAGCCGCCTCCGGATTAAATCCCCTGAAGTCAACAACAGGGCCGGATTATAGAGGCTGAAAATCCCAATTACACTGCGGATAAAGCCGGGCGGGAGCGGAGGATTGTGGGATGCCCCCCCCCCCCCTCCAGCACTAGGACCATCACACAACATACAACTTCCAGGACTCCGGAGCTGTAATCACCATTTATTATACAGCACACACAGGCGACCTTTCAGGGGTAACAGAGAGCTGAGTGATACTCCGTTTTATACAGCGTATCTCAGCCCTACCTACAGCGCCCCCTCCTGGCAGTGACCATGGGTAATACAGGGGGCAGCAGGGGTAGTGCAGGATAGCGCCCCCACCTGGTAGTGACCTGTCTATGAGGACACATCCCCCCCCCCCCCCCGTCCTGTTACAGTGTATCAGTCTATGAGGACACATCCCCCCCCGTCCTGTTACAGTGTATCAGTCTATGAGGACACATCCCCCCCCGTCCTGTTACAGTGTATCAGTCTATGAGGACACATCCCCCCCCGTCCTGTTACAGTGTATCAGTCTATGAGGACACATCCCCCCCCCCCCGTCCTGTTACAGTGTATCAGTCTATGAGGACACATCCCCCCCGTCCTGTTACAGTGTATCAGTCTATGAGGACACATCCCCCCCCGTCCTGTTACAGTGTATCAGTCTATGAGGACACATCCTCCCCCCCCTGTCCTGTTACAGTGTATCAGTCTATGAGGACACATCCCCCCCCCTGTCCTGTTACAGTGTATCAGTCTATGAGGACACCCCCCCCCCGTCCTTTTACAGTGTATCAGTCTATGAGGACACCCCCCCCCCTGTCCTGTTACAGTGTATCAGTCTATGAGGACACATCCTCCCCCGTCCTGTTACAGTGTATCAGTCTATGAGGACACCCCCCCCCCCGTCCTGTTACAGTGTATCAGTCTATGAGGACACCCCCCCCCCTGTCCTGTTACAGTGTATCAGTCTATGAGGACACCCCCCCCCCTGTCCTGTTACAGTGTATCAGTCTATGAGGACACCCCCCCCCGTCCTGTTACAGTGTATCAGTCTATGAGGACCCCCCCCCGTCCTGTTACAGTGTATCAGTCTGAGGACACATCCCCCCCCCTGTCCTGTTACAGTGTATCAGTCTATGAGGACACCCCCCCCGTCCTGTTACAGTGTATCAGTCTATGAGGACACCCCCCCCCGTCCTGTTAGTGTATCAGTCTATGAGGACCCCCCCCCCGTCCTGTTACAGTGTATCAGTCTATGAGGACACATCCCCCCCCCCGTCCTGTTACAGTGTATCAGTCTATGAGGACACCCCCCCCCCGTCCTGTTACAGTGTATCAGTCTATGAGGACACATCCCCCCCCCGTCCTGTTACAGTGTATCAGTCTATGAGGACACATCCCCCGTCCTGTTACAGTGTATCAGTCTATGAGGACACCCCCCCCCCCGTCCTGTTACAGTGTATCAGTCTATGAGGACCCCCCCCCCCCCGTCCTGTTACAGTGTATCAGTCTATGAGGACACATCCCCCCCCCCCGTCCTGTTACAGTGTATCAGTCTATGAGGACACCCCCCCCGTCCTGTTACAGTGTATCAGTCTATGAGGACACATCCCCCGTCCTGTTACAGTGTATCAGTCTATGAGGACACCCCCCCCCGTCCTGTTACAGTGTATCAGTCTATGAGGACCCCCCCCCCGTCCTGTTACAGTGTATCAGTCTATGAGGACACATCCCCCCCCCCTGTCCTGTTACAGTGTATCAGTCTATGAGGACCCCCCCCCCGTCCTGTTACAGTGTATCAGTCTATGAGGACACCCCCCCCCCCGTCCTGTTACAGTGTATCAGTCTATGAGGACACATCCCCCCCCCCCTGTCCTGTTACAGTGTATCAGTCTATGAGGACCCCCCCCCCCCGTCCTGTTACAGTGTATCAGTCTATGAGGACACATCCCCCCCCCGTCCTGTTACAGTGTATCAGTCTATGAGGACACACCCCCCCCGTCCTGTTACAGTGTATCAGTCTATGAGGACACATCCCCCCCCCGTCCTGTTACAGTGTATCAGTCTATGAGGACCCCCCCCCCTGTCCTGTTACAGTGTATCAGTCTATGAGGACACCCCCCCCCCGTCCTGTTACAGTGTATCAGTCTATGAGGACACCCCCCCCGTCCTGTTACAGTGTATCAGTCTATGAGGACACCCCCCCCCCGTCCTGTTACAGTGTATCAGTCTATGAGGACCCCCCCTGTCCTGTTACAGTGTATCAGTCTATGAGGACACCCCCCCCCCCCCGTCCTGTTACAGTGTATCAGTCTATGAGGACCCCCCCCCCCTGTCCTGTTACAGTGTATCAGTCTATGAGGACCCCCCCTGTCCTGTTACAGTGTATCAGTCTATGAGGACCCCCCCTGTCCTGTTACAGTGTATCAGTCTATGAGGACACCCCCCCCCCCGTCCTGTTACAGTGTATCAGTCTATGAGGACACCCCCCCCCTTCCTGTTACAGTGTATCAGTCTATGAGGACCCCCCCTGTCCTGTTACAGTGTATCAGTCTATGAGGACACATCCCCCCTGTCCTGTTACAGTGTATCAGTCTATGAGGACACCCCCCCCTGTCCTGTTACAGTGTATCAGTCTATGAGGACACCCCCCCCTGTCCTGTTACAGTGCATCAGTCTATGAGGACACATCCCCCCCCCCCCCGTCCTGTTACAGTGCATCAGTCTATGAGGACACATCCCCCCCCCGTCCTGTTACAGTGTATCAGTCTATGAGGACACATCCCCCCCCCCGTCCTGTTATCGTGTATCAGTCTATGAGTACACATCCTCCCCCCCGTCCTGTTACAGTGTATCAGTCTATGAGGACACATCCCCCCCCCGTCCTGTTACAGTGTATCAGTCTATGAGGACACATCCCCCCCCCCGTCCTGTTACAGTGTATCAGTCTATGAGGACACATCCTCCCCCCGTCCTGTTACAGTGTATCAGTCTATGAGGACACCCCCCCCCCGTCCTGTTACAGTGTATCAGTCTATGAGGACACCCCCCCCCGTCCTGTTACAGTGTATCAGTCTATGAGGACACATCCCCCCCCCCGTCCTGTTACAGTGTATCAGTCTATGAGGACACCCCCCCCCCGTCCTGTTACAGTGTATCAGTCTATGAGGACACATCCCCCCCCCCCGTCCTGTTATAGTGTATCAGTCTATGAGGACACCCCCCCCTGTCCTGTTACAGTGTATCAGTCTATGAGGACACCCCCCCCCCCGTCCTGTTACAGTGTATCAGTCTATGAGGACACATCCCCCGCTCTCCTGTATTTCGGGGGGGGGGGTCCTGTTATTTATTGGGGTGACATCACTGACAGCTGACACAGCGATTCCATAAGGACACAATCTGTAGAACAATACCCAGTGGCCCCCAATGGCTCCAGGGCCCCGGACACAATGTGCTGAGTGTCAGTGCGGATCGGGCCCCTGCGGAGCGGCATCCTGGCCTCCAGCCAGGGGGGACAATAGCCGGGACAATAGTAGGGACAATAGCCGGGACAATAGTAGGGACAATAGCCGGGACAATGCTGCCAGGACTCCTCCGCCATCTCCTCATATTTACTGCTGGATAGAAGTTTCCTGATGTGAGAAGAAGAAAAGTTCGGGAGCAGTGATGGAGGAGGGAGCCGGCACAGGGCAAATCAGCGCCCCCAACTGGCAGCTCCTCAGATGTCACAGGACTACAACTCCCATCATGCCCAACAGCCCCCGACTGCACCATCCTCTATACAGGACTACAACTCCCATCATGCCCAACAGCCCCCGACTGCACCATCCTCTATACAGGACTACAACTCCCATCATGCCCAACAACCTCCGATTACACCATCCACTATACAGGACTACAACTCCCATCATGCCCAACAGCCCCCCAACTGCACCATCCTCTATACAGGACTACAACTCCCATCATGCCCAACAACCTCCGACTACACCATCCACTATACAGGACTACAACTCCCATCATGCCCAACAGCCCCCGACTGCACCATCCTCTATACAGGACTACAACTCCCATGATATTAGTTATAGTTCAGCAACAGCTTAGAAGCCACAGGTTGTAGTACACTGATACAGAGGATGCTTCGTCCATTAGGGCATGATGGGAGTTGTAGTTGTAGCAGGTGGATCACTTCCCTTCTGTAGAATAAGTAACTGAGGAAGGAAGGGAGTCCCCGAAACGCGTAAAAACCTGTCAGCAGCCGCGACAGAAGCGAAACAAGAAAACAATGTATCAGCCGCCCATGAGACGTGCCGCCATAGAGAGAAACTCTGCTGCCGTCCAGGAGATCTCTGTGTCAGCAGAACACCCTGCTGGGCATTGTAGTGACGGCCACCCTGACCAGCTCCCATATTAGACGTCTCATCCCGTGTGATACCCTGTGCTGAGCTGTGGTATCTAATCCCATCCTGTGTGATACCCCGTGCTGAGCTGTGGTATCTAATCCCATCCTGTGTGATACCCCGTGCTGAGCTGTGGTATCTAATCCAATCCTGTGTGATACCCCGTGCTGAGCTGTGGTATCTAATCCCATCCTGTGTGATACCCCGTGCTGAGCAGTGGTATCTAATCCCATCCTGTGTGATACCCCGTGCTGAGCAGTGTATCTCAGTCTCCCGGTGAGGACGGAGTTAACAGTCTCTTGCGGTTTCGCACTCTCCTCACATCCAGATGGCCGCCGCACAGGTGACGGATTGGTGTGAACGTCGCCTCCGCCTGAGCTCCACAAACAACAACCTCCTGCCTGTAACCTGCCCAAACTAACAAGTGTGTGATACGCCTCAGGCTTGTGTATCTAAGCTGTGAAAAGTGTGTGACCTGTTTACTTCTCAAACAAAGGGTTAAGCTGCGAGTAAACAGACAGCGCTGGCGCCCTGGTGTGAGAACGGCGATGGCGGTCACCTCCGGCCACAGGCAGTATGGCCGCCACTCTGTCAGAGATGTGACTGGGAGCTCTGGGAGCCGCTCCACCGGGCCGCACAGGGTCCGCCAGACTCCCCCCCCCCCCCCCCCATACACACACACACTGCCCATAACACGGGGGTCTCTCTGGCGGGGGTCTCTCTGGCAGGGGTCTCTCTGATGTCTCTCTGGCAGGGGTCTCTCTGGCAGGGGTCTCTCTGATGTCTCTCTGGCAGGGGTCTCTCTGATGGGGTCTCTCTGATGTCTCTCTGGCAGGGGTCTCTCTGATGTCTCTCTGGCAGGGGTCTCTCTGGCAGGGGTCTCTCTGATGTCTCTCTGGCAGGGGTCTCTCTGATGTCTCTCTGGCAGGGGTCTCTCTGATGTCTCTCTGGTGGGGTCTCTCTGGTGGGGTCTCTCTGGCGGGGGTCTCTCTGGTGGGGTCTCTCTGATGTCTCTCTGGTGGGGGTCTCTCTGATGTCTCTCTGGCGGGGGTCTCTCTGATGTCTCTCTGGCGGGGGTCTCTCTGATGTCTCTCTGGCGGGGGTCTCTCTGATGTCTCTCTGGCGGGGGTCTCTCTGATGTCTCTCTGGCGGGGGTGTCTCTGATGTCTCTCTGGCGGGGGTCTCTCTGATGTCTCTCTGGCGGGGGTCTCTCTGATGTTTCTCTGGCGGGGGTCTCTCTGATGTCTCTCTTGCAGGGGTTTCTCTGATGTCTCTCTGGCGGGGGTCTCTGATGTCTCTCTGGCGGGGGTGTCTCTGATGTCTCTCTGGCGGGGGTCTCTCTGATGTCTCTCTGGCGGGGGTCTCTCTGATGTCTCTCTGGCGGGGGTCTCTCTGATGTCTCTCTGGCGGGGGTCTCTCTGATGTCTCTCTGGCGGGGGTCTCTCTGATGTCTCTCTGGCGGGGGTCTCTCTGATGTCTCTCTTGCAGGGGTTTCTCTGATGTCTCTCTGGCGGGGGTCTCTGATGTCTCTCTGGCAGGGGTCTCTCTGGCAGAGGTCTCTCTGATGTCTCTCTGGCAGGGGTCTCTCTGATGTCTCTCTGGCGGGGGTGTCTCTGATGTCTCTCTGGCGGGGGTCTCTCTGATGTCTCTCTGGCGGGGGTGTCTCTGATGTCTCTCTGGCGGGGGTCTCTCTGATGTCTCTCTGAGCCCCAATACATACAGCAGTTCCCTTATAACCCTCCTGCCACCATACAGAGATTACATATTGCTCAAAACTCAAAAATTCAAAACTGCTCTGAACAAAACAGGAAGATATCACCAATGATTCCATTACATAATACTGCCACACCATGATCATTATCACTACAGCCCTATAACTGTGCAGTTACATCCATTTACTCACAAGGGGGGTCTTCTCTGATCAGAGTCTGTCACCTTTTCTCTCTCTCTATCCAGCGTGGGCCATCATGATGTCTCCCCTGGCTGTGATTCCTCTCTCCGGAGAAACATTTTAGGCTCCAACACATACAGTAGTTACCCCCCTCTGTACCCCTATATAGTAGTTACACCCCTCTGTGCCCCTATATAGTAGTTACCCCCCCTCTGTGCCCCTATATAGTAGTTACACCCCTCTGTGCCCCTATATAGTAGTTACCCCCCCTCTGTGCCCCTATATAGTAGTTACACCCCTCTGTGCCCCTATATAGTAGTTACCCCCCCTCTGTGCCCCTATATAGTAGTTACCCCCCCTCTGTGCCCCCATATAGTAGTTACACCCCTCTGTGCCCCCATATAGTAGTTACACCCCTCTGTGCCCCTATATAGTAGTTACCCCCCCTCTGTGCCCCCATATAGTAGTTACACCCCTCTGTGCCCCCATATAGTAGTTACACCCCTCTGTGCCCCCATAGTTTTAAGGTGTCCCTGTGTCCCAGTTTAGTAGTAAGGCCCCTCTGTGCAGCTCCAATATAGTATAGACTGCTGTGTGCGGCCCCCAGTAGTATATAGATCCCCTGTGTGCTGCTCCCAATTATATATAGACCCCCTGTGTGGTCCCCCAGAAGTGTATAGACCCCCGTTTGCTGCCACAATTATATACAGACCCCCTGTGTGCTCCCCCAGAAGTATATAGACCCCCTGTGTGCTGCCCCATTTGTATACAGACCCCCTGTGTGCTCCCCCAGAAGTATATAGACCCTTGTTTGCTGCAACAATTATATATAGACCTAGGGCTGGGCGATATGGCCTAAAATTTATATCACGATATAATTTGATGCATGCACGATATAACGATATATCACGATATGTAAAATTTTTTTTGTGTGTATACTCACCCCCCCCCTTGCCAGTCATCAGCCTTCCCCTGTGCCAGTGATCAGCCCTCCCCTATGCCTTCAGCCCCCTTTGTGCCAGTTATCACCCCCCTTGCCAGTCATCAGCCTTCCCCTGTGCCATCAGCCCCCCTTGCGCCAGTCATCAGCCCCCCTTGCCAGTCATCAGCCTTCCCCTGTGCCATCAGCCCACCCTGTGCCAGTCATCAGCCCTCCCTCGTGCCAGTTATCACCCGCCTTGCCAGTCATCAGCCCCCCATTGCCAGTCATCAGCCCCCCGTTGCCAGTCATCAGCCCCCCGTTGCCAGTCATCAGCCCCCCCTTGCCAATCATCAGCCCCCCCTTGCCAGTCATCAGCCCCCCCCCCAGTGCCAGTCATCTCCCCCTCAGTTTTCCAGCCATTTCATGTGCCAGCCATCATGTCCCCCCAGCCAGGGCCATCATCAGCCCCATGCCAAGCCATCTGCCGCCCCCGACCCCTCTGCTACTTACCTTTCCTGCAGGGCTGGCTGATGGAGTCCGCGAGGCGAGACGGGCCGCGTCTTCTTCCCAGCATGCACTGGGAGACCTGACGTCACACGCATCAGCGCGCTAGCGCGCTGACGATGCGTGAACGGAAGGCCCTGCAGCGCGGTACCACGGAGCGGTAAGTGAGAAGCTTATTCACTACCGCTCCATGGTATATCGCGATATGACGATATGCCAAAAATCCATATCGTCAACCGAATTGATGACGATATTTTGGCATATCGTTTATATCGCCCAGCCCTATATAGACCCCCTGTGTGCTCCACCAGAAGTATATAGACCCCCGTTTGCTGCCACAATTATATATAGACCCCCTGTGTGCTCCCCAAGAAGTATTTAGACCCCCGTTTGCTGCCGCAATTTATATATAGACCCCCTGTGTGCTCCCCCAGTTATATATAGACCCCCTGTGTGCTGCCCCAGTTGTATATAGACCCCCTGTGTGCTGCCCCAGAAGTATATAGACCCCCGTTTGCTGCAACAATTATATATAGACCCCCTGTGTGCTCCACCAGAAGTATATAGACCCCCGTTTGCTGCCACAATTATATACAGACCCCCTGTGTGCTCCCCCAGAAGTATATAGACCCCCGTTTGCTGCAACAATTATATATAGACCCCCTGTGTGCTCCCCCAGAAGTATATAGACCCCCGTTTGCTGCCACAATTATATATAGACCCCCTGTGTGCTCCCCAAGAAGTATTTAGACCCCCGTTTGCTGCCGCAATTTATATGTAGACCCCCTGTGTGCTCCCCCAGTTATATATAGACCCCCTGTGTGCTGCCCCAGTTGTATATAGACCTCCTGTGTGCTCCCCCAGTTGTATATAGACCCCCTGTGTGCTGCCCCAGTTGTATATAGACCCCCTGTGTGCTGCCCCAGTTGTATATAGACCCCCTGTGTGCTGCCCCAGTTGTATATAGACCCCCTGTGTGCTGCCCCAGTTGTATATAGACCCCCTGTGTGCTGCCCCAGTTGTATATAGACCCCCTGTGTGCTGCCCCAGTTGTATATAGACCCCCTGTGTGCTGCCCCAGTTGTATATAGACCCCCTGTGTGCTGCCCCAGTTGTATATAGACCCCCTGTGTGCTGTCCCAGTAGTATATAGATCCCCTGAGTGCTGCCCCATTTGTATATAGACCCCCTGTGTGCTGCCCCAGTTGTATATAGACCCCCTGTGTGCTGCCCCAGTTGTATATAGACCCCCTGTGTGCTGCCCCAGTTGTATATAGACCCCCGTTTGCTGCCGCAATTATATATAGACCCCCTGTGTGCTCCCCCAGAAGTATATAGACCCCCGTTTGCTGCCGCAATTATATATAGACCCCCTGTGTGCTCTAGCCCTTTCCTAAACAACCAAACTTTAACTAAAGAAAAAGAAACACAGTATATTAACCTGGGCAGCGAGCTCTCTCTTCCCTGCACTGTTCGGCGCTCCAGTGACGTCACTCAAGCACCGATACCGCAAGGGGAGCGCGGCCTCTAGTGACAGCAGACGCAAAACGCTGCCTGTGGCCACAAGAGTGGCTGGCAGGGAGGGAGCCAATGGCCCCCTCTCGGTCTGTGCTGCTGTATGTAACTATGAGCGCTCGTTATAAGTTCTCATAGTTACAGTGCAGGGCGGGTGAGAGGGGGGCAGGATGGATGGGTAAGTAAATTAATTACTGTCATTTTGCGCCCTAGGCCATCGCCTACCTCTGCCTACTCTTTGGCCCTGGGTGTCTGTGATGTCTCTTTGATGGGTATCTGTGATATCTCTCTGGCAGGGGTCTCTCTGATATCTCTCTGGCAGGGGTCTCTCTGATATCTCTCTGGCAGGGGTCTCTCTGATGTCTCTCTGGCAGGGGTCTCTCTGATGTCTCTCTGGCAGGGGTCTCTCTGATGTCTCTCTGGCAGGGGTCTCTCTGATGTCTCTCTGGCAGGGGTCTCTGATGTCTCTCTGGCAGTGGTCTCTGATGTCTCTCTGGCAGGGGTCTCTCTGATGTCTCTCTGGCAGGGGTCTCTGATGTCTCTCTGGCAGTGGTCTCTGATGTCTCTCTGGCAGGGGTCTCTCTGATGTCTCTCTGGCAGGGTCTCTCTGATGTCTCTCTGGCAGGGTCTCTCTGATGTCTCTCTGGCGGGTGTCTGTGAAGTCTCTCTGGCGGGTGTCTGTGAAGTCTCTCTGGCGGGTGTCTGTGAAGTCTCTCTGGCGGGTGTCTGTGAAGTCTCTCTGGCGGGTGTCTGTGAAGTCTCTCTGGCGGGTGTCTGTGAAGTCTCTCTGGCGGGTGTCTGTGAAGTCTCTCTGGCGGGTGTCTGTGAAGTCTCTCTGGCGGGTGTCTGTGATGTCTCTGTGGCGGGGGTCTGTGATGTCTCTGTGGCGGGGGTCTGTGATGTCTCTGTGGCGGGGGTCTTCGCTGCCCGCGTGTAGAGCGCCCTCATAGCCTTCTCTCTAATGAATTGAGTGCATAAGGGCATTTATCTGAGGTGCGATGCTCTGCATGCCCTGACCTCTTAGGAGACACGGGGCCAAATGTATAGGTGACCATGCTGTGTGCTCAGGCACCTTCCAGCTTGCCAGGCCATGCTGGGAGTTGTAGTTATACAGCAGCTTGCCAGGCCATGCTGGGAGTTGTAGTTATACAGCAGCTTGCCAGGCCATGCTGGGAGTTGTAGTTATACAGCAGCTTGCCAGGCCATGCTGGGAGTTGTAGTTATACAGCAGCTTGTCAGGCCATGCTGGGAGTTGTAGTTATACAGCAGCTTGCCAGGCCATGCTGGGAGTTGTAGTTATACAGCAGCTTGCCAGGCCATGCTGGGAGTTGTAGTTATACAGCAGCTTGCCAGGCCATGCTGGGAGTTGTAGTTATACAGCAGCTTGTCAGGCCATGCTGGGAGTTGTAGTTTTGCAGCAGGTTGGGCAGGCCATGCTGGGAGTTGTAGTTTTGCAGCAGGTTGGGCAGGCCATGCTGGGAGTTGTAGTTTTGCAGCAGGTTGGGCAGGATATGTTGGGAGTTGTAGTTTTGCTGCAGCTTGTCAGGCCATGCTGGGAGTTGTAGTTTTGCAGCAGGTTGGGCAGGCCATGCTGGGAGTTGTAGTTTTGCAGCAGGTTGGGCAGGATATGTTGGGAGTTGTAGTACTGTAGTGATAGTTTTCCCCCTCCCCCATCTCCATGGCGGCACTGGCACTGCCCGCTCATCCTGGCGTCTCCTCTCCGGCGCTGAGTGAAGCTGGCAGGACTGATGAACACGTCTGACCCGATGAGGAAAGTTGTATGATGGAGACCGGACAGAAGTGATAGGAGGCTGCGGGGGAGGGGAGGCTGGACGGGGGTCCGGACATCAGAGCCTGGAGTCACTGACACATCCGCATAATGTCCTCCCTCTAGGAAAGGCTGCGACCAGAGAATAATCCGGCCAGACAAGGCTGAGAGTCAGCCGGAGGGGCTGCGGGGGTCCGCCACACCACACTGTGCTATAGAGGGGGTCCGCCACACCACACTGTGCTATAGAGGGGGTCCGCCACACCACACTGTGCTATAGAGGGGGTCCGCCACACCACACTGTGCTATAGAGGGGGTCCGCCACACCACACTGTGCTATAGAGGGGGTCCGCCACACCACACTGGGCTATAGAGGGGGTCCGCCACACCACACTGTGCTATAGAGGGGGTCCGCCACACCACACTGTGCTATAGAGGGGGTCCGCCACACCACACTGTGCTATAGAGGGGGTCCGCCACACCACACTGTGCTATAGAGGGGGTCCGCCACACCACACTGTGCTATAGAGGGGGTCCGCCACACCACACTGGGCTATAGAGGGGGTCCGCCACACCACACTGGGCTATAGAGGGGGTCCGCCACACCACACTGTGCTATAGAGGGGGTCCGCCACACCACACTGTGCTATAGAGGGGGTCCGCCACACCACACTGTGCTATAGAGGGGGTCCGCCACACCACACTGTGCTATAGAGGGGGTCCGCCACACCACACTGTGCTATAGAGGGGGTCCGCCACACCACACTGTGCTATAGAGGGGGTCCGCCACACCACACTGTGCTATAGAGGGGGTCCGCCACACCACACTGGGCTATAGAGGGGGTCCGACACACCACACTGTGCTATAGAGGGGGTCCGCCCCACCACACTGTGCTATAGAGGGGGTCCGCCACACCACACTGTGCTATAGAGGGGGTCCGCCACACCACACTGGGCTATAGAGGACCTGCTATATACACATCAGGAGGGTATCTGCTATATACGGGCAGCAGTGTAAGGCTGGGTTCACACTATGTATATTTCAGGCAGTATTTGGTCCTCATAGCAACCAAAACCAGGAGTGGATTGAAAACACAGAAAGGCTCTGGTCACACAATGGTGTAACTGAGTGGATGGCCGTCATATAACGGTAAATAACGGCCATTATTTCAATATAACGGCCGTTGTTTTAAAATAACAGCAAATATTTGCCATTAAATGGCGGCCATCCACTCAATTTCACCATTATGTGATCAGAGCCTTTCTGTGTTTTCAATCCACTCCTGGTTATGGTTGCTATACAGCCTCAAATATACGTAGTGTGAACATAGCCTAAAGCTGTATACGGTCTGCGGCAGGATGGATGTCATAGTTCGGACATGCAGGGGTTAATGTAGTAATGAACCCTGCAGGACACGTGGGAGAGCTGCCACATGTTTGGTCCGGGCGATGACAAGGTGGTGGGGGCTGACAATAGTCATGGGGGGGGGCTGACAATAGTGAGGGGGGTGGGGTGGGGGGTGGCCTCGCTCTGTCCCCCCCCCCCCCCCCCCCCTCATGTGAATGCGGCAGCAGCAGGTTCCGTTCCCAGCGCCTCTGCAGACTATGGGAATTCCTGCAGCCTGGGCGGGCGGGGGGATCAGGCAGCTGGCGGCAGGTGGGCAGCCGGTGTGATGCTGAGCAGGTTGTCTGATTCTCACAGAACAAACACCAGGGTGGAAAAACATGGAAGAAAATATGGACTCTGAGAGGGGAATCAATGAGAGACCACCGTGTACACCACCACAGTATAGGGATCAGCATCTATAGAGACCACCGTGTACACCACCACAGTATAGGGATCAGCATCTATAGAGACCACCGTGTACACCACCACAGTATAGGGATCAGCATCTATAGAGGGATCAGTGTACACCACCACAGTATAGGGATCAGCATCTATAGAGACCACCGTGTACACCACCACAGTATAGGGATCAGCATCTATAGAGGGATCAGTGTACACCACCACAGTATAGGGATCAGCATCTATAGAGACCACCGTGTACACCACCACAGTATAGGGATCAGCATCTGTAGAGACCACCGTGTACACCACCACAGTATAGGGATCAGCATCTATAGAGACCACCGTGTACACCACCACAGTATAGGGATCAGCATCTATAGAGACCACCGTGTACACCACCACAGTATAGGGATCAGCATCTATAGAGACCACCGTGTACACCACCACAGTATAGGGATCAGCATCTATAGAGACCACAGTGTACACCACCACAGTATAGGGATCAGCATCTATAGAGGGATCAGTGTACACCACCACAGTATAGGGATCAGCATCTATAGAGACCACCGTGTACACCACCACAGTATAGGGATCAGCATCTATAGAGACCACCGTGTACACCACCACAGTATAGGGATCAGCATCTATAGAGACCACCGTGTACACCACCACAGTATAGGGATCAGCATCTATAGAGACCACCGTGTACACCACCACAGCATAGGGATCAGCATCTATAGAGACCACCGTGTACACCACCACAGTATAGGGATCAGCATCTATAGAGACCACCGTGTACACCACCACAGTATAGGGATCAGCATCTATAGAGACCACCGTGTACACCACCACAGTATAGGGATCAGCATCTATAGAGACCACCGTGTACACCACCACAGTATAGGGATCAGCATCTATAGAGGGATCAGTGTACACCACCACAGTATAGGGATCAGCATCTATAGAGACCACCGTGTACACCACCACAATATAGGGATCAGCATCTATAGAGACCACCGTGTACACCACCACAGTATAGGGATCAGCATCTATAGAGACCACCGTGTACACCACCACAGTATAGGGATCAGCATCTATAGAGACCACCGTGTACACCACCACAGTATAGGGATCAGCATCTATAGAGACCACCGTGTACACCACCACAGTATAGGGATCAGCATCTATAGAGACCACCGTGTACACCACCACAGTATAGGGATCAGCATCTATAGAGACCACCGTGTACACCACCACAGTATAGGGATCAGCATCTATAGAGGGATCAGTGTACACCACCACAGTATAGGGATCAGCATCTATAGAGACCACCGTGTACACCACCACAGTATAGGGATCAGCATCTATAGAGACCACCGTGTACACCACCACAGTATAGGGATCAGCATCTATAGAGACCACCGTGTACACCACCACAGTATAGGGATCAGCATCTATAGAGACCACCGTGTACACCACCACAGTATAGGGATCAGCATCTATAGAGACCACAGTGTACACCACCACAGTATAGGGATCAGCATCTATAGAGGGATCAGTGTACACCACCACAGTATAGGGATCAGCATCTATAGAGACCACCGTGTACACCACCACAGTATAGGGATCAGTATCTATAGAGACCACCGTGTACATCACCACAGTATAGGGATCAGCATCTATAGAGACCACCGTGTACACCACCACAGCATAGGGATCAGCATCTATAGAGACCACCGTGTACACCACCACAGTATAGGGATCAGCATCTATAGAGGGATCAGTGTACACCACCACAGTATAGGGATCAGCATCTATAGAGACCACCGTGTACACCACCACAGTATAGGGATCAGCATCTATAGAGACCACCGTGTACACCACCACAGTATAGGGATCAGCATCTATAGAGACCACCGTGTACACCACCACAGTATAGGGATCAGCATCTATAGAGACCACCGTGTACACCACCACAGTATAGGGATCAGCATCTATAGAGTCCACAGTGTACACCACCACAGTATAGGGATCAGCATCTATAGAGACCACCGTGTACACCACCACAGTATAGGGATCAGCATCTATAGAGACCACCGTGTACACCACCACAGCATAGGGATCAGCATCTATAGAGACCACCGTGTACACCACCACAGTATAGGGATCAGCATCTATAGAGGGATCAGTGTACACCACCACAGTATAGGGATCAGCATCTATAGAGACCACCGTGTACACCACCACAGTATAGGGATCAGCATCTATAGAGACCACCGTGTACACCACCACAGTATAGGGATCAGCATCTATAGAGACCACCGTGTACACCACCACAGTATAGGGATCAGCATCTATAGAGGGATCAGTGTACACCACCACAGCATAGGGATCAGCATCTATAGAGAAAACCGTGTACACCACCACAGTATAGGGATCAGCATCTATAGAGGGATCAGTGTACACCACCACAGCATAGGGATCAGCATCTATAGAGACCACCGTGTACACCACCACAGTATAGGGATCAGCATCTATAGAGACCACCGTGTACACCACCACAGTATAGGGATCAGCATCTATAGAGACCACCGTGTACACCACCACAGTATAGGGATCAGCATCTATAGAGACCACCGTGTACACCACCACAGTATAGGGATCAGCATCTATAGAGGGATCAGTGTACACCACCACAGTATAGGGATCAGCATCTATAGAGACCACCGTGTACACCACCACAATATAGGGATCAGCATCTATAGAGACCACCGTGTACACCACCACAGTATAGGGATCAGCATCTATAGAGGGATCAGTGTACACCACCACAGTATAGGGATCAGCATCTATAGAGACCACCGTGTACACCACCACAGTATAGGGATCAGCATCTATAGAGACCACCGTGTACACCACCACAGTATAGGGATCAGCATCTATAGAGACCACCGTGTACACCACCACAGTATAGGGATCAGCATCTATAGAGGGATCAGTGTACACCACCACAGTATAGGGATCAGCATCTATAGAGACCACCGTGTACACCACCACAGTATAGGGATCAGCATCTATAGACGTGTTCCGGCCTCCATAGGAATCTGCTCCGGGGACGAGGAGGATCCATCAGCTGAATCTCCAGTCGGACGTTCTCTGTGACAGATGGGGGGGGGGGGGGTGAGAGGCACCAGATAGCAGGTGATAGAGAGAGACAGCCTGACGGCCGCCACTGCTGATCCAAAGAGACAGCGCAGCACCAGTCCACACCCCAGAGCGCCAGGGAAAACCATACTGCCTACTGTGCCATGTATCCAAGCCTATAGTGTGTGATACTACCTACTGAGCCATGTATCTAAGCCTCTAGTGTGTGAGACAGCATACTGAGCCGGCTATACAGAGAAGAGAGAGAGCGCCGGCTATACAGAGAAGAGAGAGAGCGCCGGCTATACAGAGAAGAGAGAGAGCGCCGGCTATACAGAGGAGAGAGCGCCGGCTATACAGAGAAGAGAGAGAGCGCCGGCTATACAGAGAAGAGAGAGCGCCCGCTATATAGAAAAGAGTGAGCGCCGGCTATACAGAGAAGAGAGAGAGCGCCCGCTATATAGAAAAGAGTGAGCGCCGGCTATACAGAGAAGAGAGAGAGCGCCGGCTATACAGAGAAGAGAGAGCGCCCGCTATACAGAGGAGAGAGCGCCGGCTATACAGAGGAGAGCGCCGGCTATACAGAGAAGAGAGAGAGCGCCGGCTATACAGAGAAGAGAGAGCGCCCGCTATATAGAAAAGAGTGAGCGCCGGCTATACAGAGAAGAGAGAGAGCGCCGGCTATACAGAGAAGAGAGAGCGCCCGCTATACAGAGGAGAGAGCGCCGGCTATGCAGAGGAGAGCGCCGGCTATACAGAGAAGAGAGAGAGAAAGAGCGCCGGCTATACAGAGAAGAGAGAGAGTGCTGGCTATACAGAGAATAGAGAGAGCACCGGCTATACAGAGAAGAGAGAGAGCACTGGCTATACAGAGAAGAGAGAGAGCGCCGGCTATACAGAGAAGAGAGAGAGCGCCGCTATACAGAGAAGATAGAGAGCGCCTCCTATACAGAGAAGATAGAGAGCGCCCGCTATACAGAGAAGAGACAGAGCGCCCGCTATACAGAGAAGAGAGAGAGCGCCGGCTATACAGAGAAGAGAGAGAGCGCCGCTATACAGAGAAGATAGAGAGCACCTGCTATACAGAGAAGAGAGAGAGCGCCCGCTATACAGAGAAGAGAGAGAGCGCCCGCTATACAGAGGATAGAGCGCGGGCTATACAGAGAAGAGAGCGCCGGCTATACAGATAAAGAAAGAGAGCGCCGGCTATACAGAGAAGAGAGAGAGAGTGCCGGCTATACAGAGAAGAGAGAGAGAGTGCCGGCTATACAGAGGAGAGAGAGTTCCTGCTATACAGAGAAGAGCGAGAGCACCGGCTGTAGAGAGAAGATAGAAATCGCAGACCGTAGAGAGCGCTAGCCGTAAAGAGAAGAGAGAGCGCGCCGGCTGTACAGAGAAGAGAGAGAAAGCGCCAGCTGTAGAGAGAAGATAAAGATTGCCGGCTGTCGAGATAAGAGAGAGACCGCCGACTGTCGAGATAACAGAGAGACCGCTGGCTGTAGAGGGAAGAGAGAGACCGCCGGTTATAGAAAGAAGAGAGAGTGCAACAGCTGTAGAAGAAAGAGATAGAGAAGGCTGTAGAGGGAAGAGACAGACCGCTGGCTGTAGAGATGAGAGAGACCGCCGTCTGTAGAGAGAAGAGCGAGAGACTGCCAGCCGTAGAGGGAACAGAGAGAGACCACCGGCTGTAGCGGGAAGAGAGAGACCACAGGCTGTAGCGGGAAGAGAGAGACCGCAGGCTGTAGCGGGAAGAGAGAGACCGCAGGCTGTAGCGGGAAGAGAGAGACCGCAGGCTGTAGCGGGAAGAGAGAGACCGCAGGCTGTAGCGGGAAGAGAGAGACCGCAGGCTGTAGCGGGAAGAGAGAGACCGCAGGCTGTAGCGGGAAGAGAGAGACCGCAGGCTGTAGCGGGAAGAGAGAGACCGCAGGCTGTAGCGGGAAGAGAGAGACCGCAGGCTATAGCGGGAAGAGAGAGACCGCAGGCTGTAGCGGGAAGAGAGAGAGAGACCGCTGGCTGTAGCGGGAAGAGAGAGACCGCTGGCTGTAGCGGGAAGAGAGAGACCGCAGGCTGTAGAGATGAGAGAGACCCCCAGTTTTAGAGGGAAGAGAGAGACCGCCGGCCGTAGAGGGAAGAGAGAGACCGCCGGCTGTAGAGGGAAGAGCGAGACTGTGTGTGCACTATGGCTGCAGCAGTCTGTGTGTGTGTGTGTGTGTGTGTGTGCGTGCGTGCTATGGCTGCAGCAGGTCGTGTGTGTATGTGTGTGTGTGTGTGTGCGTGCTATGGCTGCAGCAGGTCGTGTGTGTGCGTGCTATGGCTGCAGCAGGCTGTGTGTGTATGTGTGTGTGTGTGTGTGTGTGTGCATGCGCTATGGCTGCAGAAGAGTGTGTGTGTGTGTGTATTTTCTATGGCTACAGCAGACTGTGTGTGTGCGTATGCTGAGGCTGCAGCAACGTGAGTGTGTGCGTGCACAATGGCTGCAGCAGGCTGTGTGTGTTTGCTATGGCTGCAGCAAGCTCTGTGTGTGTGTGCGCTATGGCAGCAGCAGGGTGTGTGTGTGCTATGGCTGCAGCAGGCTGTGTGTGTGTGTGTGTGTGTGTGTGCTATGGCTGCAGCAGGCTGTGTGTGTATGCTATGGCTGCAGCAGGCTGTGTGTGTGTGTGCTTTGGCTGCAGCAGGCTGTGTGTGTGTGTGCTATGGCTGCAGCAGGCTGTGTGTGTGTGTGTGTGTGTGTGCGCGCGCGCTATGGCTGCAGCAGGCTGTGTGTGTGTGTGTGCGCGCGCTATGGCTGCAGCAGGCTGTGTGTGTGTGCGCTATGGCTGAAGCAGGCAGTTTGTGTGTGCGTGTGTGCTATGGCTGCATCAGGCTGTGTGTGTGTGTGTGTGTGCGCGCTATGGCTGCTGCAAGCTCTGTGTGTGTGCGTGTGCGCTATGGCAGCAGCAGGGTGTATGTGCATGTGTAAATGTGTGTGCCATGGCTTCATCACGCTTTGTGTGTGTGTTTGTGTGTGCTATGGCTGCAGCAGGCTTTGTAGGTGTGTGTGTGTGTGTGTGTGTGTGTGTGCGTCCTATGGCTACAGCAGGCGTGTGTGTGTGTGTGTGTGTGCACGTGCTATGGCTGCAGTAAGCTGTGTGTGCATGTGTGTGTGTGTGTGCGCTATGGCTGCAGCAGGCCGTGTGTTTGTGTGTGTGTGTGCTATGACTGCAGCTGGCTGTGTGTGTGTGTGTGTGCGCGCGCGCTATTGCTGCAGCAGGCTGTGTATGTGTGCTATGACTGCAGCAGGCTGTGTGTGTGTGTGTGTGTGTGTGTGCTATGACTGCAGCAGGCTGTGTATGTATGCTATGGCTGCAGCAGGCTGTGTGTGTGTGTGTGTGCGCGCGCTATGGCTGCAGCAGGCTGTGTGTGTGTAATGGCTGCAGCAGGCTGTGTGTGTCTGTGTGTGTATGCTATGGCTGCAGCAGGCTGTGTGTGTATTCTATGGCTGCAGCAGGCTGTGTGTGTATGCTATGGCTGTAGCAGGCTGTATATGTATGATATAGCTGCAGCAGGCTGTGTGTATGTGTGCTATGACTGCAGCAGGCTGTGTTTGTGTGTGTGTGCGTGCATGCGCGCGCTATGGCTGCAGCAGGCTGTGTGTGTGTGCGCTATGGCTGCAGCAGGCTGTGTGTGTGTGTATGTGTGCTATGGATGCAGCAGGCTGTGTGTGTGTGTGTGTGTGTGTGCGCGCGCTATGGCTGCAGCAGGCTGTGTGTGTATATTTGTGTGCGCGCAATGGCTGCAGCAGGCTGTGTGTGTATGCTATGGCTGCAGCAGGCTGTGTATGTATGCTCTGGCTGCAGCAGGCTGTGTATGTATGCTATGGCTGCAGCAGGCTGTGTGTGTGTGTGTGTGTGTGTGTATGCTATGGCTGCAGCAGGCTGTGTGTGCTATGACTGCAGCAGGCTGTGCTATGATTGCCGCAGGCTGTGTGTGTATGCTATAGCTGCAGCAGGCTGTGTGTGTGTTATGACTGCAGCAGGGTGTGTGTGTGTGTGTGTGTGTGTGTGTGTGTGTGTGTGTGCATGCATGCTATGGCTGCAGCAGGCTGTGTGTGTGTGTGTGTGTGTGTATGCTATGGCTGCAGCAGGCTGTGTGTGTATGCTATGGCTGCAGCAGGCTGTGTGTGTGCTATGACTGCAGAAGGCTGTGTATGTGTGCTATGGCTGCAGCAGGCTGTGTGTGTGTGTGTGTGTGTGTGTGTGTGTGTGTATGCTATGGCTGCAGCAGGCTGTGTGTGTATGCTATGGCTGCAGCAGGCTGTGTGTGTGCTATGACTGCAGCAGGCTGTGTATGTATGCTATGGCTGCAGCAGGCTGTGTGTATGTGTGCTATGGCTGCAGCAGGCTGTGTGTGTGCTATGACTGCAGCAGGCTGTGTATGTATGCTATGGCTGCAGCAGGCTGTGTATGTGTGCTATGGCTGCAGCAGGCTGTGTGTGTGTAATGGCTGCAGCAGGCTGTGTGTGTCTGTGTGTGTATGCTATGGCTGCAGCAGGCTGTGTGTGTATTCTATGGCTGCAGCAGGCTGTGTGTGAATGCTATGGCTGTAGCAGGCTGTATATGTATGATATAGCTGCAGCAGGCTGCGCGCATGCACGCACACACACACAAACACAGCCTGCTGCAGTCATAGCGACTGCAGCAGGCTGTGTTTGTGTGTGTGTGCGTGCATGCGCGCGCTATGGCTGCAGCAGGCTGTGTGTGTGTGCGCTATGGCTGCAGCAGGCTGTGTGTGTGTGTGTATGTGTGCTATGGATGCAGCAGGCTGTGTGTGTGTGTGTGTGTGTGTGTGTGTGTGTGCGCGCTATGGCTGCAGCAGGCTGTGTGTGTATATTTGTGTGCGCGCAATGGCTGCAGCAGGCTGTGTGTGTATGCTATGGCTGCAGCAGGCTGTATATGTATGCTCTGGCTGCAGCAGGCTGTGTATGTATGCTATGGCTGCAGCAGGCTGTGTGTGTGTGTGTGTGTGTGTGTATGCTATGGCTGCAGCAGGCTGTGTGTGCTATGACTGCAGCAGGCTGTGCTATGATTGCCGCAGGCTGTGTGTGTATGCTATAGCTGCAGCAGGCTGTGTGTGTGCTATGACTGCAGCAGGGTGTGTGTGTGTGTGTGTGTGCATGCATGCTATGGCTGCAGCAGGCTGTGTGTGTGTGTGTGTGTGTGTGTGTGTGTGTATGCTATGGCTGCAGCAGGCTGTGTGTGTATGCTATGGCTGCAGCAGGCTGTGTGTGTGCTATGACTGCAGAAGGCTGTGTATGTGTGCTATGGCTGCAGCAGGCTGTGTGTGTGTGTGTGTGTGTGTGTGTGTGTGTGTGTGTATGCTATGGCTGCAGCAGGCTGTGTGTGTATGCTATGGCTGCAGCAGGCTGTGTGTGTGCTATGACTGCAGCAGGCTGTGTATGTATGCTATGGCTGCAGCAGGCTGTGTGTATGTGTGCTATGGCTGCAGCAGGCTGTGTGTGTGCTATGACTGCAGCAGGCTGTGTATGTATGCTATGGCTGCAGCAGGCTGTGTATGTGTGCTATGGCTGCAGCAGGCTGTGTGTGTGTGTGTGTGTGTGTGTGCGCGCTATGGCTGCAGCAAGCTGTGTGTGTGCTATGGCTGCAGCAGGCTGTGTGTGTGTGTGTGTGTGTGTGCTATGGCTGCAGCAGGCCGTGTGTGTGCTATGACTGCAACAGGCTGTGTATGTATGCTATGGCTGCAGCAGGCTGTGTATGTGTGCTATGGCTGCAGCAGGCTGTGTGTGTGTGTGTGTGTGCTATGGCTGCAGCAGGCTGTGTGTGTGCTATGGCTGCAGCAGGCTGTGAGTGTGTGTGCGTGCTATGGCTGCAGCAGACTGTGTGCTATGATTGCAGCAGGCTGTGTGTGTATGCTATAGCTGCAGCAGGCTGTGTGTGCTATGACTGCAGCAGACTGTGTGTGTGTATGCTATGGCTGCAGCAGGCTGTGTGTGCTATGAGTGCAGCAGGCTGTGTATGTATGCTATGGCTGCAGCAGGCTTTGTGTGTATGCTATGGCTGCAGCAGGCTGTGTGTGTGTGTGTGTGTGTGTGCGCGCGCGCTATGGCTGCAACAGGCTGTGTGTGTGTGTGTGTGTGCACTATGGCTGCAGCAGGCTGTGTGTGTGTGCGCTGTGGCTGCAGCAGGCTGTGTGTGTGTGTGTGTGTGTGTGTGCGCGCTATGGCTGCAGCAGGCTGTGTGTGTGTGCTATGGCTGCAGCAGGCTGTGTGTGCGCTGTGGCTGCAGCAGGCTGTGTGTGTGGGTGGGTGTGTGCGCGTGCTATGGCTGCAGCAGGCTGTGTGTGCTATGACTGCAGCAGGCTGTGTGTGTGTGTGTGTGTGTGTTATGGCTGCAGAAGGCTGTGTGTGTGCGCGCTGTGGCTGCAGCAGGCTGTGTGTGTGGGTGGGTGTGTGCGCGTGCTATGGCTGCAGCAGGCTGTGTGTGCTATGACTGCAGCAGGCTGTGTGTGTGTGTGTTATGGCTGCAGAAGGCTGTGTGTGTGCGCGCTGTGGCTGCAGCAGGCTGTGTGTGTGGGTGGGTGTGTGCGCGTGCTATGGCTGCAGCAGGCTGTGTGTGTGCTATGGCTGCAGCAGGCTGTGTGTGCTATGACTGCAGCAGGCTGTGTGTGTGTGTGTGTGTGTTAAGGCTGTGTGTGTGCGCGCTATGGCTGCAGCAGGCTGTGTGTGTGCTATGGCTGCAGGAGGCTGTGTGTGTGTGTGCGCGCTGTGTGTGTGCGTGTGTGCGCTATGGCTGCAGCAGTCTGTGTGTGTGTGCTATGGCTGCAGCAGGCTGTGTGTGTGCTATGGCTGCAGCAGACTGTGTGTGTGTGTGTGTGTGTGCGCGCACACGCTATGGCTGCAGCAGGCTGTGTGTGTGTGCTATGGCTGCAGCAGGCTGTGTATGTGTGCTATGGCTGCAGCAGGCTGTGTATGTGTGCTATGGCTGCAGCAGGCTGTGTATGTGTGCTATGGCTGCAGCAGGCTGTGTATGTGTGCTATGGCTGCAGCAGGCTGTGTATGTGTGCTATGGCTGCAGCAGGCTGTGTATGTGTGCTATGGCTGTAGCAGGCTGTGTGTATGTGTGCTATGGCTGCAGCAGGCTGTGTGTATGTGTGCTATGGCTGCAGCAGGCTGTGTGTGTGTGCTATGGCTGCAGCAGGCTGTGTGTATGTGTGCTATGGCTGCAGCAGGCTGTGTGTATGTGTGCTATGGCTGCAGCAGGCTGTGTATGCGTGCTATGGCTGCAGCAGGCTGTGTGTATGTGTGCTATGGCTGCAGCAGGCTGTGTGTATGTGTGCTATGGCTGCAGCAGGCTTTGTATGTGTGCTATGGCTGCAGCAGGCTGTGTATGTGTGCTATGGCTGCAGCAGGCTGTGTATGTGTGCTATGGCTGCAGCAGGCTGTGTATGTGTGCTATGGCTGCAGCAGGCTGTGTATGTGTGCTATGGCTGCAGCAGGTTGTGTATGTGTGCTATGGCTGTGCTACAGTTCAGCATACTATTATATAGATAAAGCCCTGTATACCATTTTATATATAAATTATACAGTACAGACCAAAAGTTTGGACAGACATTCTCATTTAGGGTAGCTTCACACATACCGACTCGCAGCGTTAATAACGCTGCGAGTCGGCTAGGTCCTGGCAGATCACTTTCACTACATACACACAGCGGTCTAAACGACCGCTGCGTGTATGTAATTCTGCCGGCCGCTTAACCCCTTCAGCTGCTCGTTCAGACCGCTGTATGTATGTGGTGAAAGTGATCTGCCAGGACCTAGCCGACTCGCAGCATTATTAACGCTGCGAGTCGGTGCGTGTGAAGCTACCCTCAAGGAGTTTTCTGTATTTTCATGACTATGAATATTGTAGATTCCCACTCAAGGCATCAAAACTTTGAATTATCACATGTGGGATTAGATACTTATCAAAAAAGTGTGAAACACCTGGAAATCTGTCTTATATTCTTAGTTCTTCATAGTCGCCGCCTATTGCTGTGATTCCTACTTTGCACACTCCTGGCATTCTCATGATGAGCTTCAGGAGGCAGTCACCGGAAATGGTTTTTACTCCCCGGGTGTGCGGCCCCGTCGCTGCCCAGGTGTGCGGCCCCGTCGCTGCCCGGGTGTGCGGCCCCGTCGTTGTGCAGCAGTCAGATGGATCCATAGCTGATCGTCCAACTAAAGAGAATGTTAGAATTTGTATTATGGCAAGAAAAGAGCAGCAGAGTAGGAAAAACGAGCGGCCGTCATTACTGTAAGAAATAAAGGTCAGTCCGAGAAATTGGGAAAACTGAAAGTCGCCAAGTGCAAAAACTATCAAGTGCTACAAAGAGACTGACTGACATGAGGAGCCCAGGAGAGGAAGAGCAAGGGTGGTATTACACAGGCCGATGGGGGCCCGATAATACCTGTAAACGAGCGCCGATCTGCTAGATTGGCGCTCGTCTACAGGGCCTACTACACAGCCGATAATCGTTTAACAAGGGCTGCACGGATATCGTTAACGATGTCCTTGCAGCCCTTGCTTAAACTGTATACATTACCTGTCCACGCTCCAGGGCTGCTCCTGCGGTCTGCTTCTCCCCGTCAGCTGACAGGCCGCTCTGAAGCTGGAGCGCGCCGGACCTGGGGAGAAGCGGACCGTAGGAGCAGCCCTGGAGCGTGGACAGGTAATGTATATCGTCAGTCACCGGCTGCGCACCGCTATTACACGTAGCGATGCGTGGTCGTCGCTCGACAAATATAGGTTCTAACCCATATTAACGATCAGCCGATGATAACGATCATCTGCTGATCCTTGCCTTTATTACACGGAGCAATAATCGGCCAATTCGGGCCGATTCAGGCGATTATCATTCCGTGTAATAGTACCCCAAGAGTCGCCGCTGCTGCGGAGGATACGTTCATCTGACTCACCAGCCTCAGAAAGGCCCTATTCCACCAACAGATCTGATAAAAGATTATCTGCCAAAGATTTGAAGCCAAAGCCAGGAGTGGATTTGAAAAGAGGAGAAATCCAGTCTTTCCTTTATGACCTGTTCTCTGATTATAGTCTGTTCCTGGGTTTGGCTTCAAATCTTTGGCAGATAATCTGTCGTCAGATCTGTTGGTGGAATAGGGGCTTCAGATATCGCAGGTTACCAGCAGCTCAGATTAGAGACCAGGTCAATGGCACACAGAGTTCTATCAGAGGAGACATCTCTACAACAACTGGTAAGAGGAGACTGTGCAGCAGCAGAGACATCTCTACAACAACTGGTAAGAGGAGACTGTGCAGTAGAGACATCTCTACAACAACTGGTAAGAGGAGACTCTGTGCAGCAGCAGAGACATCTCTACACCAACTGGTAAGAGGAGACTGTGCAGCAGAGACATCTCTACAACAACTGGTAAGAGGAGACTGTGCAGCAGAGACATCTCTACACCAACTGGTAAGAGGAGACTGTGCAGCAGCAGCAGAGACATCTCTACAACAACTGGTAAGAGGAGACTGTGCAGCAGCAGCAGAGACATCTCTACAACAACTGGTAAGAGGAGACTGTGCAGCAGCAGAGACATCTCTACAACAACTGGTAAGAGGAGACTGTGCAGCAGAGACATCTCTACAACTGGTAAGAGGAGACTGTGCAGCAGCAGAGACATCTCTACACCAACTGGTAAGAGGAGACTGTGCAGCAGAGACATCTCTACACCAACTGGTAAGAGGAGACTGTGCAGCAGCAGAGACATCTCTACAACACCTGGTAAGAGGAGACTGTGCAGCAGCAGAGACATCTCTACAACAACTGGTAAGAGGAGACTGTGCAGCTGCAGAGACATCTCTACAACAACTGGTAAGAGGAGACTGTGCAGCAGCAGCAGAGACATCTCTACACCAACTGGTAAGAGGAGACTGTGCAGCAGCAGCAGAGACATCTCTACAACAACTGGTAAGAGGAGACTGTGCAGCAGAGACATCTCTACACCAACTGGTAAGAGGAGACTGTGCAGCAGAGACATCTCTACAACAACTGGTAAGAGGAGACTGTGCAGCTGCAGAGACATCTCTACAACAACTGGTAAGAGGAGACTGTGCAGCAGCAGAGACATCTCTACAACAACTGGTAAGAGGAGACTGTGCAGCAGCAGAGACATCTCTACAACAACTGGTAAGAGGAGACTGTGCAGCAGCAGCAGAGACATCTCTACAACAACTGGTAAGAGGAGACTCTGTGCAGCAGAGACATCTCTACAACAACTGGTAAGAGGAGACTGTGCAGCAGCAGAGACATCTCTACAACAACTGGTAAGAGGAGACTGTGCTGCAGCAGAGACATCTCTACAACAACTGGTAAGAGGAGACTGTGCTGCAGCAGAGACATCTCTACAACAACTGGTAAGAGGAGACTGTGCAGCAGCAGCAGAGACATCTCTACAACAACTGGTAAGAGGAGACTGTGCTGCAGCAGAGACATCTCTACAACAACTGGTAAGAGGAGACTGTGCAGCAGCAGCAGAGACATCTCTACAACAACTGGTAAGAGGAGACTGTGCTGCAGAGACATCTCTACAACAACTGGTAAGAGGAGACTGTGCAGCAGCAGCAGAGACATCTCTACAACAACTGGTAAGAGGAGACTGTGCAGCAGCAGCAGAGACATCTCTACAACAACTGGTAAGAGGAGACTGTGCAGCAGCAGAGACATCTCTACAACAACTGGTAAGAGGAGACTGTGCAGCAGAGACATCTCTACAACAACTGGTAAGAGGAGACTGTGCAGCAGCAGCAGAGACATCTCTACAACAACTGGTAAGAGGAGACTGTGCAGCAGCAGCAGAGACATCTCTACAACAACTGGTAAGAGGAGACTGTGCAGCAGAGACATCTCTACAACAACTGGTAAGAGGAGACTGTGCAGCAGAGACATCTCTACAACAACTGGTAAGAGGAGACTGTGCAGCAGAGACATCTCTACAACAACTGGTAAGAGGAGACTGTGCAGCAGCAGAGACATCTCTACAACAACTGGTAAGAGGAGACTGTGCAGCAGAGACATCTCTACAACAACTGGTAAGAGGAGACTGTACAGCAGAGACATCTCTACAACAACTGGTAAGAGGAGACTGTGCAGCAGAGACATCTCTACAACAACTGGTAAGAGGAGACTGTGCAGCAGAGACATCTCTACAACAACTGGTAAGAGGAGACTGTGCAGCAGCAGAGACATCTCTACAACAACTGGTAAGAGGAGACTGTGCAGCAGCAGAGACATCTCTACAACAACTGGTAAGAGGAGACTGTGCAGCAGCAGAGACATCTCTACAACAACTGGTAAGAGGAGACTGTGCAGCAGCAGCAGAGACATCTCTACAACAACTGGTAAGAGGAGACTGCGCAGCAGAGACATCTCTAACAACTGGTAAGAGGAGACTGTGCAGCAGCAGCAGAGACATCTCTACAACAACTGGTAAGAGGAGACTGCAGCAGAGACATCTCTACAACAACTGGTAAGAGGAGACTGTGCAGCAGCAGAGATGCAGTGTCCCAGAACATGCAGACTACTACTCCTATTATGGCCATTTCTCTTGCTGTGTCAATGCCTGTTCTGGTAAGTGTTTGCACTGCAACTGCTGCTGGTTTTCCCCTAGTATTCTCTGGTAATGTGCATTTTCATGTGTATTGTCATGTATTCCTGTGTATTATTACAGTGTACAGTGGTATGCAAGGCTGTTGATCACGTGACCTGTAACCATGGTTCCTCCAATGGCCGACTAGTTCTGGCCAGGAGCAACCATGTGACCTCCCACTTCCTCCTAACAAGTTAGTCTTCCCCCTGCTTCCAAGCAAGGAGGATGTGTGTCGTCCCTCTCCTGCCTCAGAGGAGTTGGGCTTCTTCTCTGCAGCCTCTTCACCATAAGAAGAGTGACTGATTCTGCTGCTGTATTCAAGTCTTCGGCTGTATCTTCCTGCTCAAGTGACCGGATTCTTCTCTCTCATCTGGGTGTCATTCCGTTATCTCTCCTCATCGCTGCAAGGATTCACAGCAAGTATTATTCTCAAGCTAATCCACCCAGCAACGCTATTCCTCTCATACTCCTACTCCCATCATCCGGCACGTATTCTCACAGCCTATGCAGCACCACTCCTGCTTTATTTGTCAAAGCCTGCTATATACCCGGTTGCATCCGGACAGAACTGTTGCTACTAGTTACCTTTTCTATAATAAAACCGCTGTTACTGAACCCTGGCATTGGTGTCCACTAACTGGTGCCCTGACTAAGTGCAGCGAAGAATCGCATGCCCATCATCACCCGCAGATTCCACAGACCGGCCCTACAGCTGTGCCGCCCTCAGGCCTATACCGTGACAAGTATAACCCCTGCAGCTGCCCCGGTCATTGCCCGCTCATAACACCAGCACTGCGGAAGTGGCCCCCAGGGGCCAGGGCATCGCATTTGGCGTCACGAACAGGATATACCCGCCACGCGGTGTACCAGATCTACAGTTTAATATCGTCTCCAGAGACTGTGCTAAAATTGCCATGGGAGTTCTGATAACTGAGTCGCTGCACGGCTGGGACTGTACACAAAATGGCCGCTTCTTGCTGTTATTTCTACCTGCGCCATCCCCCGGTGACGAGGGGGTTAACTGCCATGCGGCCGAGAAGCGGGAATTGTTTGGCGCCATTGATAATGACTGTGTCTCTCCTGATTGGCCGGCCGCTTCCACTGACGTCATTGTTGCTGGGCAGACTTTGGAGCCTGATCCTCCAGCCTGGCGCTCCTCCCCTTCCTGCTACAAGTTCCAGCGAGACAAGATGGCGACCCCTGAGGAGTGCATCTTCGCTGCTGCTGCTCCCGTTGTGCCTGAATGGCCTACAAGCCTAGCGGAGGTAGATCCTGCCTGTCTCCTAACTCCGCTACCTCCGGACAGCGACTCCAGCTGGGGCTCCGTTGCGTCGGACGACATAGGTTCCACCCGGGCTTCCACTCCACTCTGCGCTGACCCGGACGGGGGACCATCATCCGGCACCAGTCCTTCCCCGGAGACCGGCCGTTCCAGCGAGTCCGACTTGGCCTTCTCCACCGGAGGATCGACTTCGCCGGAACGGGACGAAATAGTGAGTACCGGACCTCCGGACACCCCGTTACCCGGCCCTAGTAAAGGGAAAAAGCCGAAGGCCTCCTGTTTCACCAGCCCCTGGGCAGCCGCTATCACCAGGCCAAAACATGCGGTGCAACGGCCCTTCCTGCCTTCTCCTTTAGAGCAATGGGACGAGGACTGGCCTGATTTCAAGCCCCTGGGCTCACTTGTCGCCGCGCCCCCTGCTCCGGGCCCATCTACTTCGGCTGCTAGCACCGCTCCTTCCCCTGCCGTGGCTAAAGCTGCTGTCTCCTCCACTACCACCACCTACCACGTGGCCCCTACTGTCTCTCCTGTGACCACAGTAGCCCCTACTGTCTCTCCTGTGACCACCGTGACCCCTAGCCTCGTGGTCACCACCGCAGCAGATGATGCTCCTGCTCCGGCTTCCTCCCGGTATTATCCCTGGGAGAAAAAGAGGGGTGCCACTTGGGATCCTCCAGGACATTTCTGTTAAATGTCCTCCCAAGGGCTGAGTTCTATGACTGTGTTTTTTTTTTGTGTGTGCTGTTTCACCATTCTAGTGTATGCAACGTTCAAGGTTCGTGCCTGGTCCTCCTGACCAAGTTCCCTGTACTAACCAGCCATGAGCTGATGGACACTTACAGTAACAAAAGGTTCTCTAGTGCCTGTCCCAGAGCCTTTTACATGGACGATGTCTAATTGCCTAAAAGAGACTCTACCTCACAGAGACACTTAACCCATTCCTTCCTAATGCACTTTCCTGTGATTGTGTGTTCCACACAGGGTATTATTGCACTTATTTCATTATTGCACTTATTGTACTATTGTATTCCAGTGTTATCAAAGTCTTTGTATTTCCTCCTCTGAGTAAGCACAAGGTTACTTAGATTGCCTCAGAGTAGAGCGCCTCTTTTGTAAAACAGTATATTTTCCAGTGTCTAAGTCAGATAGCTCCTCCTCTGAGTAAGAGAAGTCAGGTTACATATACCTCAGAGAAAGTCCAGTTTATGTAGGAGTGTATTTTCTCATCCAGTCTCATTATTGTGTATTATTATCATATCTATAGCTGGAAAGATTTAGTTGAGCCAGTTCGTATTCAGATTTTTCTCAGATTTTCATTCAGATTTCTCTCAGGTTTCATTCAGATTCATGTGAGCCAGTTCTCCTCAGGACCTCGCAGTATTTGTTGTCCCTTGTGTTTCCCTTCCTTTTGTTTCCAGTATTTGTTTACCTCTGTCTTGTCCCAACGCAGTAGTTATCACACATAGTCTTACCTAATATTCACACTGGTCCATACATATT
Organism: Dendropsophus ebraccatus; assembly: GCF_027789765.1. Lineage (NCBI taxonomy): Eukaryota > Metazoa > Chordata > Amphibia > Anura > Hylidae > Dendropsophus > Dendropsophus ebraccatus. The sequence goes on along the minus strand of NC_091465.1, from coordinate 91,230,442 downwards.
GCACCTTGGATACCCTTTCGTGTGTTTGGCCTATTGAGTAATTGTGTTGTATGATTGACCGGTATGTAAGGGGCCCCCATGTATGTTTGCTTTTATTATTTTGTTCTTTTCTCTTCCAGGTATCCAAGACACTACTCAGACACGCCAAGGTAGTACACAGGTCTTCACGTTCTCCTCCAGTAGGGTAACACATTTAACAGAAAACCTACTGTCTAACTGGCTGGAATATGGAGGGTCACCCGCCAGCAGTTAAGTTGTCCTGGCTTACACGTCAGATGGTTCACGCACTAGCTACCTGGTCGCCAGAGTACGTTAGGCACCCCTAGGTGAAGTCCTGCCACTAGGGTTTCTCATCCTCTCTCTCTTCACACCTGTGCCTTGGGCGTGGGAAACACACACCTCATCACACTCACTCTCATCATTCATTCCTGTTGTTTGATTGTCCAGTCTATTCATGTTTGCTGCCTTCTAGATTCGCCGAGGTCGGCTCAAACTTGCTAGGGAGGTATGCAGTGTCCCAGAACATGCAGACTACTACTCCTATTATGGCCATTTCTCTTGCTGTGTCAATGCCTGTTCTGGTAAGTGTTTGCACTGCAACTGCTGCTGGTTGTCCCCTAGTATTCTCTGGTAATGTGCATTTTCATGTGTATTGTCATGTATTCCTGTGTATTATTACAGTGTACAGTGGTATGCAAGGCTGTTGATCACGTGACCTGTAACCATGGTTCCTCCAATGGCCGACTAGTTCTGGCCAGGAGCAACCATGTGACCTCCCACTTCCTCCTAACAAGTTAGTCTTCCCCCTGCTTCCAAGCAAGGAGGATGTGTGTCGTCCCTCTCCTGCCTCAGAGGAGTTGGGCTTCTTCTCTGCAGCCTCTTCACCATAAGAAGAGTGACTGATTCTGCTGCTGTATTCAAGTCTTCGGCTGTATCTTCCTGCTCAAGTGACCGGATTCTTCTCTCTCATCTGGGTGTCATTCCGTTATCTCTCATCATCGCTACAAGGATTCACAGCAAGTATTATTCTCAAGCTAATCCACCCAGCAACGCTATTTCTCTCATACTCCTACTCCCATCATCCGGCACGTATTCTCACAGCCTATGCAGCACCACTCCTGCTTTATTTGTCAAAGCCTGCTATATACCCGGTTGCATCCGGACAGAACTGTTGCTACTAGTTACCTTTTCTATAATAAAACCGCTGTTACTGAACCCTGGCATTGGTGTCCACTAACTGGTGCCCTGACTAAGTGCAGCGAAGAATCGCATGCCCATCATCACCCGCAGATTCCACAGACCGGCCCTACAGCTGTGCCGCCCTCAGGCCTATACCGTGACAAGTATAACCCCTGCAGCTGCCCCGGTCATTGCCCGCTCATAACACCAGCACTGCGGAAGTGGCCCCCAGGGGCCAGGGCATCGCAGAGACATCTCTACAACAACTGGTAAGAGGAGACTGTGCAGCAGCAGCAGAGACATCTCTACAACAACTGGTAAGAGGAGACTGTGCAGCAGCAGCAGAGACATCTCTACAACAACTGGTAAGAGGAGACTGTGCAGCAGCAGAGACATCTCTACAACAACTGGTAAGAGGAGACTGTGCAGCAGAGACATCTCTACAACAACTGGTAAGAGGAGACTCTGTGCAGCAGCAGCAGAGACATCTCTACAACAACTGGTAAGAGGAGACTGTGCAGCAGCAGCAGAGACATCTCTACAACAACTGGTAAGAGGAGACTCTGTGCAGCAGAGACATCTCTACAACAACTGGTAAGAGGAGACTGTGCAGCAGCAGAGACATCTCTACAACAACTGGTAAGAGGAGACTGTGCAGCAGAGACATCTCTACAACAACTGGTAAGAGGAGACTCTGTGCAGCAGCAGCAGAGACATCTCTACAACAACTGGTAAGAGGAGACTGTGCAGCAGCAGAGACATCTCTACAACAACTGGTAAGAGGAGACTGTGCAGGAGCAGCAGAGACATCTCCACAACAACTGGTAAGAGGAGACTGTGCAGCAGCAGCAGAGACATCTCTACAACAACTGGTAAGAGGAGACTGTGCAGCAGCAGCAGAGACATCTCCACAACAACTGGTAAGAGGAGACTGTGCAGCAGCAGAGACATCTCTACAACAACTGGTAAGAGGAGACTGTGCAGCAGAGACATCTCTACAACAACTGGTAAGAGGAGACTCTGTGCAGCAGCAGAGACATCTCTACAACAACTGGTAAGAGGAGACTGTGCAGCAGAGACATCTCTACAACTGGTAAGAGGAGACTGTGCAGCAGCAGCAGAGACATCTCTACAACAACTGGTAAGAGGAGACTGTGCAGCAGAGACATCTCTACAACAACTGGTGAGAGGAGACTGTGCAGCAGCAGAGACATCTCTACAACAACTGGTAAGAGGAGACTGTGCAGCAGAGACATCTCTACAACAACTGGTAAGAGGAGACTGTGCAGCAGAGACATCTCTACAACAACTGGTAAGAGGAGACTCTTTGCAGCAGCCTTCATGGTGTAATAGCTGCTAAGAAACCACTGCTGAGGACGGGTAAGAAGCAGAAGAGACTTGTTTGGGTAAAGAACACCAGGAATGGACATTGGACCAGTGGAAATCTGCGCTTTGGTCTGATGAGTCAGAATGTGAGTCTACATCGCTGGTAGCCACCATGAAGCATGGAGGAGGAGGGGGTGTGGTTGCAGCGGCCGCTATTCCATCCGGTTTGCGTTTAGTTGGACCATCATTTATTTTTGAACAGGACAATGACCCAAAACCCCTCCAGGCTGTGTAATGGCCATGTGACCAAGAAGGAGAGTGATGGGGGTCATGTGACCAAGAAGGAGAGTGATGGGGGCCATGTGACCAAGAAGGAGAGTGATGGGGGCCATGTGACCAAGAAGGAGAGTGATGGGGGGCCATGTGACCAAGAAGGAGAGTGATGGGGGGCCATGTGACCAAGAAGGAGAGTGATGGGGGCCATGTGAATAAGAAGGAGAGTGATGGGGGGCCATGTGACCAAGAAGGAGAGTGATGGGGGGCCATGTGACCAAGAAGGAGAGTGATGAGGGCCATGTGACCAAGAAGGAGAGTGATAGGGGCCATGTGACCAAGAAGGAGAGTGATGGGGGCCATGTGACCAAGAAGGAGAGTGATGGGGGGCCATGTGACCAAGAAGAGGAGTGATGGGGGGCCATGTGACCAAGAAGGAGAGTGATAGGGGCCATGTGACCAAGAAGGAGAGTGATGGGGGCCATGTGACCAAGAAGGAGAGTGATGGGGGGCCATGTGACCAAGAAGAGGAGTGATGGGGGGCCATGTGACCAAGAAGGAGAGTGATGGGGGGCCATGTGACCAAGAAGGAGAGTGATAGGGGGCCATGTGACCAAGAAGGAGAGTGATGGGGGGCCATGTGACCAAGAAGGAGAGTGATGGGGGCCATATGACCAAGAAGAAGAGTGATGGGGGGCCATGTGACCAAGAAGAAGAGTGATGGGGGGGCATGTGACCAAGAAGAAGAGTGATGGGGGGCCATGTGACCAAGAAGAAGAGTGATGGGGGCCCATGTGACCAAGAAAGAGTGTGATGGGGGCCATGTGACCAAGAAAGAGAGTGATGGGGGGCCATGTGACCAAGGAGAGTGATGGGGGGGCTATGTGACCAAGGAGAGAGATGGGGGGCCATGTGACCAAGAAGGAGAGTGATGGGGGCTATGTGATCAAGGAGAGTGATGGCGGGCTACGAGATGGTTTGGGGTGAACTGGACCACAGAGTGAAGGCAAAAGGGCCAAGAAGTGCTGAGCATCTCTGGGAACTTCTTCAGGACTGTTTGCAGACCATTTCCGGTGACTATAAGCTCATCATGAGAATGCCAGGAGTGTGCAAAGTAGGAATCACAGCAATAGGCGGCCACTATGAAGAACCAAGAATATAAGACAGATTTCCAGGTGTTTCACACTTTTTTGATAAGTATCTAATCCCACATGTGATAATTCATAGTTTTGATGCCTTGAGTGTGAATCTACAATATTCATAGTCATGAAAATACAGAAAACTCTTTTAATGAGAAGGTGTGTCCAAACTTTTTGTCTGTACTGTATATACAGCCCGGCATACCATTAAATATATATATATACACTCACCGGCCACTTTATTAGGTACACCATGCTAGTAACGGGTTGGACCCCCTTTTGCCTTCAGAACGGCCCCAATTCTTGGTGGCATAGATACAACAAGGTGCTGGAAGCTTCCTCAGAGATTTTGGTCCATAGTGACATGATGACATCACACAGTTGCCGCAGATTTGTCGGCTGCACATCCATGATGCCAATCTCCCGTCCCACCACATCCCAAAGATGCTCTATTGGATTGAGATCTGGTGACTGTGGAGGCCATTGGAGTACAGTGACCTCATTGTCATGTTCAAGAAACCAGTCTGAGATGATTCTAGCTTTATGACATGGCGCATTATCCTGCTGAAAGTCGCCATCAGATGTTGGGTCCATTGTGGTCATAAAGGGATGGACATGGTCAGCAACAATACTCAGGTAGGCTGTGGCGTTGTAACCATGCTCAATTGGTACCAAGGGGCCCAAAGAGTGCCAAGAAAATATTCCCCACACCATGACACCACCACCACCAGCCTGAACCGTTGGTACAAGGCGGGATGGATCCATGCTTTCATGTTGTTGACGCCAAATTCTGACCCTACCATCCGAATGTCGCAGCAGAAATCGAGACTCATCAGACCAGGCAACGTTTTTCCAATCTTCTACCGTCCAATTTCGATGAGCTTGTGCAAATTGTAGCCTCAGTTTCCTGTTCTTAGCTGAGCGGAGTGGCCCCCGGTGTGGTCTTCTGCTGCTGTAGCCCATCTGCCTCAGAGTTGGCCGTACTGTGCGCTCAGAGATGCTCTTCTGCCTACCTTGGGTGTAACGGTTGGCTATTTGAGTCACTGTTGCCTTTCTATCAGCTGGAACCAGTCTGCCCATTCTCCTCTGACCTCTGGCACCAACAAGGCATTTCCGCCCACAGAACGGCCGCTCACTGGATGGTTTTTCTTTTTCGGACCATTCTCTGTAAACCCTAGAGTTGTTTGTGTGTGCGTGAAAATCCCAGTAGATCAGCAGTTTCTGAAATACTCAGACCAGCCCTTCTGGCACCAACAACCATGCCACGTTCAAAGGCTTCAAATCACCTTTCTTCCCCATACTGATGCTCGGTTTGAACTGCAGGAGATTGTCTTGACCATGTCTACATGCCTAAATGCACTGAGTTGCCGCCTTGTGATTGGCTGATTAGAAATTAAGTGGTAAAGTGCAGTTGGACAGGTGTACCTAATAAAGTGGCCGGTGAGTGTATACAGCCCAGCATACCTATATATATATATATATATATATATATATATATATATATATATATATATATAATATACACATATATATATATATATATATATATATATATATATATATATACACATCCCAGCATACCAATATATACAGCCTGGAATACTATTATATATATATATATATATATATATATATATATATATTTATAGCCCAGCATACCATTATATATACAGCCCAGCTTTGCTGAGGCAACAGCGCTTTCTCGTATCTTCGGTGGTATCGGTGCTTTGTATGTGTGGCGGGATCAGCGTTCTGTTGTATCTTCGGTGGGATCGGTGCTTTTTCGTACCTATAGGTGGGATCGGTGCTTTCTTGTATCTTCGGTAATAAGGGGGCTTTGTTGTATCTTTAGTGGGTTTGGTGCTTTCTTGCATGTTCGGTGGGATCAGCGCTTTCTCGTAGCTTTAGTGGGATCAGTGCCTTGTATTTTCTGGGGATTGGTGCTTTGTTTTATCTTCGGTGGGATCAGCGCTTTTTTGTATCTTTGATGGGATTGGTGCTTTCTTGTATCTTCAGTGGGATCATTGCTTTGTTGTATCTTTGGTGGGATTGGTGCTTTGTTGTATCTTTGGTGGGATCCGTGCTTTCTTGTATCTTCGGTGGGATCCGTGCTTTCTCGTATCTTCAGTGGGATCCGTGCTTTCTCGTATCTTCGGTGGGATCCGTGCTTTCTTGTATCTTCGGTGGGATCCGTGCTTTCTCGTATCTTCAGTGGGATTGGTGCCTTGTATCTTCTTTGGTATCAACGCTTTCTCGTATCTTTGATGGGATCAGTGCTTTGTATCTTCGGTGGGATCAGTGTTCTGTTGTATCTTAAGTGGGATCAGCTCTTTCTCGTATCTTCAGTGGGATCTGTGCTTTGTATCTTCAGTGGGATCATTGCTTTGTTGTATCTTTGGTGGGATTGGTGCTTTGTTGTATCTTTGGTGGGATCCGTGCTTTCTTGTATCTTCGGTGGGATCCGTGCTTTCTCGTATCTTCAGTGGGATCCGTGCTTTCTCGTATCTTCGGTGGGATCCGTGCTTTCTTGTATCTTCGGTGGGATCCGTGCTTTCTCGTATCTTCAGTGGGATTGGTGCCTTGTATCTTCTTTGGTATCAACGCTTTCTCGTATCTTTGATGGGATCAGTGCTTTGTATCTTCGGTGGGATCAGTGTTCTGTTGTATCTTAAGTGGGATCAGCTCTTTCTCGTATCTTCAGTGGGATCGGTGCTTTGTTGTATCTTCGGTGGGATCAACGCTTTCTCGTATCTTCAATGGGATCGGTGCTTTGTTGTATCTTCAAATGGATTGGTGCTTTGTATCTTTGGTGGGATCGGTGCTTTGTATCTTTGGTGGGATCGGTGCTTTTTTGTATCTTCGGTGGGATTGGTGCTTTCTCGTATCTTCAGTGGGATCCGTGCTTTCTCGTATCTTCGGTGGGATTGGTGCTTTGTATCTTTGGTGAGATTGGTTCTTTCTCGTATCTTCGGTGAGATTGGTGCTCTGTGTCTTTGGGGGGGATTGGTGCCTTGTATCTTCGGTGGGATCAGCTCTTTTTTGTACCTTTGGTAGGATTGGTGCTTTGTTGTATCTTTGCTGGGATCAGTGATTTCTTGTATCTTTGCTGGTATCGGTGCATTCTTGTATTTTCACTGGTATCGGCACCTTGATGTATCTTTGATGGGATTGGTGCTTTCTCGTATCTTTGGTGGGATCGGTGCCTTGTATCTTTGGTGGGATCGGTGCCTTGTATCTTCGGTGGGATCGGCACCTTGATGTATCTTTGGTGGGATTTGCGCTTTGTTGTCTCCTTTGTCTGGCGGTGTCAGGATCACAGGGTTGGGTGATGAGCTGCGCTGTGATGATGGATCAGTTACTCTGTGATCAGCGCAGATGACGGGTTTCGTAGGTGAGTAATGGAAATATAATAGGCGGATTACAATAGAAGCCTTAATGTCGTCTCCTTGATCCACCTCTGTGTACACATCACAGCGGAAGAAACGGGGGCCGCAAAAACAAGGCGCTCAACCAGATTTACCTGCCGCAGCAAAACCAGTCTGGTCATGTTCTTAGTACATGGTACTCGAGGTGGCGCTGATATTTATAACGTGAAACTCTCAGAATAGACACTTTGATAGAGATGCACTGAGGGAAGTGGGCCCGGGCGAGCAGCCACTGCGCCAAAGATGCATCAGATCAGTGATCCTCAGGCTGTTAAGCAACTACAAGGCAGAGGTTACTGCCCTATACAATGAATGATGCTGTAAGGGCATGCTGGGAGATGTAGTGCTGCAGCATGAAGAGACCACAGAGTGGAGGACACTGCCCTATACAATGAATGATGCTGTCAGGGCATGCTGGGAGATGTAGTGCTGCAGCAGGAAGAGACCACAGAGTGGAGGACACTGACCTCTACAATGAATGATGCTGTCAGGGCATGCTGGGAGTTGTAGTGCTGCAGCATGAAGAGACCACAGAGTGGAGGACACTGACCAATACAATGAATGATGCTGTGAGGGCATGCTGGGAGATGTAGTGCTGCAGCAGGAAGAGACCACAGAGTGGAGGACACTGTTCTATACAAAGAGTGATGCTGTCAGGGCATGCTGGGAGTTGTAGTTTAGCGGCAGCTTGAGAGTCACAGGTTTGGGATCACTGCATTAGCCAATGGAAATCGAGGATTTCTCATAATGAATGGCAGAACTATTGTACTGAGCAACAGCGAAGCTCCTACACACGGCCACCGCTTCTCTCAGGTCACTTGATGCGCAATTCACATTACGCTCCAAATATTCATCAAATTCTATTAATATATTTCATAGCTTTGAAAGGAAATGCCCAAAAACACAGGGTTAGCACAAAAGATGGCACCACTGCCGGCTGTATGCCACCACCACCAGTATGGCACCACTACCAGTTGTATGCCATCACCACCAGTATGGCACCACTACCAGTTGTATGCCATCACCACCAGTATATTACCACCACCTATATTAGTTTATGGGTCTGGGGTCTGTATTAGTTTAGGAGTCTGGTCTGGGGTCTGTATTAGTTTAGGAGTCTGGTCTGGGGTCTGTATTAGTTTAGGGGATTGGTCTGGGGTCTGTATTAGTTTAGGGGTCTGGGGTCTGTATTAGTTTAGGGGTCTGGTCTGGGGTCTGTATTAGTTTAGGGGTCTGGTCTGGGGTCTATTAGTTTAGGGGTCTGGGGTCTGTATTAGTTTAGGGGTCTGGTCTGGGGTCTGTATTAGTTTAGGGGTCTGTTCTGGGGTCTGTATTAGTTTAGGGGTCTGGTCTGGGGTCTGTATTAGTTTATGGGTCTGGTCTGGGGTCTGTTTTAGTTTAGAGGTCTGGTCTGGGGTCTGTATTTAGGGGTCCGTTCTGGGGTCTGTATTAGTTTAGGGGTCTGGTCTGGTGTCTGTATTAGTTTAGGGGTCTGGGGTCTGTATTAGTTTAGGGGTCTGTATTAGTTTAGGGGTCTGTTCTGGGGTCTGTATTAGTTTAGGGGTCTGGTCTGGTGTCTGTATTAGTTTAGGGGTCTGGGGTCTGTATTAGTTTATGGGTCTGGTCTGGGTTCTGTATAAGTTTAGGGGTCTGGGGTCTGTACTAGTTTATGCGGGTCTGGTCTGGGGTCTGTATTAGTTTAGGGGTCTGGTCTGGGGTCTGTATTAGTTTATGGGTCTGGTCTGGGGTCTATATTTGTTTATGGGTCTGGTCTGGGGTCTGTATTATTTTAGGGGTCTGTTCTGGGGTCTGTATTAGTTTAGGGATCTGGTCTGGGGTCTGTATTAGTTTAGGGGTCTCGGGTCTGTATTAGTTTAGGGGTCTGGTCTGGGGTCTGTATTAGTTTAGGGGTCTGTTCTGGGGTCTGTATTAGTTTAGGGGACTGGTCTGGGGTCTGTATTAGTTTAGGGGTCTGTTCTGGGGTCTGTATTAGTTTATGGGTCTGGTCTGGGGTCTGTATTAGTTTAGGGGTCCGGTCTGGGGGTCTGTATTAGTTTAGGGGTCTGTTCTGGGGTCTGTATTAGTTTAGAGGTCTGTTCTGGGGTCTGTATTAGTTTAGAGGTCTGGTCTGGGGTCTGTATTAGTTTAGGGGTCTCGGGTCTGTATTAGTTTAGGGGTCTGGTCTGGGGTCTGTATTAGTTTAGGGGTCTGTTCTGGGGTCTGTATTAGTTTAGGGGTCTGGTCTGGGGTCTGTATTAGTTTAGGGGTCTGTTCTGGGGTCTGTATTAGTTTATGGGTCTCGGGTCTGTATTAGTTTAGGGGTCTGGTCTGGGGTCTGTATTAGTTTAGGGGTCTGTTCTGGGGTCTGTATTAGTTTAGGGGACTGGTCTGGGGTCTGTATTAGTTTAGGGGTCTGTTCTGGGGTCTGTATTAGTTTATGGGTCTCGGGTCTGTATTAGTTTAGGGGTCTGGTCTGGGGTCTGTATTAGTTTAGGGGTCTGTTCTGGGGTCTGTATTAGTTTAGGGGACTGGTCTGGGGTCTGTATTAGTTTAGGGGTCTGGTCTGGGGTCTGTATTAGTTTAGGGGTCTGTTCTGGGGTCTGTATTAGTTTAGGGGACTGGTCTGGGGTCTGTATTAGTTTAGGGGTCTGTTCTGGGGTCTGTATTAGTTTATGGGTCTGGTCTGGGGTCTGTATTAGTTTAGGGGTCCGGTCTGGGGTCTGTATTAGTTTAGGGGTCTGTTCTGGGGTCTGTATTAGTTTAGAGGTCTGTTCTGGGGTCTGTATTAGTTTAGAGGTCTGGTCTGGGGTCTGTATTAGTTTAGGGGTCTGTTCTGGGGTCTGTATTAGTTTAGAGGTCTGGTCTGGGGTCTGTATTAGTTTAGAGGTCTGGTCTGGGGTCTTTATTATTTTAAGGGTCTGGTCTGGGGTCTGTATTAGTTTATGGGTCTGGTCTGGGGTCTGTGTTAGGTTATGGGTCTGGTCTGGGGTCTGTATTAATTTAGGGGTCTGTTCTGGGGTCTGTATTAGTTTAGAGGTCTAGTCTGGGGTCTGTATTAGTTTAGGGGTCTGTTCTGTGGTCTGTATTAGTTTAGGGGTCTGTTCTGGGGTCTGTATTAGTTTAGGGGTCTGTTCTGGGGTCTGTATTAGTTTATGGGTCTGGTCTGGGGTCTGTTTTAGTTTAGAGGTCTGGTCTGGAGTCTGTATTTAGGGGTCCGTTCTGGGGTCTGTATTAGTTTAGGGGTCTGGTCTGGTGTCTGTATTAGTTTAGGGGTCTGGGGTCTGTATTAGTTTAGGGGTCTGTATTAGTTTAGGGGTCTGTTCTGGGGTCTGTATTAGTTTAGGGGTCTGGTCTGGTGTCTGTATTAGTTTAGGGGTCTGGGGTCTGTATTAGTTTATGGGTCTGGTCTGGGTTCTGTATAAGTTTAGGGGTCTGGGGTCTGTACTAGTTTATGCGGGTCTGGTCTGGGGTCTGTATTAGTTTAGGGGTCTGGTCTGGGGTCTGTATTAGTTTATGGGTCTGGTCTGGGGTCTATATTTGTTTATGGGTCTGGTCTGGGGTCTGTATTATTTTAGGGGTCTGTTCTGGGGTCTGTATTATTTTAGGGGTCTGTTCTGGGGTCTGTATTAGTTTAGGGATCTGGTCTGGGGTCTGTATTAGTTTAGGGGTCTGGTCTGGGGTCTGTATTAGTTTAGGGGTCTGGTCTGGGGTCTGTATTAGTTTAGGGGTCTGGTCTGGGGTCTGTATTAGTTTAGGGATCTGGTCTGGGGTCTGTATTAGTTTAGGGGTCTGGTCTGGGGTCTGTATTAGTTTAGGAGTCTGGTCTGGGGTCCGTATTAGTTTAGGGGTCTGGTCTGGGGTCTGTATTAGTTTAGGGGTCTGGTCTGGGGTCTGTATTAGTTTAGGGGTCTGGTCTGGGGTCTGTATTAGTTTAGGGTCTGGTCTGGGGTCTGTATTAGTTTAGGGGTCTGGTCTGGGGTCTGTATTAGTTTATGGGTCTGGTCTGGGTTCTGTATTAGTTAGGGGTCTGGGGTCTGTACTAGTTTATGCGGGTCTGGTCTGGGGTCTGTATTAGTTTAGGGGTCTGGTCTGGGGTCTGTATTAGTTTATGGGTCTGGTCTGGGGTCTATATTTGTTTATGGGTCTGGTCTGGGGTCTGTATTATTTTAGGGGTCTGTTCTGGGGTCTGTATTAGTTTAGGGATCTGGTCTGGGGTCTGTATTAGTTTAGGGGTCTGGTCTGGGGTCTGTATTAGTTTAGGGGTCTGGTCTGGGGTCTGTATTAGTTTAGGGGTCTGGTCTGGGGTCTGTATTAGTTTAGGGGTCTGGTCTGGGGTCTGTATTAGTTTAGGGATCTGGTCTGGGGTCTGTATTAGTTTAGGGGTCTGGTCTGGGGTCTGTATTAGTTTAGGGGTCTGGTCTGGGGTCTGTATTAGTTTAGGGGTCTGGTCTGGGGTCTGTTTTAGTTTAGGGGTCTGGTCTGGGGTCTGTATTAGTTTAGGGGTCTGGTCTGGGGTCTGTATTAGTTTAGGGTCTGGTCTGGGGTCTGTATTAGTTTAGGGGTCTGGTCTGGTCTGGGGTCTGTATTAGTTTAGGGGTCTGGTCTGGGGTCTGTATTAGTTTAGGGGTCTGGTCTGGGGTCTGTATTAGTTTTTGGGTCTGGTCTGGGGTCTGTATTAGTTTAGGGTTCTGTTCTGGGGTCTGTATTAGTTTAGAGGTCTGGTCTGGGGTCTGTATTAGTTTAGGGGTCTGTATTAGTTTAGAGGTCTAGTCTGGGGTCTGTATTAGTTTAGGGGTCTGGTCTGGGGTCTGTATTAGGTTATGGGTCTGGTCTGGGGTCTGTATTTGCAGTCTGGAGGGGTGTTTCTTGTAAAAGTGTGCACACACTTTTTTTCCCCCAATGTCTTTGCTCGGAGTTTGGCGCATACACTTACACCAGGACAGTCGAGATTCGGCACTGCTGTATCTGCGATCTGTGGGGATCCTGGAATTATCCATCATACAATAATACATGCTGCTTAGCAAAACCACAGTGGGACGAGGCGTCAGCGGCCGTTGCTGTGCAGTGCGTCTACATGTCCGGCACGGCGGTGTAACCAATCCCGGCTCTATATTAACATTGTTACGCTTTATGGCCGTTGAGATCTGCGGCCAAGGCCTGACAGCTATCAGGGGTCTCGTCCATTGGTGCAGGGGTTAATAACACTCAGCTCGCTTTCCTCCTGAAAACCCAATATCACAGATTGTGCTTAGGGCAGCAGATTCCGTGCCGAAAGTGAGATAACAAAGCGGCAGCCGAACTCAGACAGCTGTGTATATATATATATATATATATATATATATATATATATATATATATATACACACATATACAGCCCGTATATTAGTGACATAAATAGATAAAGATATATATAGATAGATAGATAGCCCCGTATATCAGTGACATATATATACACAGCCCAGTATTTCAGTGGCATACATATATATACTGCCCCGTATATCAGTATATCAGTGACCCCGCCATATGTACAGGAGGGGAGGGGGATGTGGAAGAGCGCCCCATAGAGATGAATGGGAAAACCTCCACACTGCACACACAGGTGATATAATTAGCTGCAGCTCCCTAGCAGTAATGGCAGTTGGAGCCTTAGCAACCAATAGGATTACTACTTTCATTTTCACTAGAAGCTGTGGTTGCTAGGGCGGCTGCCTCACAACATCCACAGAAATAACTGGTAGACCCCCTACTCCATGTATACAGTACATGTATACAGGACCCCTACTCCATGTATACAGTACATGTATATACAGGACCCCCTACTCCATCTATACAGTACATGTATATACAGGACCCCCTACTCCATCTATACAGTAAATGTATACAGGACATTAAAGGTGTATAGGACCCCAAAACTATACACTACAGGTATACATACATTCATGCTACTGTAGTGTGCCAGGCCTTAGGTGCTGAGGTATATGTGGCAGCTGGTGTAGTGTGCCAGGCCTTAGGTGCTGGGGCGTTATGTGGCAGCTGCTGTAGTGTGCCAGGCCTTAGGTGCTGGGGTATATGTGGCAGCTGCTGTAGTGTGCCAGGCCTTAGGTGCTGAGGTATATGTGGCAGCTGCTGTAGTGTGCCAGGCCTTGGTGCTGGGGCATTATGTGGCAGCTGCTGTAGTGTGCCAGGCCTTAGGTGCTGGGGTATATGTGGCAGCTGGTGTAGTGTGCCAGGCCATAGGTGCTGGGGTATTATGTGGCAGCTGCTGTAGTGTGCCAGGCCTTAGGTGCTGGGGCGTTATGTGGCAGCTGGTGTAGTGTGCCAGGCCTTAGGTGCTGGGGTATATGTGGCAGCTGGTGTAGTGTGCCAGGCCTTAGGTGCTGGGGTATATGTGGCAGCTGGTGTAGTGTGCCAGGCCATAGGTGCTGGGGTATTATGTGGCAGCTGCAGTAGTGTGCCAGGCCTTAGGTGCTGGGGTATATGTGGTTGCTGCTGTAGTGTGCCAGGCCTTAGGTGCTGGGGTATATGTGGCAGCTGCTGTAGTGTGCCAGGCCTTAGGTGCTGGGGTATATGTGGCAGCTGCTGTAGTGTGCCAGGCCTTAGGTGCTGGGGTATATGTGGCAGCTGCTGTAGTGTGCCAGGCCTTAGATGCTGGGGTATATGTGGCAGCTGCTGTAGTGTGCCAGGCCTTAGGTGCTGGGGTATATGTGGCAGCTGGTGTAGTGTGCCAGGCCTTAGGTGCTGGGGTATATGTGGCAGCTGCTGTAGTGTGCCAGGCCTTAGGTGCTGGGGTATATGTGGCAGCTGCTGTAGTGTGCCAGGCCTTAGGTGCTGGGGTATATGTGGCAGCTGGTGTAGTGTGCCAGGCCTTAGGTGCTGGGGCGTTATGTGGCCGCTGGTGTAGTGTGCCAGGCCTTAGGTGCTGGGGTATATGTGGCAGCTGGTGTAGTGTGCCAGGCCTTAGGTGCTGGGGTATATGTGGCAGCTGCTGTAGTGTGCCAGGCCTTAGGTGCTGGGGTATATGTGGCAGCTGGTGTAGTGTGCCAGGCCTTAGGTGCTGGGGTATATGTGGCAGCTGCTGTAGTGTGCCAGGCCTTAGGTGCTGGGGTATATGTGGCAGCTGCTGTAGTGTGCCAGGCCTTGGTGCTGGGGCATTATGTGGCAGCTGGTGTAGTGTGCCAGGCCTTGGTCCTGGGGCGTTATGTGGCAGCTGCTGTAGTGTGCCAGGCCTTAGGTGCTGGGGTATATGTGGCAGCTGGTGTAGTGTGCCAGGCCTTAGATGCTGGGGTATATGTGGCAGCTGGTGTAGTGTGCCAGGCCTTAGGTGCTGGGGTATATGTGGCAGCTGGTGTAGTGTGCCAGGCCTTAGGTGCTGGGATATATGTGGCAGCTGGTGTAGTGTGCCAGGCCTTAGGTGCTGGGGTATATGTGGCAGCTGCTGTAGTGTGCCAGGCCTTAGGTGCTGGGGTATATGTGGCAGCTGGTGTAGTGTGCCAGGCCTTAGGTGCTGGGGTATATGTGGCAGCTGCTGTAGTGTGCCAGGCCTTAGGTGCTGGGGTATATGTGTAGTGTGCCAGGCCTTAGGTGCTGGGGTATATGTGGCAGCTGGTGTAGTGTGCCAGGCCTTAGGTGCTGGGGTATATGTGGCAGCTTCTGTAGTGTGCCAGGCCTTAGGTGCTGGGGTATATGTGGCAGCTGCTGTAGTGTGCCAGGCCTTAGGTGCTGGGGTATATGTGGCAGCTGGTGTAGTGTGCCAGGCCTTAGGTGCTGGGGTATATGTGGCAGCTGCTGTAGTGTGCCAGGCCTTAGGTGCTGGGGTATATGTGGCAGCTGGTGTAGTGTGCCAGGCCTTAGGTGCTGGGGTATATGTGGCAGCTGCTGTAGTGTGCCAGGCCTTAGGTGCTGGGGTATATGTGGCAGCTGGTGTAGTGTGCCAGGCCTTAGGTGCTGGGGTATATGTGGCAGCTGGTGTAGTGTGCCAGGCCTTAGGTGCTGGGGTATATGTGGCAGCTGCTGTAGTGTGCCAGGCCTTAGGTGCTGGTGCAGTGTCCCAGAACATGCAGACTACTACTCCTATTATGGCCATTTCTCTTGCTGTGTCCATGCCTGTTCTGGTAAGTGTTTGCACTGCAACTGCTGCTGGTTTTCCCCTAGTATTCTCTAGTAATGTGCATTCTCATGTGTATTCTCATGTATTCCTGTGTATTATTGCATTGTACAGTGGTATGCAAGGCTGTTGATCACGTGACCTGTAACCATGGTTCCTCCAATGACCGACTAGCTCTGGCCAGGAGCAACCATGTGACCTCCCACTTCCTCCTAACAAGTTAGTCTTCCCCCTGCTTCCAAGCAAGGAGGTTGTGTGGTTCTATCCTCTCCCACAGAAGAGTGACTGAGTCTGCTGCTGTATTCAAGTCTCCGGCTGTATCTGCCTGCTCAAGTGTCCGGAGTCTTCTCTCTCATCTGGGTGTCATTCCGTTATCTCTCCTCATCGCTACAAGGATTCACAGCAAGTATTATTCTCAAGCTAATCCACCCAGCACCGCTATTTCTCTCATACTCCTACTCCCATCATCCGGCACGTATTCTCACAGCCTATGCAGCACCACTCCTGCCTTATTTGTCAAAGCCTGCTATATACCCGGTTGCATCCGGACAGAACTGTTGCTACTAGTTACCTCATCTATAATAAAACCGCTGTTACTGAACCCTGGCATTGGTGTCCACTAACTGGTGCCCTGACTAAGTGCAGCGAAGAATCGCGTGCCCATCATCACCCGCAGATTCCACAGACCGGCCCTACAGCTGTGCCGCCCTCAGGCCTATACCGTGACAAGTATAACCCCTGCAGCTGCCCCGGTCATTGCCCGC
The DNA here is from genome assembly GCF_027789765.1 of Dendropsophus ebraccatus. Classification (NCBI taxonomy): domain Eukaryota; kingdom Metazoa; phylum Chordata; class Amphibia; order Anura; family Hylidae; genus Dendropsophus; species Dendropsophus ebraccatus. The sequence goes on along the minus strand of NC_091465.1, from coordinate 91,214,232 downwards.
TCATAACACCAGCACTGCGGAAGTGGCCCCCAGGGGCCAGGGCATCGCATTTTTGGCGTCACGAACAGGATACAGACTGTGTTGTGCCAACTGTCAGTGTCCCCAGAACTGTACTGCTAATCCCCCCAGAGACTTTGCTATTGCCGCGCTGCGGCCTGCTAAGGGGTCAAGTCAGCCGGTGACGCACTGTCTTCGCGCGCGCGCGCGCGCGCTCCGCCCCGGCCCTGCAGTATCCAAGCCTCTGTTGCAGGAGGGAAGGAGATTGTGCCCGGACCGCCGGAAGTGTTGATGCTGACTTCCGCCCTATTCCTCTCCGGTCCCGGACACCCTGCCTATCGGTGCCTGCTGTTCCCGCAAGCTCTCCTCGCCCCTACTTTCTTCCAGGCGCCTTACACCAGAACCCCTCGTCATGTCCACCGGCCATCACAGTGACTCTGACGGGTCCGGCAGTTCGCCGACGGCCCGAAGAAGGCTTCCCGCGGCTCCCGTTGCTATGGCTACCGCAGCGGTCCCATTCTTCATTGGGCCCAACAATCTTCCCAGTTATAAAGGAGAACCCCACACGTTGGCTGATTTCAAGGAAAAAATTTCCCGCACCCTTGAACTTGTCTCACTCTCTCCCACTCAGCAGGTGCAGTTGCTGCTAGGACAACTTGAGGGTCCCGCTGCCGAGGAGGTGCGGTCATGGCCAGCTACGGAGAAAGCTAATGTACAACAGATCCTGACCCGGCTGAGTAAAGAATTTGAGGTACAGTCACCCACGGAGGTCCGCCTTAAGTTTTACGACCGACGACAAAGGCCAGGTGAGACCCTCAGAGACTATGCACTAGCACTCCAATCTGCCTACCGGGCCCTGAGACAGGTTGATACCATAGACCCCTCGGCTGTGGAGAGTATGATCACTGACCGCTTCATAGAGGGGGTGGACTCTAGACTCATCCAGAGCCAACTGCGTATGCTAGCTGCCCAAAACCCTACAATGCCTTTCCTGGACTTCAAGACTCTGGCTCTGAGGGTGGTTGGCATTGACAATCCCTGTGCCGGCTGTACTCCAGGTTCAGATTGCCCGGATCCGGTGGGACCTATACCCCCACCTCCAGTGCCCACTATGGTTCCACCAGTTTCCGCTATACAAGCTGCCCAACAGTCTATCCCGGCTAATTCACCAGCGATCCCTGCTCTCCTTACGCAAGTGGTTGACTCTCTCTGCCAAGCCCTAAGGGGGCTACAAGGGGCCTATCCAACACCTCCACCACCACAGGACCCCTGCCCTGAGTATTCAGTTCCCGATCGGCCTCCTCCACCGAGACTTAGATCCCCTGAGCGCCCCTATTGCCGCCACTGTAGGCGACATGGACACTACCGCTCTCAGTGCTATCAGTTAAACGGGCTACCCCTGGGTCCGAGGGCCAACACCCAGGAGGTCGAGATCCAGGCCCGCAGGAAGCACAGTGGTTCTCAAGGTTCCTCTCACAATGCCCGCATGTGACTCTCTGGGTGGACGGAGTCCCCCTGGAGGCTCTGGTAGATACAGGTTCCCAGGTTACCACTATCCCGAGGCATGTGTTTGAAGAACATTGGGATCTGAGAACCCTAGGTCCAGTTGAGAAATACCGTCTGAAACTTATTGCTAGTAATGGTCGTCCTATTGTGCAACTAGGTTACTGGGAACCCACTGTCTGCATAGGGAAGCGGGAGCTAGCGCGTCAGGGTATCATTGTTACTGAGGCTCAGGGAGATAGTGGGACCGTGGTATTAGGCATGAATATTATCCGTCATGTATTCACTGAAGTGTTGGATGCCTTGAATGCCTCTATGTCTTGTGCTATGTCTCCTCAGTACAGGCAAGCCGTTCAGAAGACCATAAAGGTGCTCGCCGCTCAGCGGAAATTTGCCAATCCTCGAGGAGAAATCTGCCGTGTCCGCACTAGAGATGCTCGTCCGATCACCATCCCAGCTAACAGTGAGTTCCTCATCTGGTGCAGGGTCCGTCCAGGCCTCAACAATGCTGATTATGTGGCCCTTCTGGATGCTATGGAAATTGAGGGGCAACCTCTTGTCAGGGCCGCTAGAAGCCTGGTGACCGTCTCCAATGGTCAGGTCCCTGTCCGTCTGGTGAACCTTGGAGACTCCTCAGCTGACCTACCCAAGTTCACCACCGTGGCCATGTTATACCAACTCGATCCTGAGGACATCGTCTGTGAGGAGACCATCGCCTATCAGAGTTCCATCCGTGGCACTCAAAGGGACTCAAACAGGGCTCTCGCCCCTTGGTGGGATGAACTCCATATTGGCGATGCCAATACCCCACTTGAATACCTCCACGGCATCCTCAAGGTGGCCAAAAGGTATCACGAGGCCTTCAGCAAACACTCCCTCGATTTCGGGAAGACCAACCTGGTCCAGCATCGGATCAACACAGGGGACCATTTGCCTATCAAAGAGAAACATCGGCCAATTCCCCCTGCCAGCTATCAGCAGGTCAAGAAACTGCTCAAGGAGATGAAAGACTCTAACGTTATCCAAGAAAGTCAGAGTCCGTGGGCTGCCCCTATTGTCCTTGTGAAAAAGAAAGACGGTAACATCCGGTTCTGCGTGGATTATAGGAAGATAAATACAATCACCCACAAGGATGCCTATCCTTTGCCCCGGATCGAAGAGTCTATTGCTGCTTTGGGGTCAGCCGCCTACTTCTCCACCTTGGACCTCACCAGTGGGTACTGGCAGGTGCCCATGGCACCCGAAGACCGTGAGAAGACGGCCTTCACCACCCCCATGGGGCTCTTTGAATTCACCAGCATGCCCTTCGGTCTGTGCAACGCCCCCGCTACCTTCCAGCGGTTGATGGAAAGGTGTCTCGGCCATCTCAACTTTCAGAGTGTCCTGCTCTACCTAGATGATGTGATTGTCTATTCACGTACCTACGAAGATCACGTCCATCATCTGGCTGAAGTGTTCCAGGTCCTAATCGATCACGGCCTGAAAATCAAGCCTTCCAAGTGCCACCTTCTCAAACCCCAAGTGAACTATCTGGGGCATGTTGTGAGTGCTGAGGGGATACAACCCGATCCAGAGAAGATCTCGGCTGTGGAACACTGGGATACCCCTAAGACCGTCAAGGAGGTGAGAAGTTTTCTGGGATTTGCCGGCTATTACCGCCGCTTCATTCCCCACTTTGCCCAAGTGGCCGAGCCCCTCAATGAGTTACTCCGGGGTTGCCCTCGAGAAAGCTACAACCGACGACTCCCCGTCGAGTGGTCCGAACGGCAGGAGGTTGCTTTTCAAACCCTGAAACGCCTGTTGACCACGCCTCCTATCCTGGCCTACCCGGACTATAACCTTCCTTTCCGGCTTTACACAGACGCCAGCTTCCAAGGCCTGGGAGCTGTGCTGTCCCAGGTTCAAGATGGCCAAGAGAGAGTCGTAGCTTATGCCAGCCGGAGTCTTCGGGGTGCTGAAAAGAACGATAACAATTATAGCTCCTTCAAGTTGGAGTTACTAGCCCTAGTGTGGGCCGTCACTGAAAAGTTCAAGGACTACCTGGCTGCCACCCCTGTTACCATCTATACGGATAACAACCCGTTGGCGCATCTCAACACTGCTCGGCTGGGCGCCCTGGAACAGCGGTGGGCTTCTCGACTGGCCAATTTCCAGTTTGAAATTAAGTACCGCAGTGGCAAGGCTAACGTCAATGCAGACCTCCTGTCCCGACTACCCAAGGGCGAAGAGGCCCCAGAGGACAGCGATTGGGAAGATGTAGAAATGCCTCCCTTCTACCAAAGGTTCGCTACCCAGAGTGCTATTAATGCAGCTAGGCCTGAAACGCCTTCGCCTCCACCTAGGGCCCCGCAAGACTTGGCCAGGTGGCAGACCATCCAGGAAGAGTCCCGCGTCCTGGGGGAGATCTATGACTACCTCTCTACTGGTCGGGTCCCCATGCGGATAAAGAGGCCCTATCCTGATGTCGAGCTAAGGCGACTCTGGAGGCAAAGAAAGAGGCTCTTCCTACAGAAGGGACTGATCCTGCGGAACTCTCTTGACCCGGTCTCCGGGGAGAGGTGTCACCAGATCCTCATTCCCCGACGAGACGCTAAGATGGTGCTAGATGCCTACCATGACCGGTCCGGTCATTTCGGGGTACACAAGACGGAGGCCACTATCCGACAGCGGTTCTACTGGATCGGGATGAGGGCTGACATCGAGAACTGGTGTGCTGAGTGCCCTGCCTGTAATATCTCCAAAGCTGGGGGAAGAGAAGTCAGGGCCCCTTTGCATCCAATCACCTCCCACCGGCCGAATCAGCTAGTCGCCCTGGACCATGTGAAGCTAGCCCCTACAAGATGCGGGTATACCTACGCCCTCACCATGGTTGACCACTACTCCAAGTGGGTAGTCGTGGTACCTGTCAGGGACTTGACCGCCAAGACCACTGCTCTTACTTTTTACAAGGAGTATGTAAAGCACTATGGGTGCCCAGAGTCTCTGCTGACGGACCGGGGTCCGGCCTTCGAGTCGCAACTTTTCCAGGAGCTGTGTGCCTACCATGAATGTAAGAAGCTCCGCACCACGGCCTATCACCCTCAAGGGAATGGTCTGTGTGAAAAAGTTAACCAGGTCTTTATCAACATGCTCCGAACGGCTTCAGTGACCAAGAGAGTAGAGTGGCCCCACTTGTTGGATGAACTAGTGGAGATCTATAACAATACCACTCATTGTTCCACTGGCTACTCCCCGTTCTACCTGATGTTCGGCCGCCAAGGCCAACTTCCTCAGGACCGTGCTCTTGGAGTCCAAGCTCCTGACACCTTCAACCCCCTACCTGAAACTGACTGGGTTCGGGAACATCAGAGGAGAATCCAGGATGCCCGGGAAATTGTTGACCGGAGGATGGGGGAGGCTCAGCAGCGCCAAGAGGATGCCTACAACCTAAGGGCGAATGCCACACCACTACAAGTGGGGGATAAAGTTTGGCTAAAGAAATATCATCGCTCTCACAAACTTGAAAGCCTTTGGGAGCCTGAGCCCTATGTCATCTCCTCTATCCCTTACCCAGAGACTGATGTGTATGAAGTCAAAAAGCCTGGGCTAGCCCCACAGACGGTGCATCGGAATAGGATAAAACGTTGCACTAAGGAGGACCTACAGGGCCTTACAGCACCGTGTCCGGTACCTGCATCCACACCTCCGGCTCCCCCAGCAGCTCCAGCTAAACCTCTCTCTCTGGAAGAAATGTTCCAAGTTGAACCGTTCCTCATGGCCGTAGGCTATCCAGCATTCCCTGTACCCGTTCCAGCGGTTTCTCCACTTCCAATTTTGCCTCCAACGACTCCATCTCTACAACCAGACACTGGGGGTGATCTTCCACCGGTACCTGCACCAATCACTGTTGAAGAGGATCCTCCGCTGAGACGGTCTGAGCGCTCTACCAGAGGAATTCCTCCACTTCGCTACAGAGACCAGAGCCCTTAAACTGTTTTTGTTGTCTAACTGTATTGTTCCAGTTCCTGCAATGTTCAAGGTTCGTGCCTGGTCCTCCTGACCAAGTTCCCTGTACTAACCAGCCATGAGCTGATGGACACTTACAGTAACAAAAGGTTCTCTAGTGCCTGTCCCAGAGCCTTTTACATGGACGATGTCTAATTGCCTAAAAGAGACTCTACCTCACAGAGACACTTAACCCCTTCCTTCCTAATGCACTTTCCTGTGATTGTGTGTTCCACACAGGGTATTATTGCACTTATTTCATTATTGCACTTATTGTACTATTGTATTCCAGTGTTATCGGAGTCTTTGTATTTCCTCCTCTGAGTAAGCAAAAGGTTACATAGATTGCCTCAGAGTAGAGCGCCTTTTTTGTAAAACAGTATATTTTACAGTGTCTAAGTCAGATAGCTCCTCCTCTGAGTAAGAGAAGTCAGTATATATATATACCTCAGAGAAAGTCCAGTTTATGTAGGAGTGTATTTTCTCATCCAGTCTCATTATTGTCTATATTATCTCTATAGCTGGAAAGATTTAGTTGAGCCAGTTCGTATGCAAATTTTCCTCAGATTTTCATTCAGATTCATGTGAGCCAGTTCTCCTCAAGACCTCGCAGTATTTGTTGTCTGTTGTGTTTCCCTTCCTTTTGTTTCCAGTATTTGTTCACCTCTGTCTTGTCCCAACACAGTAGTTATCACACATAGTCATACCTAACCTTCACACTTGTCCATACATATCGCACCTTGGATACCTTTTCGTGTGTTTGGCCTGTGGAGTGCTTGTGTGTGTGATTGAGTGGTATGAAAGGGAGCTCCCCATGTATGTTTGCTTTTATTATTTTGTTCTTTCTCTTCCAGGTATCCAAGACACTACTCAGACACGCCAAGATAGTACACAGGTCTTCACGTTCTCCTCCAGTAGGGTAACACATTTAACAGAAAACCTACTGTCTAACTGGCTGGAATATTGAGGGTCACCCGCCAGCAGTTAAGTTGTCCTGGCTTACACGTCAGATGGTTCACGCACTAGCTACCTGGTCGCCAGAGTACGTTAGGCACCCCTAGGTGAAGTCCTGCCACTAGGGTTTCTCATTCTCTCTCTTCTCACCTGTGCCTTGGGCGTGGGAAACACACACCTCATCACACTCACTCTCATAATTCATTCCTGTTGTTTGATTGTCCAGTCTATTCATGTTTGCTGCCTTCTAGATTCGCCGAGGTCGGCTCAAACTTGCTAGGGAGGTATGCAGTGTCCCAGAACATGCAGACTACTACTCCTATTATGCCCATTTCTATTTCTGTGTCAATGCCTGTTCTGGTAAGTGTTTGCACTGCAACTGCTGCTGGTTTTCCCCTAGTATTCTCTAGTATTGTGCATTTTCATGTGTATTGTCATGTATTCCTGTGTATTATTACAGTGTACAGTGGTATGCAAGGCTGTTGATCACGTGACCTGTAACCATGGTTCCTCCAATGACCGACTAGCTCTGGCCAGGAGCAACCATGTGACCTCCCACTTCCTCCTAACAAGTTAGTCTTCCCCCTGCTTCCAAGCAAGGAGGTTGTGTGGTTCTATCCTCTCCCACAGAAGAGTGACTAAGTCTGCTGCTATATACCAGTCTTCGGCTGTTTCTGCCTGCTCAAGTGTCCGGATTCTTTTCTCTCATCTGGGTGTCATTCCGTTATTTCTCCTCATCGCTGCAAGGATTCACAGCAAGTATTATTCTCAAGCTAATCCACCCAGCAACGCTATTTCTCTCATACTCCTACTCCCATCATCCGGCACGTATTCTCACAGCCTATGCAGCACCACTCCTGCCTTATTTGTCAAAGCCTGCTATATACCCGGTTGCATCCGGACAGAACTGTTGCTACTAGTTACCTCATCTATAATAAAACCGCTGTTACTGAACCCTGGCATTGGTGTCCACTAACTGGTGCCCTGACTAAGTGCAGCGAAGAATCGCGTGCCCATCATCACCCGCAGATTCCACAGACCGGCCCTACAGCTGTGCCGCCCTCAGGCCTATACCGTGACAAGTATAACCCCTGCAGCTGCCCCGGTCATTGCCCGCTCATAACACCAGCACTGCGGAAGTGGCCCCCAGGGGCCAGGGCATCGCACTGGGGTATATGTGTAGTGTGCCAGGCCTTAGGTGCTGGGGTATATGTGGCAGCTGCTGTAGTGTGCCAGGCCTTAGGTGCTGGGGTATATGTGGCAGCTGCTGTAGTGTGCCAGGCCTTAGGTGCTGGGGTATATGCGGCAGCTGCTGTAGTGTGCCAGGCCTTAGGTGCTGGGGTATATGTGGCAGCTGCTGTAGTGTGCCAGGCCTTAGGTGCTGGGGCGTTATGTGGCCACTACAGGCATCGGTCAGTGAGTTTCTGGCCTAAAGATGCAGGAGGTAGAAGTGAGTCCCGGGTGCAGTACCTGACAGACGGCGGGATCCCCATGGCGGCTTCCCCATCACCCCTAACATGAGACGCTGTGCAGTGGTGAGTCTGTGTGCGTTCCAGCGTCCATGTGTTCCACAGGCGGCCATCTTCTTTTTGTTCAGGGAGGAAGCAGCGCTGATTGGCTGAGCCGTGCCGTGATGTTCCTGGGTGTGGCCGATGGCTGAGGACGTCCGACTGGCAGGAGACCAGGTGACTTGTAGGATCAGGTCAGTGTGTGCGGCGCACAGGCTGTGCGTTGCAAGGCGGACTAGCGTTCTGAGGGGGGCGGCGTCCATCACACCCGGCAGCCATTTAAGCGCGGATAGCGGGCAGCATGGCACCCTATGTGCTGGGCAGCCGGGGTTTATAAGATTGTGGAACAGTGGGTGGCCTGAATGTGTGACTGGGCTCAGGATGGTCACTGACTGTCTTTTTTACAGATGTCAAGTCAGTCATCCGCAGGGAAGAGGCGAAGCAAAGCCAAGAGTCTGCAAGGAGTGTGAGCAACCTCTGCCAGACGGCTGTGAGGGAGATGTGTGCGATGTCTGCAGGATCCAACATACCCCTGCCACCAGGAACGGCCAAACACTGAGGCAGATCAAATACCAGCGTACCCTGCCACCAGGAACGGCCAAACACTGAGGCAGATCAAATACCAGCGTACCCTGCCACCAGGAACGGCCAAACACTGAGGCAGATCAAGTACCAGTGTGCCCTGCCACCAGGAACGGCCAAACACTGAGGCAGATCAAATACCAGCGTACCCTGCCACCAGGAACGGCCAAACACTGAGGCAGATCAAATACCAGCGTACCCTGCCACCAGGAACGGCCAAACACTGAGGCAGATCAAGTACCAGTGTGCCCTGCCACCAGGAACGGCCAAACACTGAGGCAGATCAAGTACCAGTCTATCCTGCCACCAGGAACGGCCAAACACTGAGGCAGATCAAATACCAGTGTGCCCTGCCACCAGGAACGGCCAAACACTGAGGCAGATCAAGTACCAGTGTGCCCTGCCACCAGGAACGGCCAAACTCTGAGGCAGATCAAGTACCAGTGTGCCCTGCCACCAGGAACGGCCAAACACTGAGGCAGATCAAGTACCAGTCTATCCTGCCACCAGGAACGGCCAAACACTGAGGCAGATCAAGTACCAGTCTATCCTGCCACCAGGAACGGCCAAACACTGAGGCAGATCAAGTACCAGTCTATCCTGCCACCAGGAATGGCCAAACACTGAGGCAGATCAAATACCAGTGTGCCCTGCCACCAGGAACGGCCAAACACTAAGGCAGATCAAGTACCAGCGTACCCTGCCACCAGGAACGGCCAAACACTGAGGCAGATCAAGTACCAGTGTACCCTGTTACCAGGAACGGCCAAACACTGAGGCAGATCCAAGTACCAGTCTATCCTGCCACCAGGAACAGCCAAACACTGAGGCAGATCAAGTACCAGTGTACCCTGCCACCAGGAACGGCCAAACACTAAGGCAGATCAAATACCAGCGTGCCCCGCCACCAGGAACGGCCAAACACTGAGGCAGATCAAGTATCAGCGTACCCTGCCACCAGGAACGGCCAAACACTGAGGCAGATCAAGTACCAGTGTACCCTGCCACCAGGAACGGCCAAACACTGAGGCAGATCAAGTACCAGTGTACCCTGCCACCAGGAACGGCCAAACACTGAGGCAGATCAAATACCAGCGTGCCCTGCCACCAGGAACGGCCAAACACTGAGGCAGCTGATGCTTGTAATGAACCCTCCCCTCAGGCTGAGGCTTCTACCTTCCTTGAGGCCAGATCATATTTTTCCTGGATGAAAAATCACATGCAATCCACCTCTGCTGCACCCCACAAAAGAAAGAAGTCTTCTAAAAGGAGAGAATCACCCTCCTCCTCTTCTTCTTCCTCATCTGCTTCTTCAGCTGATTCTGAAGACACATGACTTTGGTATTGTAGAGTATGGTCCGCAAGATCACCCCCCACAATACCAAATGAACCCCTTACCCCTCCCCCCCCCCCTCCCACTGCCACCCCTTTCACCCAAAAAGACACAGAGTCGCGTCATTTTGGCTAAATATGGCCACAGCAGCCAAATTTTATTACATATAAAGATACAAAACATTTAGCACAATATTTATTGCACCATAAACATCTTAGAAAACTTCCTATGAACCACTAACTCAGTTTTTTAAATAGCCGTAGAGGAGGTCCTTGTAGTTCCCAAAAAGATCTGACGCCCACTTCAATGAACTAATTCTTCCTGTCATTAATTTGCCTCCAGCCGCCCAGCCCGACTCGGAGACCCCATTTAACCATGTATGGCTCCCAAGCCAACCTCTGCTCTCTGGTGATACACCTTCAGTGAGAGCCCTTAAAGCGCCAGACCCCCAAAGTTTCTTAATCATCATTGAGGAGGAGGGTCATACCCCACGATGATCCCCCCCATCCCCCCCATCAATTTTGCCTCCAACTACAAGGAGCTCCCCCCCGCCACCTGCGAGTAGGCCTTGAATACCTCAAGCCTGCGAGTAACCCCCCACCCGCAAAGCCCTCTCAACCCCATCCTGCAAAGCCAAGGCCCACAGATCGATGCCTACCGCATTTAGATGCACCCCGTCCCTTAACCAGAAAGCCTCCTGACCGCCCTCCAGATCCACATGCCGCAAAGCCACGCCCCCATTTTGCGTTACAAACCCGGAAATTGCCCTGTTCACCTTTATTCTTGCTTTATTCAGCTTCTCAACCGATCTGGCTGTGCGCCAAGTCGCCCGAGGAACGATCTCCGACCATACCACCACCGTCCCCGGGTGCTCAGTCCGCAGCCTGAACAGGTCATTCCGGATATCCCGGATCAACTCCCGCATGGGGCGAACCCCTAAATCGTTCCCCCCCACGTGCAACACTAATACCTCCGGGGGGGCGGTCGAACCCCACAAAACGATGAATTTCGGGCAGCACTCTACTCCAAACCAGACCACCAAAGCCTAGCCATCTGACCACTGCCATTTCCCGGGGAAAGCCAAGCTGCCTCCCGTCGGGGCGAACATCTGCCCGTTGAGCTTTTCAAGCCACGTAAGAGTGCCCAAATATCCACACAAGGCATGGTGATCTGCAACACAAAACAGCAAGCACATAACGAGAACCCATACCAATCTGAAACACCAGAACACCCCCCCCCTGACTCCCCTAAACCATTCCTCGTACTCAAACACAGTGGGGGCGAATATACCCCTTATAATGGTTAGAGTCCCAACGACCTATCTTTTTCACCACCTTCGCCCCCAAGCCCTAGCTCGCCGCCTCAGTCGCCGCCCCTATCCGGAATGAGTGTGTAGCGAAGCGAGACGGGTCCAACCCCAAAACCAACAAGCACCGCCGAAAAATAGCTGTGAACTGGTATCGGGACAAGTATGTCCCATCGGCATGGCACAGCAGCGGAATGGCACCCGAAGGGCGCACCCGCAGGTATGATTCCAAGCACCGCACCGGACAAACCCCAGAACCAGACAGCTGCCCCAACACTACCCGCCGTACGGCCCCCGTCTGATCCGTCTTAGACTTCCTAATCCAGAACTCAACCTGCCCCGGAAAAAGCTGCACATCCGCCAGCAAAAATCCCCCTAACTTAGAACCACTAGGAGCAACAAGCTCCCCTATCCTCAAAGTGCCAAAGAAGGCAAGCACAAAAGCCAACCTAAACAAGGCTGCCTCAAATGGAGAACGACAAATGCCATCAACCTCCTCCCCCAACCGGTCCAACAGCTGAAACCCCACTGGCTGACGGGTATCCCTGGTGGACCCACCCCTTCTAAACCCCCTCACCGCCTGGGCCACCACAAAATCCTTGGTAATATCGGGCAACCGACGCAACTTAAACCCAAACGCCAACCCCGCCAACACCCGATTCAATTTGGCTACCGACCAACCCTTCACAGACATATCCCCCAACCAGCACAACAAAAGAAGTTCACTACCCTCTCCCGATGAAGCTCCACCACAACACTCACACCATTCCTCCCACAGTTGCCAAGCAGACTCGTAGGAGGCCCACGTACCAGTAGCCAGGGAAGCCCGAATCAACTGCCCCGCCGCTCGCAGCCCAGCTCCCTGAGGTGCTCCGGACACGTCAGGCCGTGGATCTCTGCATCGGGTGCCAACTCCCGGAACCGATCGAACTGCGAGCGGGAGAGAGAATCCGCAATTGAGTTAAGACTTCCCGGCACATGGACAGCCACCATCCACGCATTCAACTTTTAACATTCCAACACTAAACAGCGCAGCAGCCTCACGACCGGCGGAGAAGAGGCCGACAGGTGATTCACGGCCAACACCACCGCCATTTTGTCACAATGAAACCTGACCTTACGATCCCTAAACCTGTCCCCCCACAGGAAAACCGCTACCACTATTGGGAACAACTCTAGGAAGGCCAGATTCCGGAGCAAACCCGCCCCCTCCCACTCCAACGGCCACCTCTCTGCACACCACTGCCCCTGACAGAATGCCCCAAAGCCCCAGCTTCCCGCCGCATCTGTGTATAGTTCAAAATCAGCAGTATCCATAACCTCAGCCATCACCAGAGATCTACCATTGTACTGTTTAAGGAAATTATCCCACACCTCCAAATCATCCCTATGGTCACGGGTCAACCGAATATAGTGGTGAGGGGCCTTCACACCCGAGGTCGCAGCCGCCAACCTCCTACAGAATACCCGCCCCATAGGGATGATCCTACAGGCAAAGTTCAGTCTCCCCAACAATGCCTGAAGTACCTTCAACTGAACCTTCCTGCACCGCTTCACCCGTCCCACCTCATGCCTCAAGGACAAAAGTTTGAAAAATAAGCTCAGTAGCGGGCCCCTCCGTCTTTTCTGGCGCCAGAGGGACACCGAGCAAGAGCATGCTACCCCTTCCAAAGCACTAAGTAGTGCATGGGCGAACCCCCGGGACCAATACATAAGAAGTCATCCAGATAGTGGATGAGAGACTGGACACCCGTCACATCCCGCACCACCCACTCTATGAATGAGCTAAAGGCCTTGAAGTATGTACATGAGATAGAGCACCCCATGGGCAGACAACGATCCACGTAATAGGCCCCATCCCAGAAGCAACCCAGCAGCCGGACGCTATCAGCATGAACCGGCAGAAGCTGAAAGGCGGCTTCCACATCGGCCTTGGCCATTAAGGCCCCCTCCCCATACAATCTAACCCAATGCAGCGCGGCGTCAAATGACGTATAAACCACAGAGCAAAGCTCCAGGTCTATACCATCATTGACTGAGGAACCACTGGGATGAGATAAATGATGGATGAGCCGAAATTTATTCGGCTCCCTTTTGGGGACCACTCCCAAAGGAGAGACCACCAAATCCGGTATGGGGGGAGAGTCAAAGGGGCCCGCCATTCTACCGAACGCCACTTCATAAGCTAACTTTTCTTGAATCACATGAGGGTACTGATAGGCCGACTTTAAATTTCTCAACGATAAGGGGATAGGGGGAGGGGGGATAACGAACCCATCCCGAAACCCCTCCACTAATAGTTCCGCTCTCCGCCTATCGGGAAACCTATTTAGATACAGGAGCATCGCGACCAGCTTAACCGGGGTTGCTTAACCAGCTTAACCATTCCCCTGCCCTGATCCACGGCCCTTTCCCCTTCTAAAACACTTAGCCGCCCCTTGCGTGGTGCCATTACAGACGGAGCAGGCATGCTTAAACTTGCAGTCACTCCCCCATCTACACTGCCCTTCATTGAACTGCCAGCAAACGCCAGACTTCTGTCCCGTCTGCTGGCCACCGGCGGAGGGGGCTCCCCCGGAAGCTCCGTGGCCGGCCGAACCGGCCCCTCCTTGAAAGGGGTGCCCATACCGTGTGGGAGCCATAACCCTCAACCACAAGCCTATATCTTTATGATCCCAACGAATGGAAGGCCTGATGGCTTTCCGCTGCTGGAACTGCTCATCGTAAGCCGATAAGCCTCACTGATGGCGTCCATATAGCATAAAGGGCTGAACAGTGTTCAGGTGCCTTTTCCCCTATAACACTCGCCAAAATGGCGAGCGCCTGCAAACAGTTATTGAAAGACTGGGGGATCAAGCGCCACCGCCTCTTCTCCTCATCCTCTTTCTTACTATCCTCCTTCTTACCCTTATCAAGGTTAAATTTCTCCAATGGAAGGAGTGAGAATATCTCTATATACTCATCCTTCCATATCTTTTCCCTAACCTCCTTTTTTAAATGGGAACCCAGGGGGCCCTCAAAACATATATACACCTTCCCCTTAGCCCAATCATCCAACCGAATCTGATCACCCTCCTTCTCCTTCTCAGTCTGAAACTGCCACCCCCACCCCCCTTGAGGGGACTACACTCTGCCCGCCCACAACCGAGCTCTCCATTCTCAGCCCCACGGACCCTGACTGCTGCTGCACCCAGGCCGCAAGCGGGGAAACCCCCCCACCCAAACCCACCCCCGATTCACACCTCGCCAGAAGCTCACGCACACTCCCCAACAACTCCCCAATAGTATCACCCTGCCTAACTGATCCTGAGCCTCCGTTACTAGCCGGGGGAACTAGGGAATCTAAAACAGGCCTAGCCTCAGTACCCTGGGACAGCAAAATAGGGGGAAAAGGACAAGACAAAGACATTAACTCACCAGGCTGCGCAGGTGCTGTGATCCCACCAGCCGGCACAGGAGACTCCAAATGCTGCGGACTCGGATCCAACGCCCCCGCGGAACTGCTCCCACGCCCGTCGTCCCACACACCACCGGAAGCCCAGCTGGAGGCCAGGCTCCCCCTTGTGGCTGCTGCCGATACTGCAGGACCTCTGGCTGCAACAGTTGGGAGAGATGGGGCTGCCAGGAAATTCACCCCGCTGCCGGAAGGCTGCATCACAGTAGAATGAGGTCTGGGCCTGGTCTCATCAGGCGGAGGGTCAGAAGGAGGGCAAGCCAACGGTCCGGCCGGAGCGGATGCGCCCCCATCACTTCCGGCCAGTGGTGACGAACTTCCTGTCCATGCCGGAAGTCACTTCACCACCACACAAGGCCCTCGGCGCAAGCTGCAATTGTTGCAGTGAGCGCCGGCCCAGTAGTTTATGGCAGCAGCTCTGCAGCTTCGGTGCACGGTCGGCTAAGCAGCAATATCGCCCCTACCAGCGTTGGGGCACCAGCAGTGGCCAGCCAAGGTGAGTTCCCTCTTCCTCCCCATTTGCAGGCTCCCTCTTGCTCAGGACCCCAGATAGCCACAGTAACAAGTGGTAACCTTGCCCACCTCCCTGGCCCTCATTCTAAGTTTGCTCAGCCACAAGGGCTCCCTTGGCCATGGCAGTACCCATCTGTTTCGGGTTTTCAGGGGACCCATTATCCTGCCAGTGGTTGGCCAAGCCCATTCATGGGGGGTCCCCGGGTTATGTGTTATTGGGAGGGGGGGAGCTATTAGGCAGCCAGGCCCACAGTACCAATAAGTCAGCAGGTTACAACGGCAAGTCAGAACAAAGTCAGACCTCCCCCATAGCAAGATGGCCCAAGCAACAGCAGTGTTATGTCTGTGCCGAATAGATGCTGGCCCCCTTCTGCTTGTAATTTCAAAACCAAAGGACCCGGAGAAGGCGCACCAGGAGCTATGACTACAGCCCAGGTGGCGACAGACACACAGATGCCGGTGATGGAACTGGAAGAGATTGAACTGGGTGAGTCGTCCTCTGATTCTTTGGATGAGGAGGAGTCAGACGGGGAAGAAGGAGGCATGCTGAGGGTCTTTAGGAAGTGTGTAAAGATACTGAAGCATAAGAAGCGTGGGGGAGAAGGGAAGTGGGGGGGCTACTAAGGGTCTGACTGTACTTAGCAGGGCATTGGGGGTAGGGGATACGTACGCATGTAGTCTATCCCCCACATATTCTCACCTGCCTCGTAAGATGTTAAAAAAAATACGGGATGGGAAGTTTTTGACTTGTCCAGGGAGGCGGTGGCAGAGAAGGAGGAAAAGAAAGGGGTGGGGGAACGTAATAGGGGGTTTATCATGGATTAGGTAAAGGGGTTTGTGGTCTATGCTAGCTTATGGGCAGAACAGAAGCCACAGATATATGGTGACTTATGGTGGTACATGGGCTTCATCATTGATGCCTTTTCTTTTTATTGGGGGGGGGGGGGGGGATCGGAGTATGATAAGTCTTGGGCAGAAAGACTTGGACTAATTGTAAGGGAAAAGGCAGTGGCTTCGGGGGGTGGCGGGCAGAGCAGCTTTATAAACAAGGGGAAGGTGGTATATAATGGTATATAATTGCTTGTAAATTTCGGCATAGCTACAACAACTGGGGGTTGAACCATCCGAAAGTAGACTGTTTTAAAAAGAGCATGTTTAGCAATAGTGGACATGGGGTGCAGTCCTTTTGAATTGGAGGAAAAGGGGCAACAGCAGTGAGGGTGGACATTTTAAAGGACTGGCTCCAGGTGTACCCAGACAGAGAGAGAGTGAGGTTGCTTGAAAGTTTTTTTAGAGAGGTTAAAGTTGCCAGTGTCTGGGGTTGTGTTGGGATCTCGCACAATTCGGAACCTAAAATCAGCTAGTGAGCACCCCGAGATATTGCTTGAGAAATTGGAGAAGGAGGTGGGGTTGGGCAGGATGGCTGGTTCTTTTGTGCATCCCCCATTTGAGTATTTAGTCTTGCCTCCATTAGGAGTAGTCCCCAAGAAGGATGGAAAATTTAGAATGATCCAGCATCTATCGTACCCATGGGGGGGGGGGGGGGGGGAGTTAATAGAGCCATTGACAAGAACCTGTGTGAGGAACACTATCAGTCATTTGAGGAGTTAGTAAGGGACGTGAGGAGGGGTGTACTGATGGCAAAGGTGGATATAAAGACAGCATTGAGATTGCTCCCTCTGCATCCTAGTAGTTTAAGTACACTGGTTGTGGTTTTAAGGGGTAGTATTATTGGTTAAGTGGTTACCAATGGGTTGTGCCAGTTGTGCACTATTTGAGACTTTCAATTCGCTCCGACATTGGTGCTTGGTGGAGTTGGCGGGGTGGAGTCTAGTGGCTCACTATTTAGATGACTTTCTCTTCTTTGGGCCACAGGGGTCAGAGATTTGTTGTTTGGACATTTAGTAGACGTCTGGAGAAGAGCACGGTGGGGGTCAGAAAATTGTATTACAAGATCAGAATTACAAGGAAGTTGAGAGAGGATCTTGCTGTGTGGGTCACATTTTTACGGGGTTTTAATGGAGTTACGTTTGGGTTACAGAACCAGCATCCAATCAAAAATTGAGAAATTGTTCACTGATGCAGCTGGGTCTTATGGTTTTGGGGCGGATTTGGGGGGTAAGTGGTGTGTGGGTAAATGGCCGGTTAGTTGGAAAACCTGGGGATTGTTAAAGAATTTGACGTTGTCGGAGTTGTTCTCTATAGTCGTGGCAGTGGAGCTATGGGGGCAGGAGCTGAGAGATAAATGGGAACTCTTTTGGTCAGATAACATAAGTGTTGTAATGGCATCAAAAGCCGGTCAAGTAGGTCAAAGCCTGGTATACAATTATTGAGACATCTGGTTTTGAGGTGTTTGCAGCTGAATATTCAGTTTCAGGCCAAGCATGTGCCAGGGGTTAATAATGGGATAGCTGCACACTGTCCAGGGGCCGAATGGAGGACTTTTTTGCATTAGCAACAAAGATTGGTTAGCATAGCCCTAATTGTGTCTGGCAGGTGGTGATCCCATCCTAGGGGAGTTGGGGACAAGTTCATTGGCTGATAAGACATGGAGGGCTTACATAAAGGAGTACAAGGTGTGGTTGGAGTTGGCGACCCAATTCCTAAAGGAGAAGCCAGTGAACATTCCGTGAAGAATGTTGGGTAACATGAATAGGGCTGGCGCGAATAAAAGCAGGGCCGCTACAGCCATGGCGGCGGTATTGTTCTTTGGAAAACTGGAGGGAGGATCCTGGCAGATCTTTTTCATTAAGAAGGGTGCTTAAGGGGTGGGCTAGGGTAGAAGGGGCGAGGAAGGACAGGAGGGAGCCCATTGCCTTTGGTCGACTTTCAAGTATCTTGGCAGTATTGAGGAAGTGTGCAGGGATGGTTATGAAGAGATGCTTTGGGAAGCAGCGTTTATATTGGCTTTTTTCGGGGGGCATTCAGGGTGGGAGAATTGGGGCAGTCTGGCCTTAGATAGGGCAATGTTAAGGTGTCAGGGGATAATGTGATGTGTTTCATTGCCCGTTCTAAAACCCATCAAAAGGGTAGGGGAGCATGGATGTCACTACAGAAGATTGGGGATCAGTTGTGTCCCTTACGGGCGGTGGGCAGATATGTGGAGATAAGGGGTAAAAGGGTCCTTTTAGTGCATAAAGACAGGAGTGTACTGTCCCAGTTCCAGCTTTGGGCAGTATTGAAGAAAGGCTTAAGTGCAGCGGCCTCAATCCTGCAAGTTACGGGTCTCATTCTTTTCGGATTGGGGCAGCTTCGGACGTGGCTGCAAAAGGTTTGGGGGATGATCAGATAAAAAAAATGGAAGTCTAAAGCATTCCAAACATATGTGCGTAAGGTTTCACAGTAATGTTGTTATGGTGTGCTGTCACTGTTTCTGTTTCATTTTCCTAGGCAAAAAGGTGGTGTGGATCGTTGGGCATTTGTATGTGCATCGGGCGGCAAGATGTGCTGGAAGACGTCCATACTGTCTATACCTTGGTCTGCCGGCTGAGAAAGTTGCGGTCTGGTGGTTTGGCAGGAAAGGCCTGCATGTGAGTGGCCTGCACCAGCTTATAAGTGAAGTCTCCTGGAAGCATGGGGCCCCCAGACGTCATTGTTGTACCCAGGGATGGCAACGACCTAGGCACTCTAAGGGTCATTGCAGCTGGTGACTGACATGGGAGCTGAGATTAAAGGTTGGCTGGCAAAGGTGGCCAGTGGTTACGGTGGTGTGGTCCTCCATTGTTCAGAGGAGGAAATGGAGGCATGTTGGGTTTTGGAGGGCAGTGGAGAGAGCCCCGAAAAAGGTAAACAAGAAGTGATTTGTTGGTGGTCTAGGAGGTACCACCATTGGGTATGATGATCTACTGGATCACAAGTGCATGGGCTTGTACCATACAGATGAACATTTGTCGGACATTGACTTGGGCACTTTTAACAATTTGTTGCAGGACTCCCTGGAGCAGCGATTGAAGAAAAGAAGGCAATTAAGGTTTGGTGGCGAGAAAGTAGGGCTGGTGCAGGGAAGGGGGGGGGGGCCTTCTTTTGGTGGCAGAAATCACAATCCTTTCAGCCCAGGTTTTCTCTTTGTTTAGGACCCATTAGCAGGGACAGTTTTCCTATACGGGAGCGCTGCTGCCAATGGGGGAGGGCAGGTCTGGTCTGGTGTCGGGCCTCCCCCTTTATGCTTACAATGTTAAATAAAGTACAGCATATGCTGCAATTTCCTCCAAACGTGTTTATTGTGTTTTTTGGGGGTGTGGGTCCTTGGGAGTGGGGTTAGCAGGTTCCCCCCTTATGAGCTCCAGAAAAAGAGAGGCTGATTTTCCACCTGTCTTCCCCAGGAGTGTGGCAGGCTCCTGGGGGAGGCTTTCAGCATGGTTCCCCGGGAATCCTGGGTCACCATCTCCCGAACCAGGCCGGCGGGGGGTGGAGAGGAGAAGCTACCGTCCAGCGCTCCAGCCTGTGGACTGAGGAGATCTGGAAGGGTCTGCAGCAATGTGGCCCCTGGCCCCTGGCAATGGCTTCCAGTGATGGAGGAAAGAAAACTGCGGCTAAGAAAACTCCAGCAGTGTCCAGGAGTCAGCCGGTGGAGATGTGGGGTGAGCGAGGCCCTAAGGAGTCTGCCAGCACATACTGCTCCCGCATCACTGCTAAGTTTGCTGAGTATGAACAGCTTGGGAAGGAACTGAAGGCAGCAAGAGAAGATCTGCACTTTCTCAGGTACCAGGCTAATACGGCTCCCAAGAGGAAGATGCCCGAGTTCTCTCCCAGGATCAAGTCCCTGAATGCCCAGGTAAAGGGGATAGAGGAGAGAAGGGCGGCCATCCTGGAAGGGAGCGACCTGTTCAGGGAGAAATTGCAAAACAAGGACCGCTTTGCCAGTATGAAATCTCCTAGCAGCAGAGCGGATGATGGGGGTGATGCTGCAGGAGATGGGGAGAGTAGTAGTGGTGAGGAGGAAGAAATGGAGGCTGTGAATGCTTAGTGGAGGACTTAGTGGAGTGTAAGGACTGTGTGGTGAATGAAGACCCCCCTGATGTCACCCAAAGTACCCCCCAAAGCATGCAGGAGAGCTACAGTTTTATGGCAGCGCAGGTGGCCCTGCCAGAAACTGATGATGTTGATGATGGTCTGTCAGATGGAGGACTACTACAGGCCATAGTCAGGCAGGAGTCCCCCCTGAGGATGGAGGCCTTCACATTTGGAGAAGAGCTCGGAGATGAAGTTCCTGTAAAAAGAAAAGCAGCCAAAAAGCAAGAAAGTGTGAGTCTTGTATTCACTCCATTCCAGCAGTCCGGGGCGGCTGAGAAGTCAGTCCGGGCGGCTGGTGACTCCTCTACACTGCCAGTCCCCATTTCTGATGTGTAATGGGGTCAGCAAGGAGGAGAGATAGATGGCAAGATGGCGGAGAAAGCCGCTCCTGCTTGTGTCAGTAGTGGGGGCGGCCATAGTAAAGACAAAGAAGGGCCGGACATGAAGGTTCAGGGCCACTCGGGAGTCTCGGGTGCTGCAGGACGCTTCTCTGTGGGAGAGGGGGGTGCCTGGGCATCAGAGGCTGGTGCAGAAGGTTCCAGAATGTCACATCCACCTGGAGTGACAGCGTTTCTGGTTGCCGTGTCTCCTGCTGTTGTCTCTGCAGGGTCAAAATGGGAAGGTGCATCCTCTGGAATTACAGTAAGCAACTCTCATTGGAGCCTAAAATGGGTTCCATTGGGAGAGATCAGAGTGATGGGGGACCATGTGCGTCACCTGTCATGGCATCCGCAGCTAAAGAGACTGTGACAAAAATCACTAAAACAGTGATAAAACCTGCCACACTGATCCATAAAGCCAGCCCAGCTACTGAGTGTATGGAGGTGACGGATGGGGGGAGTAGTGGTATGAAGTGGTGTGCAGACTGGGGGAGGGAGTGGTGTTATTGATGGGAGTGGTAGTGGTGTGCATGATGGGGATGTGAGTGGTTTGAATGCTAGGGGTGGTGAAGTTAACCCTTCAGGTGCCACTGGAGAAGTGGCAATTCTCAGGGCAGATATTGCTGGGATATATTCTGGTAATGCGGTTACTAGTCAGTCAGGGCCGGGTCCGGCTGCCCCTCCGGCTGCCATCAGGAGTTACGCTAATGTTGCGGCAGCCGGAGGTCCAGGGAGATCTTCACTTCCACCCCCTGGGGAGGGTCACTTGCAACGACGCCTTCTGGAGGCACTTAGGAAAGGAGATAGAACGCTCCAGGTAGAGGGGAGGGAGGTCGACCTGTCCTTCTACATAGAAAGACATGGACTTGGAGCCTTCCGAGAGAACAATGGGGAAGTGGTCTGGTCGCTTCCAACATCCCGGCAGGAGGTGAGCTGTAAGAACGTGGCCCGTCTGGTATGGAGAGGCAGTGATGCGTGCCCACAGAGAGGGAAGGTGATGGAGCTTCTCTTCCAGATTTAAGGTTAGTGACATCTTTACCTTGATCCACCCCTATGGCTCCTCTGAGTTCGACATCAGCTTTGTAAGACCAGAGGGGCTTGAACTTTTCTGGTCTAATTATGAGCTGGTGAAGGACGAGCCCGGATGGCGAGATTTCATTGTTAAAGCGATATCTCGCCAGAGCATGGTAAAGAAAGTGACCGTTTTGACACGTAACGAATCACTTTCTTGCTATTACATCATGACTTGGCTGGGCAGGTACGGCGAGGTGACGGACGTTCCCCGGAAGAACTTTGATCAGCATGGCATCTGGTCTGGGGCCTGGACGTTCTCAGTCCATCCAAGACGTTCAGGCAATACTGTTGCGCACATACCATCAGCCGCTTTCCTTGGTCGCGACAGAATCCAGGTCTTTTACCAGGGGCAACCGAAGCTGTGCCACAGGTGCGGCGATCCCACCCACTTCAGTGCAAACTGCTCTAAGCAGATGTGCGCACTGTGCGGTGCGGAGGGTCATCTTGCTGCATCCTGTGGCCGGATTAGGTGCCACCTGTGTGGTGACCTTGGTCACCCATTTAGTAGGTGTCCCCGTTCTTTTTCTTATGCTGCAGCCACCCGAGCTGGGGAGAGCCCTGAGGTTGCCTCAGCGGGGGAGGGGATGAGCAGAGGAGAGGGAGCACCAGAGCCAAGGAAGAAAACTGACAAGAAAAAGCGTAAGAGCCCCACTCAACTTAGGCGAGAGGAAAGGCGCAGAAGGAGCAGGGACCTTGGGAGTTCCAAGATGGTCGGGGTAGTCCAGGGTCCTGCTCCTGGTGTTGGCTCAGATGGTCAGGCTGAGGCTTTGGGGGACGCTGATCTAGATGAAGAGATGGGGAGACTGCGCAAAGAGGAAAGCGAGGCTATAGCCATCTCCTCAGGTTCTTCCCAGTATGAAAGTCTGGATGAGGATGGAGGGAGATGGAAGAGGAAAAACGCAAGCGTGGCAGAAGGAAGAATGTTAAGAAGATGCCTAAAAAATCTAAGGTGACTTCTTCCTCTTCCCAATCCCCTCTGATCGGTCTATCTAACAGATATCAGTCCCTCAGTGAAGGAACTTCCCCATTTTTAGAGGGAGAGGTCGAGGGACTGGTGTCTATGGCAGAGGAACCTCCAGGAGGTGCAGAGCTTGCTCCCCCAGAGGCAGTTTCCTCAGGTTGTCAGGTGGTCTTAGATGGAGAAGATCAAGAGATAGATATGTCCACCTCTCTAAAACGGGTTAAGGAACCATCTAAGGGATCCTCCTCTGATGTAGAAGGGGGTGGAAAGAAAAAGGGAAAGAAAACAAGTAAGTAGTGGTTTAAGGCCGTCCAACTCAATCACCCATGATGGCGGCACTCACCCCATTGACGCTGGCATCCATTAACTGTGCCAGCATTAAGTCTGATACGGCTAGATTTGCAGCCTTTGATTTTCTCGGTCGTATTAACGCCGACATTTTGTTTTTGCAGGAGACCAGGTTGACAGATCTAGCCTCTCTAATAAAAGCCAAGAGAGAGTGGAGGCATGGGCCTTCACACTGGTCTCTTGCGGCTGAGCCGTATAGTGGGGTGGCGGTCCTTTTTACCGCTCCTGTAGAATGCAGACGGGTTATCGAGTTGGAAATGGGGAGGTGCCTGATCTTGGATGTCCTCATGAAGGGGCAAGAGCTCAGGCTCATTAACATCTATGCCCCACAGACTAAGTGGGACCGTAAAAGCCTTTTTATGAGGATTAAGCCCTTTCTTTTTACGAGTCGGCAGGTGATCTTTGGTGGAGACTTCAACACTATCACGAGGTCTCAGGACAGGAGAGGCGCCAAAGACAAGCTGGCTTATGATAGCATGGCCCTGATCAGCATAGTTAGGGAAGCTCGGCCTAGAGGATGCCCACATCCGGACCCCCTCGGGCCACGCGGGTTTCACCTATCATCGAGGTAGCTGCAGGTTTAGATTAGACAGGTTTTATTTAAAGGAGGAAGCCGTCTCTTCTGCAGTGTCCGCGGTTGAGGTGGAGTTCTCCGATCACTGTTTAATTTTGTTTTCCCTGAATGTTTCAGAGACCCTCCGGATGGGTAGAGGCTACTGGAGGCTGAATTCGTCCCTCCTGGAAGAAGCAGAGGTAAGACAATCCTTTGAAGATTTTGTCCAGAGTCAGGTACCTCTACTGGGCCTATGTAGTAGTAAGTCAGAGTGGTGGGAGATATTCAAGAAGCGGGTTGCGAGGTTCTTCCGCCAGCTCTCAAGCCTCAGGTCCCTGAATAGGTATCGTGTGTATCAGGGCCTGAGGAAGAAACTCGAGCATCTCGTCTCGACTGGAGGTAGTAGAGAGGAGATCTCCAGAGTGAAAGCCTTGCTCATGAGGTGTCAGTATGATAGGCACGCATCTTTAGTTTTTGAGAGGGATTTCGGGAGGTACCGCTCGCCCGACCCCTACAGAAACTGTAAGATGTCAGTGAGTAGTAAGATCGTGACTGGACTGGTTGATAGTACGGGATCTCTGAACCGGTCCAGATCAGGGATCCTGGAGGTCGTCAGATCCTTTTACTCACACCTCTTGGGGAGGAAGGATCTAGATCGAGATGTGATGTCGGGTTTCCTGGCTGAAACCATTCCTGAGCCAGGGGTAGACCCCTCTCTTGATGTTTTGGCAGAAGAGATCAGGGAAGAGGAAGTTAGACTGGCGATTGAAGGGCTTGCCCTGAAGAAGTTGCCAGGTCCAGATGGCTTAACATCTGAGTGGTATAAGACCTTCAGGGACCTCTTGGTTCCCCTCTTGACCGAGGTCTTCAATGAGTGTCTCTCCTCGGGCACTCTGCCGAGGTCAATGAGGAGGTCAGCCCTGATTCTTCTGTCAAAAGGTAAAGATTCGAGCCGCATTGAGAATTGGAGGCCCATAGCTCTTCTCAATGCGGACAGGAAGATTCTGGCAAAGATACTGTTTAATCGGTTGGTGAAATTTGCACCCCGGCTCCTTTCGGGGGCTCAGCACTGCTCTGTTCCAGGCCGAAGCACCTTAAGTGCTGTCCTTAGTGTCAGGGAGGCAGTGGAGCGGAGTAGTGCGGGACTTTGGAAGGGGTACTTGCTGTCCCTGGATCAGGCCAAAGCATTTGATCGGGTGAACCATGAGTACCTCTGGTCTGTCCTTCTGAGATATGGCCTACCAGATACTTTTGTTAATTGGCTTAAGATCTTGTATGCAGGGGCAGAGAGTTTCCCGCTGGTGAACGGTTGGTCTGGCCGCTCTTTTGAGGTTGGGTCTGGTGTTCGCCAGGGCTGTCCTTTGAGTCCACTGTTGTATGTGTTCACGATCGACCCTTTCCTTAGGAGGGTTGGTTGTGGACCATTGGCAGGGGTCGGGATGAGCCTGGAGGAGCCAGAAGCCACCCTGAGAGTGGTAGCGTACGCTGATGATGTCACTATCTTCGTATCCTCGAGAGAGAGGAGGTCGATATGGTGATGTCAGAGGTGGACCGCTACTCAGAGGCATCTGGGTCCAGCATCAACCCGGATAAGTGTGAAAGTCTCTGGCTGGGAGGGGGAGATCCCGAGTTTGATCTCCCGGACACCCTTCCAGGGCCCCAAGACTCTGCAAAAATCCTAGGCATTACATTCGGCCAGGGTGATTACCCCACTAAAAACTGGGATGGTAGGCTCCAGAATGCCGCTCAGAAGGTGGACCAGTGGAAAGGTTGGTCCTTAACCTTAAGGGAAAGGGTACACCTGATCAAATCGTACCTGCTCCCTTTGTTCATCTACCTGGGCAGTGTATGTATCTTGCCAGAGGCTTCCTATACTAGGATCTACAGCCCGTTCTTCCAGTTGTTATGGGGGAATAGGCTGAACCTGGTCAAGAGAGAGGTTACGTACCGCACGAGGAGACTTGGGGGTTTGTCTATGGTGAACCCTGTGGTGTTCTTAGTGAACACCTTCTTGAAAGCTAACATCGCAAACCTCTGGAAAGAGAGGGCTCCTCCGTGGGTACTCTCCTGCAGGGAATGGTTTCGGCCTTTCTTCCAGGAATGGGAGACAGGAGGGCGAGTGAAGGACCTTCGTACACCCCATGGATATCTTCCGGCTTACGCTACCCCGACTCTGAAGATGATACGTCGGTGGGGTCTGGGAATGTGGGAGATCAGGACTCAGTCGAGGAAATTCTTTGACCAAAGGGTTCTGTTGACCCATTTCCAGAAGCCCCTGGCGCTCAGGGATTGCCCAGGTCAGGATCTAGAGGTTGGGCTTAGTCTTTTAAACTCGAAACGGATCCCTCAGAAGTTTTGGGACTTGGCCTGGCGCTGTTTCCAGGGGAAGCTATATGTGAGGGACAATTTGAAGTGCAGGAGCTCCGATGATCAGGGGTGTCCCCGTGAGGAGTGTGGGAATACGCTGGAAAGCATGGATCATTTCCTGCTTCATTGTCCCTTCAATATAGGGGTTTACACCAGGGTGGGCGCCTCCATAGGTTGGAGTCAGTTACTCAGCCTCACCTATCCGGAGTGGGCTTATGGGGCATTCAGGAACCTGGGTGGCCGAGATTGATGCACGTTATTCTTAGTCAGCTTAGTAGTTAGGTACCACACGTGGAACGCACGGTGTCTAGTATCTACACAGCGTAGAGTCCTCTCCGAGGTGGAGGTCTGTAGGAACATCACTGGTGACCTCGGGAAGATCAGGTCTTTGGAGTATGGCAGGCTGGGTACAAGTAGGGCTTCTCTCCTGTGGAGAGGGTTTTCTTTTGCTGTGCCCTAGGTACTGAGCCCACTGGGTGAGGGACCATAATTCTGGTTAGGGACAGAGCAGGTAGGGACAGCAGTAGGGAAAGCGCGTAGGGTCAGTTTAAACTTAGGGTTAGATATAGGGGGAGAGCAGGGTTAGGCTGGGTTCACACTATGTATACTTCAGGCAGTATTTGGTCCTCATGTCAGGTCCTCATAGCAACCAAAACCAGGAGTGGATTGAAAACACAGAAAGGATCTGTTCACACAATGGTGAAATTGAGTGTATAGCCGCCATATAACAGTAAATAACGGCCATTATTTCAATACCACAGCCGTTGTTTTAAAATAAAAGCAAATATTTGCCATTAAATGATGGCCATCCACTCAATTACAACATTATGTGAACAGAGCCTTTCTGTGTTTTCAATCCACTCCTGGTTTTGGTTGCTATACAGCCTCACAAATACAGCCTCAAATATACATAGTGTGAACCCAGCCTAAGATAGTAAGGGATAGTTTATAAATTTCTGGTGCCCGGTCTGCCATCCTCCGATCCTGGTGGAGGGCTGGTGCATGCCACTTTAGATTTTTGTTTTGTATTTCTGGTCAGCAGTAGGTATAAAGGGCTTACAGGCTACCGAACTTGGGCCTTATTATAATATTGTATAATATTGTTGTGTTATGTTATTATGGTGTGCTATGTTTATGTTAATATATGTTTTGTGATAAGTGTTGGCAGGGTTGTGGCTGAATAAGCCATATGAACTTTATGGACATTATAGTCATTGTATATATTGTATATATGAGGGGATACAGAATAGGTTGGGAGGGGGGATATGGGGGGCGGGGTCTGTGGGAAGGTGGGGGCTGAATGAAGCTGACACCAAAAATGGACTGAACTTTGACTCCATGAACTGAGCTCACACTGGGGTCTAGGGGAAGGTGGAG